>NC_136468.1:138962460-139279223 GCF_902686455.1 Sciurus vulgaris
GGGGATACTAATAGTTGATGTTCAGGTGAGCCATATGAAACTGCGAACATTTGAGCGTTTTGATGTATAAAAAAAATGGCAATTTCATCTAGAGCAACCTGATACCTTCTGGGACTGTAGCGACGAGAATAAGAGTTAAACCGGGCATGGTGGTGCATGCCTGTAACTCCAGCAGCTCAGGAGGCTGAGGCAGGAGGATTGCAAGTTCAAGACCAGCCTCAGCAACTCAGCAAGGCCCTAAGCAACGTAGGGAGGCCCCATCCCAAAATAAAACATATAAAGGGCTGGGGATGTGGCTCAGCGGTGAAGTGCCCCTGGGTTCAATCTCTGCTATTAAAACAAAAGAATAAGAGTTAATATTCATAAAATGTTAACAGTGTCAAAACATATTAATCCAAATGGGTGTCATGACAATGATAGTGATGATAGTGATGGTGATGGTGGTGGTGATGGTGGTGATGGTGGTGATGGTGATGGTGGTGATGGTGGTGGTGGTGATGATAGTGGTGGTGGTGATGGTGGTGATGGTGGTGGTGATGGTGGTGGTGGTGGTGATGGTGATGGTGGTGATGGTGGTGGTGGTGATGGTGGTGGTGGTGATGGTGGTGGTGATGGTGGTGGTGGTGGTGATAGTGGTGGTGGTGATGGTGATGGTGGTGATGGTGGTGGTGGTGATGATGGTGGTGGTGGTGATGGTGGTGATGGTGGTGGTGGTGATGGTGGTGGTGATGGTGGTGATGGTGGTGGTGATGGTGGTGGTGGTGGTGATGGTGGTGGTGGTGGTGGTGGTGATGGTGGTGGTGGTGATGGTGGTGGTGGTAGTGATGGTGGTGGTGGTGGTGATGGTGATGGTGGTGATGGTGGTGGTGGTGGTGATGGTGGTGGTGATGGTGGTGATGGTGATGGTGGTGGTGATGGTGGTGATGGTGATGGTGGTGATGGTGGTGATGGTGATGGTGGTGATGGTGGTGGTGATAGTGATGGTGGTGGTGGTGATGGTGATGGTGGTGATGGTGGTGATGGTGATGGTGGTGGTGGTGGTGGTGATGGTGGTGGTGGTGATGGTGGTGGTGATGGTGGTGGTGGTGGTGATGGTGGTGATGGTGGTGATGGTGGTGGTGATGGTGGTGGTGGTGATGGTGGTGGTGGTGATGGTGGTGATGGTGGTGATGGTGGTGGTGGTGGTGATGGTGATGGTGGTGATGGTGGTGGTGGTGATGATGGTGGTGGTGGTGGTGATGGTGGTGGTGGTGATGGTGGTGATGGTGGTGGTGGTGATGATGGTGGTGGTGGTGATGGTGGTGGTGATGGTGGTGATGGTGATGGTGGTGATGGTGGTGGTGGTGGTGATGGTGGTGATGGTGATGGTGGTGATGGTGATGGTGGTGATGGTGGTGGTGGTGGTGATGGTGATGGTGGTGGTGGTGGTGGTGATGGTGGTGGTGATGGTGATGGTGGTGGTGGTGATGAGGTGATGGTGGTGATGGTGTGATGGTGGTGGTGGTGGTGATGGTGAGGTGGTGGTGGTGATGATGGTGGTGGTGGTGATGGGGTGGTGATGGTGGTGATGGTGATGGTGGTGATGGTGGTGGTGGTGGTGATGGTGGTGGTGGTGATGGTGGTGGTGGTGATGGTGGTGGTGGTGGTGATGGTGATGGTGGTGGTGGTGGTGATGGTGGTGTGATGGTGATGGTGATGGTGGTGGTGATGGGGTGATGGTGATGGTGGTGATGGGGGTGGTGGTGGTGATGATGGTGGTGTGGTGATGGTGGTGATGGTGATGGTGGTGATGGTGATGGTGGTGGTGGTGGTGATGGTGGTGGTGATGGGTGATGTGTAGTGTGGTGATGGTGATGGTGGTGATGGTGATGGTGGTGGTGATGGTGATGGTGGTGATGGTGGTGGTGATGGTGGTGGTGGTGGTGATGATGGTGGTGGTGATGGTGGTGGTGGTGGTGGTGATGGTGATGGTGGTAATGGTGGTGATGGTGGTGGTGATGATGGTGGTGGTGATGGTGGTGGTGATGATGGTGGTGGTGATGGTGGTGATGATGGTGATGGTCATGGTGGTGGTGGCGGCGATGGTGATGGTGATGTTTATTGCATACAAGTCCCTGATCTGTGTCTTGGAAGACTGATGTGGAGAAAAATGACATCCCATTCCTCAATAAGCTTACAGGCTAACTGGGTGGAATGTAGGCTGGGGTGACCTGGCAGCAGCTGCCCTGGTGGTTATTTGGTCTGCTTGGAGCCCTGGGCACCAGAGGAGATGGACAGAAGGGGGCAGGATGCTGAAGGATGAGGAAAGGAAGAACTTCTGGAGCTCACCACTCTGCAGGCAGAAGGAAGAGCAGGTGGAAAGAGCTGGAAGAGGGCACAGGGTGACCATGGGTCCCTGGGCACGGTCTCACCTGGCCGAGGGAAGCAGAGGGCCCCATCCCTGAACCAATGCTTGGGATCTCCAGCCTCACCCCTGAGGTCCACACGCCACTTGGTTCTCCGCCCTTTGCTCCAGACTCCTCAGAGCTGGTGTGTCCTGCAGATAAGCTGGAGGCCTGGCCTCCCTGCTTTGCTACCCTGGTCTCCCACTCAGCCTCCCCTTCCTGCCTCCCCACCCCACGGCCCGCACGAATCTCCCTTCCTCTTGCCTCACGAGGTCGTCATGAGGCCTGCGTGCCCGTGTCACTCAGTGGACAGAGCTGGTCTAGTCCATCGGGGTTAGTGTCTTTCTCTGCATGTTACACCCAGCATCATGCAGAGGGCCTGGCAGGCAGGAAGCCCTCTTGAAACACCCGCCATAGAATGAATGAGGATGAACCAGCGCTGGGGCCCTGAGTGTGACACAGAACAACGGCAGGCTCCTGTGCCTGTTGAAATACGGTCATCTGACCCAGCCGTCCTCACACCTATTGATCTGTGGACACTACACTCTGGACGTTCCCAAGGAATGTCTGCAGGGTGGTAGCTATTACCATTTATGACATTAGAAATGAACACTGGCGACTTCTCAAGATTCATATAAATTCCTTTTAAAACAATAGGAACACCATGAAATGGTAACAAAAACAACACATTTTTATAAAAATTAAGATTTCCAAAACCCCTAAAATCTGTGAAGAAGAGCATTGATGGACATTTTTGCAAACCTCTTGAATGTCCAACAATAGAAAAAGGCTGGATTTTTGCAGCTGCTTCGCTTTCTCTCTATTGGGACATCACAGGTCACGCAGACTCCGAAAGATTCCTCTGTGCACTCGAGAGAGCACACGAGCGAAGAAGGCAAATAACACCTCGGTCATGTGACGCAAAAGAGTCTCAATCTCAGGGGCTCCCTGACGGGAGCAGGGATCCCCTGTGATCTCTGAACCTCTGTTGGACAACCATGATTCGGATCCACCATGACCGTGTTTTACAGATGCGGAAACAGGGCTAGAAACACGGAAGGACTTGGCCAAAGCTAGGAGACAATTTCCTGACTATCAATAAGGATATTAAAGACTATCATGCAGTGAGTTCTTCCCCTGCACCAGGCTTGGCTTAGCACTTTCTGTGGCTATCTCCTGAAATCTTTGACACAACTCTCTGGAGTTGGAATGGTTTTGATCTTTGTTGACAGTAGAAAAAAAAATAAAAATAAAGCTCAGAGAGGTTATGCCAGTTGCCCAATATCACACAGCTGGTCAGTGGCCGAATTGGGATTCAAACTCAAGAGTTATGTGTTTTGCGTTTGGCCTTTTTGTCTGTTATCCCTAATCCTGAATCATAAACCAACACTTAAGTGTTTAAAGAATGAAGAGGACAGACACCTCTTAAGATGGGGATTGTTCTCACCGTCCAGCAGGAGTGGGGTTGCTCCAGAGGGTTGTGAGCAGAGCTGAGGACTCTGTGCTCTGGCCATAGTTGGAAATGGAGGACACTGGAGGTGACCCTGGGTGGACCTCATCCCAGACCTCACAGTGAACACTGATGTTTTCCCAGCCGTCTTGGAATGAATTCCCCCATTACACCAAAATCATTTCCATGACAGACAGTCCCCTAAAAACCAAAGATGCTGATGATCCATTGAAGAAATGGGTTAAAGAGGTCACTTTCCCAAAACCCTATTTTAAGGAAGTTTGTTTTAATCCAATAGAGTTAAGGAATAGGAATACACTGCCTTTGAACATAATCAATAGTCATCCTATTGATTATCATAGTATAATACTATATTCTGTAATATACTATTTTAATATGTTCAATAATACTCAATGAATTTATACTTCTTGAGTGCTCTTAGCCACAAAATTTATGCAAGGTATTTTAATTCTATTCAGGATCCCGTTTAAGATATTCAAGAATATTGTCACTGGGAAGGAGTCCTAAGAAAGCTGAACAGCCCCCATGATATTTAGTTCCAGACAAATTGAGCTTAGGAGGATCTTTGTCACTGAAGGCATTCGAGACCAATTTATTAAGAAGGCCGTGTTCGTATTCATCTGCTCCAGAAGGCTAGTCTTCAGGACTAGCAAATTGGTACCCTTGGTGGGCTGGCTTCCGGCCGGACCTCAGCCGGGCCCGGCTTCCCACGGTGGCTATGGGAGTCCAGGGGACTCAGGGAGCTGCGTTTGGAGCCTCAGAAGACCAACACACGCTGGGCTCCCAGCGTCCTTGGCGGTGGGTTGGAACTCAGTGAGCCCCTCCCTCCTTGTGAGATCCCAGGACTTGGTTCTGAAGATCCTTCTCTTTCTGATGAGGAAGTCACATTCAGACAGGTGAGGTGACTTCCCCAAGACCATGGAGGGCAGAGTGGGGGTCAGTCTGAGGCAGAGCCAGGAGTATTTAGCCTCTGGCAGGGATTCGAACTCGGTCAGGGAGGGATTGGACCTAAGGCAGCGGGGATGTGAACTCAGGCCTTGGCTTTGAACTGGCTGTTGCCCGTCAAGACCACAGGCCCCTTTTTCTTTCTCTGTGCTATGTAGAAACGAAAATAATGGGGATTGCGCTGATCTACCTGCCTATTTATTTGTCCCATGGTGATATGATGGCTTGCAGCTCAGGCTGGCTGCATTATGTTCCCTAAAACATTAAAATGATAAAAAGTAAGTAGGAAAGCTGATGGAGGAACAATCCTGGGCACAGATGGAGAGACTCTGGTTGCCTCTCAGCAGAAACTTGGGAAATTTCAAGGGGCTCACTTTCTTCTTTGGCGGGAGGAACAAACTCTCTTATTCTGATCTCGGTTGTTCAGTGAAGACGCACCCCACAGGCAAACAGCTGGTGAATGAGAAAATACAGAGAAGCTCAAATCATCCCATCAAAAGCACCGATAAATCTGTCTCTCCCTCCTCTGAAATATCACTGTTACTACTGGGTGGACTGCATTCCAGGCTTTTAGTTTTATCCGGTTTTTAAGTGGGATCCCACATCCTCTTTTGGAATCTGACTCTGTACTGAGATCAGGTTAGTAGAGACGATGTCATGGCCCCAGTTTTTAGAACAGAAGATTGCTGAGGGCTGATTATTTACGTCCCCGTCCCCAGAGAGGTGAGAGATGCAGGGCCTCGGTTCGAAGGCCAGGGGTCCTCCTGCAGGATGCGGGGGTCTTGGGCTAACTCGGAAGCTTCTGGTGGGGAACACCTGGGGACGCCTTAACAGTAATGTCCTGCCTCTAGCATGACACTAGGGCCCAGGACCCTCGCCTTGGGCGCCTCTGTCAAACAGGATTGGTTTGATGGTTGAGTGGAATGCCCTGGCTGGACCCTCCCCTGCCTCTCCTGCCGGCCCCTCATCCACCACAGGCATCCGCATAGACACCAGAAGGGTTCTGAGGACCCCGCCCAGAGATGATGCATTTATTAGCTTTAGTTCCAGTAAGACTCCCCACCGCCCCCCCAGGACAGAGCAGAACTTGCCGGGTGGTGTGACTGATCTCCGCAATGGCAGCAAGTCTGCTCTGGGGTCTTGGTGCCCTGGGCTCCAGAACTCTGTCCCCCTGCCCCAACCCCGGGGCCGGACTTTTTCACTTCCTTCTCTTCTCCTTTCTCCCTGGGTCTCCTTTCCCTCACTTTCCCTTGTCTCCTCTCTTTTTTGGAGTCCAGTCACGCCCAGGGAGGCTTGGAGAGGTGGCCAATGCCACCGTGGGTGATGGTGATGAATGGGGACATCCCTGGAAGGTGACTTCTGATCTAGGGCTGGTCCGCCTCTCTTAGATATTCACTATTTCCCACTTGGGAAAAATGGTGATGAATAGGTAAACTCGCCGGGCACTGTGGTGTACGGGCCTGTGATCCCAGCGGCTCAGGAGGCTGAGGCAGGAGGATCGCGAGTTGAAGGCCAGCCTCAGCAACTTAGCCAGACCCTCTCTCCAAATAAAATATATATAAGGGCTGGGGATGTGGGTCAGTGGTTAAGCATCCCTGGGTTCAATCCCATAAAAACCTAGATAACCTCAAAGCAGTCATTTTCCTGTGCAAGGGAGACCTCTCAGCATGAATCCATGTCCAGCCAGTCAGTGCGCTAAGGTGTCTTGTAAAAACGCACCTAGCGCCCCGTACACAGTGAGCACTGGATGCCACTCATTACTATAATTATCTAAAAAATCATGGAAAACATCAGACCTCGACGTCTGAGCGGCGCCGGGAAGTCTCAGGCCAACACAGAACCTGGCACGGGGCTCTCCCCGCCCTGGAAGCGCCCCGGGAAGGCGCACGCGGCGGAGTATTTTCCTACCGTCACAGCCCCGAGACGTCCAGCGTGACACCAGGCAGATTAATGCGCTCATCTTCTCCTGCCGAAATTGGCACGTCGGGCGTGGAGCTCCGGTGATTTGTTTACCAGTGACAGTCCTGCTCCGGGGTGGAAGTGCCCTGGTTTTCGAGCGGTTCCTTCATTTATCTTCGTGGCTACGCAGGCCCGTGTCCTGCTCTCGCGCCAAGAGGGTAGGCGTGAGGGCTGGCGCAGCGTCTGCCTTCCCACCTGCACAAGCGCCCTGCTGGGTCTACTCAGGCTGGGGAGGTCCCTGGGGGCCAGGGGGTGGCACAGTGGCCTCTGCATGAAGTCACAGAGTCAGATTGCTGTGGGCGCAAGGCAGTTTTTGCTGTGTGGCCTCCAGGCAACAGCCTGACCTCTCTGATTCCTCATGGTGATAAGGAAATCAGATTGCTCACCTTCCTCACACCTGCAATACTAAAACCAGCTTGACACGACGCGTAGGAAGCTCTTAATAAAAGGCAGTTATGATTCTCATCTTCGTTCTTCTTATTATTCCCCTGGGCTCCCAGCTGGTCCTTGGAGAGGAAAGAGTTTTCTCCTAGGTTTATGAAATACCAGCTCCGGAAGCTGGGTGGAGGCTCTGCCTCCCCAACACTGTGCGACTTTGAGTCGATTCATTCATCCTCCCAAGCCTCAGCGAACTCATCCGTTAAATGGGTTCCATGAGATGAAACGGGTCACGGAGAGCGTGCGACCTCAGGGCGTTCAGTGCCCTCGCCGGTTGTGCCGTGACTTACAGAGCGGGGACAGTCACCCTTGGACACAATTCTCATGATCACACCCCCCGCCTGGGAACAGACAGGGAAACAGAGGCACAGAAAAGCATAACCACTCATCCCAACTAGCAGTCACTCTGCACATATTTCCTGAGCGCCTACTGAATACCTACAACTGTTCGAGGCACTTCAGATACCTGGGTGAACTAAATAAACAACAAAAAAAATCCCTGCCCCTGTAGAAAGCTCCCCCTGGAGGCAGAGAGTGAAACAACGGAATTATATACGTTAGAAAATAAAAAAGGGCTGAAGGACCGGGGGCAGCTGCAGGTTTGAATGGGGTGTTCAGAATGAGCCTCACTCAAGATGACATTGGAGGGCACTTGATGGAGACCAGAGCGTTGGTGATGCGCAGGTCCAGGGGGGTGGGCGTTCCAGGCAGGGGGAACCGCACATGCAAAGGCCCTGAGGTGACAGGGTGCCTGCGGTTCACAGGGCAGCAGAAGGGAGAATGGGAAGCGATGGAGCGGGCGGCACCGAGGAAATGGGGCATATGGGGAGCAGCAGACATAATAAGGACTATAGCGTTTGCTCAGAACGAATTGAGGAAGCACAGGAAAGTGCAATGTTCTGATCTCAGCAATAGTTTCCAGGTGTCTGTTAACAGATGAATGCATGAAGAGAACATGGTACTTTTGCACAAAGTGGAATATCATACAGCCAGGAAAAAACAGGAAGTTCTGATCCAGACCACAACATGACAAACCTTCAAAGCATCATATGGGGTGAAGGAAGCCAGATATAAAGGTGGAAGTATCACACAGTTCCAGGAAGTGTCTACAGACCACTGATTCAGGGACAAAATGCAGATTAGAGGTGTCAGAGACTGCAGTCAACGGGGAAATTTATATCTTAATGCTTATAGAGTTTTGGTTTGGAAGAATGAAAGTTTTGGAAGTAATTGTCACGATTTTGCCACATGGTGAATGTAATTAATATCATGAATTGTCCACTTGTAAAAATAGTTAAAAGGACAAATTTTATATCTTTTAGCACATTAAAAAGTATTTTTTGGTATTAGGGATTGAGCTCAGGGGTGCTCTACCACTGAGCTACAGTCCCAGTCCTATTTATTTAATTTTTTATTTTCAAGACAGGGTCTTGCTAAGTTGCCGAGGCCAGCCTCCAACTTATGATCCTCCTGCATCTGCCTCCTGAGTAGCTGGGATCATAGAAATGTGCTACTGTGCCTAGCTCTGCAATATAAAATTTTTTAAACAAAATGGACTGTGGGGATGGACGTGGGTGGAGACCCAAGTAACACAGACTTGGGTCAAGGTGAAGGCCGGGGAGGCGGTAGAGACGGGTCGGAGTTGGAGGCAGAGTCAGGAATCCTCAGAGCCAGGTGCGGAGCCTGGTCTTCTGTCAGAACACACAGCGAGGGTTCTTCGATCAGGGCGTGTCTCCAGCCGCCCAGGGCTTCCAGCTCCTGGGGCTCTGCCAGGACTGGGTGTTGGGCTCCTCTGCCTCCTCAGGAGCACGTGGAACCGGCAGCCTCGGGTCCCAATCTTGCCCCACCCATCCGGCCTGGGCAGCTCAGCAGTTGGCGGCTCCGCTCTGTTTGTTACATCACCCTGGTCGCCTGGGAGATGAGCTCCCAGGTCACGAGCCCTGATTCGGAACAGGGTGGAGCAGATGAGCTCATGGACAGCACTGTTGTTGTTTGCAGGGGCCTTAGTAACCGTCCAGGGACAGCCGGGCTTAGATCTTACTCTTCTGCACTGGGGCACCGTGGACAGAGATCAGGGAGGAACCAGCGAGGGCTTCGGGCTCAGGTGACCCTGGGTCAAATGCTGACCCTGCGTCCTGCTTCCTGGGGGGTCTTGGGCCCATGACTTCCCTTCCAGGATCCCTGCTTCTTCCAATTGAGGCAGGACTGCCCACTTCCTGGACTGGTCACAGGGTTAAGAGATATAAAGATGGATGGATGTTCCCAAGTGACAATTACTGGTCCAATACAGAGGTCTTCTGTGATGAAGATCAAGAGTGGCCAGTGACAGGTCCGCAGGGGACAGAGTCTAGCAGAGTTCTGGGATTTGGGCGGGAGGGGTCGATTCCAGGTACCACACTGGGGGAGAGAGTTCATTGCTTTGCACCTGTGGAATTTTGAAGCGCTGTGCAGAGATGTCGCCGTTGGAAGTAGGTGAGGGCCGAGGCCAGGACCCAAGCACCCTGCGTGTTGGGGATGGATCCAGGAAGAGGCCCCTGCCAAGGAGATGGAGGGGAACAGAGAGGGAGTCAGTAGCTGGATTAAGACTCAGGTGTCACCTGCACGTAGCATAGGAGTTGCTGCTCAGCCCAGCCCCTGTCTGTCTGTCTGTCTCTCTTTCATCTCTGGAAGCAAATGAACTTTGTTTTATTTGTTTCTTTGACATTCTTTCTTTTCGGGTGAAAGAAGCCAGGCTCCTACCTGCCCTGAGAGGACAAGGACACGAGAGAGGTCATCAGGTTGGGAGGTCACCTGAGCAGGCACCCCCAGGACAGGGACGGGGTAAGAATGACAGGCGTCCCCAGCGCCCTCTCTGATCCGGCTCCTGCTAGTTTCCATCCTCAGGGTCAGATGCCCACGAGAGAGGCCCTGGCTGGCCTGGCTTGGCCGGTGTGCCCGGCCCTGGCCAAGGAAGGCGGGGCCTCCTGACGGACATTCATCTTGGTGAGCAGGTTGCCTCCGAGAGCCCAGGAGGGGAGGGGGCGGGAGGCAAGGACGCACCTGGCCCAGGTGTCCACCGCGGCCTACGCAGGGCTCTCCGGGGCTGGAGGGCGTTCCTGGGGGAGGCGGCAGCGAGGCGAATGTGATTGGCCAGCCCGATGGATCCGTCACCACCCACTTACCCCCCCGCAGGATCCCCAGGACTGCAGGAGAAGTAGGAGCCGGGAAGCCATAGGAGAGGTGGGAGAGGAGGAAACGAAAGACCCCAGCCGGCAGCCGTGCTGCCAAAGCGCTTTTTAAATTCGCCAGCAACTGCTCTAAGGGTTTCACTCACCTTAACTCATTTATTTCTCACACCAGGCGCTCTGTCATCAGCCTGACGTTACTCCCGAGGAAGAGCCTGAGGTTCAGAGAAGTTATGAATTCCGCACTTGGGCCATTCCGCGTGGGTTATGTATATCCCGCCCTGTGCAGCCACCCCCGTGCCCTGTCCTGTGGGGAGGTGGAATTTGCACCCAGTGGTACATTACATCAGAGGTCCTTCGGAGACTCTCCCGGGCTTAACAGCGAGGCTGATGTGTCCTGTTTTAAGTGCATCCTCTACAAGGAGTATTTGAAAGCCGCAGAGAAGCCATGCCATAGGTGGTCCAGGCTGATGTAATAAACAGTGCCTCGGACTGGGCAGCGCACACACAGCAGAAAGGTATGGCTCACAGTTTTGGAGGCTGGAAGCCTGAGATCCGGGTGCCAGCATGGTCAGGGTCTGGTGAGGGTCCCCTTCAGAGCTGCGGGCCGCTGACTTCCCCTGGGACCACAGGTGCAAAGCAAGAGGGGCTCTGGGTCCCTGGGTAAAGGGCTGATCCAGAGGGCTCCACCCTCCTGACACCCAGGGCAAGGTGCCCACCTACCCGTGGTGGGGCAAACGTTCTGACAATAGCCCACCCCAATCCATGAATATCCTTTTTATTATTATTATTTTTATTTATCTTTTAATTTTTTACAGACTGCATTTTGATTCATTGTACATAGATGGGGTACATCATTCCGTTTCTATGGTCGTGCACGATGTAGATTCATACCATTCGTGCAATCATACATGTACACAGGGTAATGATGTCTGTCTCATTCCACCATTTTTCATACCCCCTCCCTCTCCTTTCTTTGAAAAAAATAAAGTTGTATTTTAAAACACATAAAACATAAACGTAGATGCATGCTTTATTTGCTTTGAAAGGGGGTCTGATGGTTGGAGGTTGGCTTTCCCAGGGTTTTGTGACCATAAATCATGACATAAAGGTTGCATGCTGTTTGAGCCATTTCGTCATTTCCAGTTATTCCTGAATGTAAAAGCAGCAGACAATGATGGTGATTTGCCAGGTCTCCTGAAGTCCCCTCAGGTTCCTTTTGCAATTTCTGTGTATGTCTCTCCTGGCTTCTGGGTGCTTCTGTCTCCATGGGTGACACCTGTATGCTTTGGAGTATTGCTCTGGAGTGACAAGAGCAGCTTTATTCACAGGATCAAAGAGCTTGATGTTTATGTCCTCATGAGTGAGCTGACCACTCCCCTTCCATGCCCAGAGCGGATTTGAGCCAATGAATGCTGAACGTGGAGTGTTAATGCCTCAGTGAGAATGAATTCAGATCAGCGCTCCTCTATACTTATGCTGTCCCATAGCATGCAGCAGAAGTGATGCTGTGACACTTCATGGATAGATCACAAAAGGTATTAGTCTCCTGCCTCGGGCTGTCTTGTGGATCACTTGCTGTGGGGAAGACTGCTGCCATGTCATGAGGATGCTCAAGCAGCCCCCTGGAGAGGCCCACGTGGTGAGAAACTGAGGCCTCCCGCCCACAGCCACGAGAGTCAACTCAGCAGCAGACCCGGGCCCCAGTCCAGCCTTCAGCTGCCTGCTGTCCAAGATGACGTAACTGCAGACCCTGAGCCAGGACTGCCCAGCAAAGCTCAGCTGAACTCCTGAACCTCAGCAAATGCCGTGGTAGCTTAATTGTTCTCCATCTCTCCGTTTTAGGGTCACCTGCAAGGCCACAGCTGCTACCAGCTGCAGCTTCCTCTTGGAGGGTCCCAGTGCACACCACCAGACTAAAGAACACCGTCTAACTTTCTCTAATCCAGCACCATCTCCATTTACTTGACCGAAGAATGCTCCTCACTTCCTGTTCTTTGTTTTGAAACCCACTTTGGGAATTGCTGAGCCAGCAGGAAATCTTAGACACACACCGAAAGTATCCATTTCCGTCGCTTTTGCAAAGATTTTGTTTTTGAACTTTTTTTGTTCTTCAACAACTGGGTCTGTGCCGACTTAGCTCTGAGGTGCGCGCGTGCATGCACGTGTGTGTGTGTGTGTGTATGCAACTGTTGACAGAAGCTCTGTCACCTTGTCTGCTGTGGATTTTGTAAGCTGTCACCATCAGATCAGAATGAGTCGTGTGTCCTGCAGCTCTGACGGGCCACAGACAGGTGCAAGAGAAACGGAATCATCTGTGATCGCTGGTCACCAGGCGACACTGCCCAGTCAGCTGGTCCTTCCATTCCTCCCTAAGGTGCTGGGCTGGCGATTGAAACCACCTGGATTCCTGTTCCATTCACAGATCCCAAGAAGAGGGGAACGCGCAGGGCGGCCCGGGGTCCCCAGGGTCTGGTTTCCGCAGGGCGAGGCGGCACAGGAGCGGCTGCCTGAATAGCTGCAGCGGACGGGGGGCCAGGGCTGCCCCGAGCTGCCCGGGACCTGGCCCCGGCTCCAGAGCACAGTGCAGGAGGAGACGGGGTGCCGGTGGCTGGCGTGGCCTGAAACCCGCCTGCAGGAACCGGCTGGCCCTGGGGCGGGCGTCTCTCTCAAGGGCGCAGATGGAGAAGCAACAGAATAAGACGAGCGACCTACCGGTTGGGACCCGGGGACCTTAGAGACTCGGGCAGTGATGTTCACCAAGTGGCACAGAAGCATTAAGAGACCCGACGCTGACACGTTGGGACCCCTGGCATCTTTGATTCCGAGCGCCCAGCTGAACCGGGCCTTACGCACGGGCACCCCGTAAGTGGACGCTGAATTCCGCAGTTGCGGGCGGGGCTGGGGTCCCTCCAGACCCTGCGTATTTCAGTCATTTGGGGAGAAGAACAGGGCGGTGCCGGCCCACCTGGCAGCCCTTCCCTGTTCCCTCCAGAACCACCGGGAATCCACATCTGCTGACACCCGGGCAGCTCCCGAGCTGGGGACTGGCCGGCTGACCTTGCTGCAGACAGGGTGCCTGCGGGCTCGGCCGGCCTGGAGACTCCCGCAGGAGTGGCAGGCGCGGGGCCCCAGATGCTGCGGAGACACTGTCGATTTCCACATTATAATGCACAGCTCGTGGGGTGCCGAGCAGGGGTGGAGCCAAGCCAGTCACTGATTCCTGGAATTTATTTCTAGACACATTAATTTGTTTCTTCCCTTCAAGGTCAAATCAAATCATCTCCATAGATCACCCCTGGCAGTGGGCTGGCGGGAAGGCAGCTGGGAGGGAGCAGGCGGTGCCGCGTGGACCACACTCCCTGGGCACCCCCTGTCCCAGCTTCATGGAAGTGAGGGTTTGGGAACAATATTCCTCTGCCACTTGGTTGGGAGGGTCTCTGGGGAAGGGTCTTGTCATCTATCTTGATGTCACATCTTTTGCCCTTGGCCTAGAAGTTCCCAGAACTGAAATGAACTGGTTTCAGGAGTTGGAGATTTTGCCATTAGCCTGGTTTTCCAAGGTGACCCACACTCACTGTTCACTCGAGAAAGCTGTATTGTCTCCGATGGGTCAAACTTGGCACTTGGCATAAAAGACAGCGCTGGATGAGACAGGAAAAGAAAATCCCTGTTCTTTATGAGTGTGTGTTCCAGGTTGCATCTCTAGGAGGGATGCGTTGAGGGAAGTGTGCATTTTAATATGCAAGCATCTGGGCAAGGAACTGGGGACAGTATTTGCAACCAAAGGGATGGAATGTGCAAAGGTCCCGGGGTGAGAAGGAGCACAGAGTTTGAGGGGCAGGAAGGAGACCTGTGTATAGGGAATAAGAGAGGGAGCTGTGGGGGATGAAGTTGGAGAGGTGACAAGAGGGGACAGGAGGTGACAGATCATGCAGGACTTTGAAAGGAGTTTGGATTTTATTTGTTCAACTCATTCATCTGTGCATCAGTGTTCGGATGGAACAATGTGTTAGGAGTTAGGAACTCAGTGGAGAAGCACCAAAGTGTGGCCTGTGCCTTCCTGAGTCCTGCTGTCCATCTGAGGAGTAACTGGCTATCTGAAAAAGCCAGGTCCTCTTGAGATATTTAAATAAAAATATAGCAAACCTTTATTCGAGTGAGCCTGCCCCAACACATCTGCCATCTCTGAACGTCCGTTCTTGCACTCCCTTCTCACTTCCAGGTCCTGCCCATGAAGGCGTCTCCCTGTCCTTGGCTCTGGGTTCACTTTAAACTCCATCCACCCCCTGCCCGCAAGACCATGCACAGGAAGTGCCCACAGGTGCCCAAGATCCCTACAGGCTGGACTGCCACATGAGCCCAGATCACTGTGCAAAGAATTTAGAACGGAATTCTGTGCATTATAAGGTCGGCTTCCAGTCCAGCCCCACCTCTGCCCCTCCCTTGCCAGCCACCTCTTGCTACCATCCAGCTGTTGCCCTGGTTGACAGGTCTCAGGCCTTGGCCATCCCACCTGGCTCCCTGGGACCCCCCTTCACTCGACCCAACTGGTGGCAGGAAAGGGCAGTGGATGGGCTCCAGGAAGTCCGGGATTCCAGGCTGAGGTTATTGGGATGGCCAGGGACAGCTCCAGCAGTCTTGTGGGTCTCGAAGAGACGTTTTGGCCTCAGTCCTCTGAAGGAGGCGTCAGCAGAGCATTAGGAAAGGAACACGCCGTTCTCCTGGGCTCACGGGTTCTCTCAGCCTCCCCTTACCCCTGCTCACTCAAGTCTTGCAACAGAGTCTGGTCCTCAAGCCTGCCGAGCCTCCCCTGGAGCAAGCCATGCCTGAATCCCACCCCTTGGCCAAGCCCTGACTTGCTATATGGCAGACTCACTTCAGGCCCTTTCCAGGTTGCCTTGTTGGGAGACAGGCCGAGAGAGGAACAAAGTCCTGAGGCCGGGCTGCCGGGGTCTGCTGCTCACCGGGTGTGTGCCTGGGGGCGGGGCACTGGACACTTCCATGTCCCCGTTTCCTTCTCTGTAAACGGGTCAGAGAGCGGACCTTCCACCGAGGCTTGCAGGGTGAATTCTCACACGCATGAAGCTCTGCACACTAAGGGTCGGTGAGGGTCCCTCTCCTCGCCTGCCTCTCTCACTACACTGGGCTCCTCATAGCCAGGTCCGTGCACTGCACAGGACCGAGCAAGGCAGCTGCTCAGGACATGCGCACTGATCCTACGTCTTATGGACCTCAGGAAGTCTGGAGGTCTGGAGGAGGCTGGAGAAGCGGCCCGGCGGCTCTTCATGAACTCTTCCAAGACAGAAGGCATGGGTTCAAGGTCGGCTGTCACCGTGAGACTTACCCCATCCACCTCTTCTTAGCCTCAGCTTCTTGGTTGTAGAAATGAGTATCTCCATCCTAGGGTGCTGTGGGGACCCCATGGGATTGGCTCCTGAGATGGAACATGTGACCTAGGTCTGGCCAATCAAAACTGATGTCTTGAACTGCGATCGGCTCAGGAATGGTCATGTGAGCCAAACTGGTCCAATAAGAATGACTCTTAGAAAGATGATAGGCAGTCTGGGGAGAGTCTGGCTTTGCTGCCTCTGGACTGGGATGTGGGAGGATGTGGGAGTGATGGCAAACATTTTGTGGTCACAATGAAAGGACATAGGGACATGGAGCCCTGAGTCGGGGGAAAGCACACAACCGGAAGTGCGGGATGCGGCTGCATCACATCCCAGTGAGGGCCGACTGATGGACCATTTCAGCAACCCTACTCCCCACCACTCTCTGTTTAGGGGTCTGGGCTCCTGCCAGCATCTGAATCCGTGGCATCCAGTGCGCTGTGGATTACCCTCACAGCCGCTATGCCGTTTCCTCATTTTGCTAAAGTTCTGGCTTCAAGGAATAAATCAATATCATCTAAGCCCATTGTGGCCATCAATTTCCTTTGGACAGGAATTAGTCTCAGGATAGACAAGTGACCTAGTCTGGGCCAAGGAGATAAAAGAAGATCTCTACTGGAAGCTTCTGAAAATATTTTATTCACTGATAGAACAAGCAGTCAGATGAGAAGACCTTTTTACCCCTGCCTTCTCCTCCCAGACATTTCCATATGAGGATGAGAGGCTGGGAGCTTCTGCAGCCCCCTTGCAACCATGAGGACAGACTGTGTAACTCATCAGAGATGGCGGAGGAAAAAGACGGGAACGCTCCGGTTCTTGGTGGCGCCACCAATGAAGAAACAACCCCGGGACCCCTTACCTGTAAATTTCTTGTGAAATGAAATAGCTACTTATGTCCTTTAAGCCACTATTTGCCAGGCACTGTTACTAGAAGCCGTGGCACTTCTGATATTGCATGTCTAAGTGATCGTGCATTTTGTTTCTCACCAAAAGAAACACGCCAGGCTAAGAACATCAGCTCCTTTATTGTCGTTATTATTAATTTTTATTATTATTTCCCCCCTAAACAGCACAAGTCAAACAAGGACACACACATCCCCCCACATACATGACACCATAGCCTGCCTGCCAGGCTGCCTGGCCTATGCTTGGTTCCCGGAGGAGCTGTCTGGAGACAGCCCCCTCTGTAAAAATCCCAGCTTGGACACAGGGGACACAAGAAGGGTGGACCTTAGCCAGAGAATCAGCTGAGGGGTCCCAGGCAGTTGGGGACCTTGGGAGCATGCTGTAAACGTCTGGGCAGAGGGCAGAAGGCACTGTTTTTATGTGTAGGTGAGGATCGCATCTAAACCTGTGTAGGACCCTTTGCAGGCCAGGGGTGTGGAAAGGGAGTGGGGTGAGCCAGCGGGCTTCATCAACCAAACCCCAAGGCAGGCATGGAAGCCGGGATCCCAGAGCCGGAATCTGGGCGGTGGGGAGGTCCCCCGAGAAAGGCAACCCTCGCACTAGCTGCAAGGTCAGATGCAATGGGAAATGTCCCCATTTATTCATTTTGCAATTAGAGAATGTACGACGTTTTCATCGACATAGAATAAGGTCACCAAAGAAAAACTCCCAGCACGTTTGGCCTAACGCAACCAAGCTGGATCTGCCAATTGCGCCACCCTGTGGAGAAACCTAGTACTACACCGTCCAGGGACCCTGGGGTCCTTCTCCCCTCTCCCCAGCCCCCACGTTTTCGTTGCACTAAATCTGAGTTCAGCTAAAGTAAGGTACCCTGGAATCGGAGAAGCCCCCGGGGTTGGGGAGGGAAAAGGATGGGCCGGGACTGGGGTCTCAGGTACAGGTGACTTCCGGGCTGTCCTGGGGAAGCTCGTTGCTGAAGTTGCTCTCTCCAAAGGGTGAATAAGGGGGCACTTGGGGAGCCTCGATGATCAGCAGACCCTCCGGGGACAGCGAGGCGAATACGGTCACAGGATCCACCTCCGCGGGAAGCCTGCGGGAAGCACAGAGTTGAGCCACCCATCATTTTTAATGGCATTTGGATTCATTCGAAAGATAAGCTTAACGGGCTCTGGGGGCGGAGGCTACTGGGTCTGAACCCCAGATCTCCGACGTTCTGCCTGACCTGGGGAAGGTTACTCAGCTGCTCTTGCTAGGCGAGTTTGAGTCCTGGTACGAAGGGTAGAAGAGGGATACATTTAATAACGTCAGGTCCCTACGGTATCAGAAGCGCCAGCATGCAGAGCCTGCTGTGCTTTGCAACCAGTAACACACGGCCTTGAGGTCACCGGGGACCAGTTTGGTAAAAATGGCCACCACTAGTCATCCCCACGGAGCTCGAGCCAGATGTCACAGGAGGTGACACCAGTACTCGCCTGGTGGGGAGTTCTTCAGGACAAAATGCATTAGTGGCGGGATCTGTGGTGTATCAGGTAGGCAGGTCAGTGGGTGTGGCTGGCCACGCGGATGGACGGTGCCCTGGCGGCATACTCAGGATGGGATGTGGGTCCCACCTGGAGTATCTCCGCGGGTGGTAACTGTTCCCCAAACTCCGTTATCGGCATCGCCTGGTTGGAGCTTCGTGGGAGGCTAGCCTGGCGAATAGGTAAGAGTTAATGTGCCCATTTCACAGATCCCTAAGTAGAGACTCGGGGACACCAAATGGCCAGCTCTGTGAGTGAGAGAGCATCAAAGACGAGTTTTCTGAATGCAGATCTGCTTCTAATTCCCTTAAGTTTTTTTTTTTTTTTTTAAGTGAATCTTGAGTCGTTTGGGATGACTAAGGCTATGTGGGACACGGTTCCTCGACAGACTTGGCAATTACAAGGTTGCGTTCATGGCTTCCTTGGGATGCCATTATTAATAAAAATAAGGAAAGCGATGACCTTCTGAGTGTCTTTTTTATGTGCCAGGTATCTAAATCACCTTGCTGAGTTGCTAACAATAATCCAGCCAGGTGGGTTCCATTACTCTGCCTAATTTACAGTGGAGGACACTGAGATTCAGAGAGGTGAACTGACTTGCCCAAGGTCACACAGCTGGTACCTGGCAGCTGGGACTAAGAATTGCAATCCTGGTCTCCAAACCCTGATCTTCTCCTGCCTCCATGGGCACCAGACTTGTGAAGAAAGGGCCACCGAGGGGAAACCAGGAGTCAGTCACCACTCTGGCCTCTCTGGGCCTGTGTCCTGGTAGGGAGAAGGGGGTGCTAGCAGTATCCACCCACGTCTTGGGGCGCCGTGGCCCTGTCAGAACGCACATCAGCATCTTGACAGCTTGGACACTCTACCACCAGTTGCGATCTCATCCCACCACGGAATGTTGGTCCCCAGAGGATCTTCTAGACTATGTTTGGTTTTACACATGGAGAGACTGAGGCCCGGAGGTGGGACTAGACTTGTCCAAGCTCTCTCGCCAGGTGACCTGTGTGTGGAGCCCCCAGGGTGGGAGAGTGATGGCCGGTCATCCTCTGTTGGTGAGGTTCTGTACCCCCTGATTCCCGTTTGCTCTCTCACCCAAGCTGGGCACAGACAAGAGCCCAGCTCTGGCCCCAGCCCTGCCCCCACCTGACAGGCAAGTTCCCAGACCTCGTCCTCTGTCCCCGATCCCATCAACAGCCGCCTTGGGATGCATTTCCGGGCCGCTGCAAGCAGCTGCAGCATCCTGCCTGGGTGGGAACCTCCCCAGGGTCCAGCCCGGCCGAAGAAACTTCCCTGACCTCTAACGAGTGGAAGCAGCAGCGAGGCCTCCTGAGCTGGCCCCCGTCTCCAGCCCCACTCCTTGAAGTCTGCAGTCTGAGCAGAGCCGCCAGGTCCCAGGACTCCCAGGTTCCCGCCCTGTGGAGTCTTTGAATGACACGGGTTCCCACGGACCCACACAGTCCCCAGCCCTGGCTGGCGGGAGAGGATGCGGACATGCCTGCTCCCGGCTGTCAATCAGGGTGCTCGGTTTCCCACCTGCCTTGTCCCAGAGCCAGGACCCTGGCACCAGGGCTGAGGTTCAGAATATTTAACAACTGCCACAGTTGGGTCCCTGTCATTCAGAAGAGATGGACGCATGTCCTAGTGATGGGATCTCCCTGCCCCAGGGAATATGGGAGGCTTGGGGGGACCCAGGGACAAGGTCAGGGTGGCCAAGGTAGGCTGCAGAGGGCTCTTGTGGAGTTCAGGGAAACGGCTGGTCAATATTTTAACAACCTTAACCATCAGCCCACCAGCAGCTGAAGACCAGCTCCTCCAGCAGCGTCAGCCATTTTTCTCTGGTCAGGGATTTCCCAGCAAGCCCTTTCCCCAGGCTTCAGTGCCGGGGAAGTCCACAGACATGGCCATCTCCACAGAGCCTGCTCTCCCCGACTTCTCCTGCTCAGTCCTCCCCACGGCTTGGCTTTGCCTGGGTCTCTGGAAAGACACGTCACTGTCCGGCCTCTCCCCGCTGGCTGGCCTCTGCCCCCAGCAATGTTCCACCTGGTGGCTGCACCAGGGAGAGGGGCAGGTCACCGCATGGCCAGCGAGCCAGGCACGGTGAACACACACCGGTTTGGTGTTTGTCTTATCAAGACGTGTCCCTGGGCTTCCAAGAACTGCAGAGGCGCTGGGAGGGTCAGAGATGGGCCCGAAGGGAAAGAGACAGGAGTGCAGAGTCCCCAGGCTGAGAGAGGCGTGAGTCTCTGTGGACACAGGCCATCTTGGCTGGGCTGGTTGGAGTCAAGATGCAGTGACAGGGACTGTAGTGACAAGCGGCCACTGCAAAGACCGCCAGGGCTGGCATCCTTGGCGGCTCAGGAGTCTGTTGGGGGTCGTGCTAAATCCCCAGGATAGACTTTGGGCCTGTGCTCTCACTTGTGGAAGACCTTGTTCCCCCCCAGATACAAGGAGGGTGATGTCTTCTCCCCTAGATGAATGTGGCCATGTCTGGGGCAGACCTTAGAGTAGGGCCATGCTGACTGGAGAGAGCTCACCTGTCCCCCACTGGACGCCCCTGCAGCTCAGCTGCAGTTTTCTCTCCCTTCAGAGGTGACAGTTGGATTCCCTGCTCCGAGGAGCGTCTGGCAAGAGCTGGGCCCCAGATCTGGGTCCCAGCACCGCCCCTCCCCCTCGCCCGTCGTCCCCACCCCCTGAGGCCCCCGTGGGTGACTCACTGGATCTTCTTTGTGAAGTTCTTGGAGACGATGCCTCCTTCCTGCTGCTTCTCTTCGTGTTTGCCTGGAAGGACGAGGAATGTCATGTGTCGGTGTCTTGGTCTCTTGGGTGGCCCCCAGCCGGACTCGGGTGCTCCGGGGACTCTGAGGACCAAGGCCACCTCCCAGGCAGCTGAGAGGATGCTGCCCAGGAAGGGCATGGACTGGTGGGTTGACATCTCTGAGTCTTAGGCTACTGCAGAAATGGGCCACCTGGGACCAGACCGTCCACTGCTCTCCCCTGACTCCTCCCGCCAGGCCAGCCCGCAGAGCCCCAGGGTGCGCAGCCCAGGCTGGGTGGGACAAGGACGTGCAGCCACCTGCTGTGGGCGCCTTTCTATCCAGCTTCTCCACCCGGCTTGCTTTGGCCCTTGCCTGGCTCTGAGGATAGGCTGCCTGCTCCCCTTGTGACCCAGGTGCAAACAGAGGCCCAGATCAGACCCTGGGCCACCCAGCGGGTGCTGGGCTGCTCCGGGCTTTGAATGAGCCATCTCTGAATCTGGACCAAGTTCTGGGGCCTGATGCCCTTCTGCCCTCTGATCTCCTGTCTGTTCCAGCTCGGGGTTAGCTCTTTGAGACACACTATCTGTTCCCAGTGGCGAAAGAACATTCTAGAATAATACATCCATCTGCCGAATCCACCCAGCCTCTTCTGAGGAAGGGAGACCACAGAGCCACGGAGGTGAAATTGCATCAGCTCCACCTTCCACAGGGTCGCTCACGCCGGGAGGGAAAAATATAAGAAGGCTGTGGACCCAGATTAGCTTTTATTTGGTGATTTTTCTAGCAAATTCGGATGCTCTTGGCCCCTCCTGCTCCTCCTCCTTTTGAGTAGAGTGGGTGTCTCTGATTTCTTTTCAAACAGCCCCAACCCCTTCCCACACCCCTGCGGGACCACATTCCAGAGCTCAAGACCCTCCCTTACACAGGGGGCCACCCCAGGGCGCTGGAATCCAGACTATCAATAATCTGATAGGATACATGGTCTTTTGTGCCCTCTGGATTTTTTTAAAACTGAAAAGGTAAAGGTAATCACATTACTTTTGTATTATTAATTATTCCTTTAGTGACACTTTTCTGATTACATACATAATGCATTATCCATGTTATGAAAGGTTAAAAAAAGAAAAAAAAAAATCAAGACCACCCAGAGTTCCATTTTTATCAGTTCCAGATGTTTCTTTATGTTTCTTAGAAAGGCACAAACATTATTTAGTGTAGACGTGCGCCATATATTTTATTAAATGGGGTCGTTCTGTGTGTTCTGCTTGAAACCTGTCTTTCTGGCTTGCTAACAGGCTCCGATTATTTTTCCATGGTACCAAATATTCTTGGACCACAGGATTTTTAGGGGCAGCACAGTGTCCCAGGGCTGAGATTTGTAACAGCTCACTTAGACAGTTCCCTACTTTTGGGGCCTAAGAAGATTCCTGACATTGGAACAAACCCCATTTTACTCAATACTGAAGCCAGATCTCGTCCCAGGCCCTGTGGAGAATAGATTCCATGCTTTAGAATTTCTTTCTTTTTTGGTACCAGGGATTAAACCCAGGGGTGCTTAACCACTGAGCCACATCCCCAGCCCTTTTTAATTTTTTATTTTGAGACAGGGTCTTACGAAGTTGCTCAGGGCCTACGTTGCCGAGGCTGGCCTCCGACTTGCCATCCTCCTGCCTCAGCCTCCCAAGCTGCTGGGATCACAGGCCTGAGCCACTGCAGCTGACCCACGCTTTAGAATTTCTCAGGCTTGCTCTGGATGGCTACGTGGCCCTCAGGAAATCCTGCACTCACTTGTTCTCCCGACAGCAAAGAAGAGGTGGTACTTTTACATGGATTCAATTTCGAACTGAAGGGTCTGGCCAGCAGATCGCGCTACGCTGGGAATGTACGGTCACTCCAAGAGTTTATCCTGCGTTGCCAACTCCGTGACAACCAACTGCCCGGCTCGAGCATGGGCCAGGGGCCAGAAGAACACTATCTGTTCCCTGGTCCCCTCCCCAAAGCCTGGGTCTCTGGAGCTGCTTCCCCTGGGGACAGGCCAGTGCCTCTGACTCAGCCCTTTTGTACCCTGGGACCCTCCTGCCTCTGCTGGACCCAGAGACCAAGAAGACGCTGGTGGTGGGGGAGGGGGAGGATTGCGCACTTCTACAAGGTTCCCTGACTTTAAATTGGTCCATTTACTACATTTCCTATTATAAAACGGGCTTGGTGTCCAGATGATTTTACCAACGTTTAACGTTCTAGGCACCTTTAAAGGTAGGCTGGGCTCAGTGACCATGTTCAGTAGATCAGGTGCATTAAATGCAGTTTTGACCTGTGATACATTCAATTTTGACAGTTTATGGGGACAGAATCCCACCTTAAGTCAAGAAGTAGTTGTGTGACACTGGTGTCGGTCACTGCTCTCAGCGCCTCACCTACATGGATTCCTTTAATTTTTGCAACAAGGTCAGAAAGCACGTGCTTTCATTACTACCATTTTGTGGATGGGGAAACTGAAATTCAGAGAGGGTAAGTGATGTGCCCAAGGTCACACAGCCTGAAAGTGATGGAACAAAGATTCGGAAATAGGCACATAGGTTTGGATGTGAACCCCTGTTCTAGTTCCTAGCCCATCTCTCCCCTTCTCGGAGCCTCAGTTCATTCTCTGAAACGGGAGTGCCAACTCCGACCTCCCTGGGTTATAATGAGGAACCGTGTTGGTGAGTCACAGAGTCACTTTGTCAGTCATAAACTGGGTGGGGAGCTGAGCGGGTGGGGCTTTGATGGTTTGGTAAAGGTTTGCTCCTCGCAAGTTGAGGTTCCCAGGAGCGGGTGGGTGCCTGTGAGCAGAAAGGGGTCCGAGATTTCCATAAGGGGAGCCCAAGGAGGGAGCCCATGGAGTCAAAGGGGGCGGACCTGGAGCTTCATTTGCATACATTTGCATACCTCGATGCTGTCGCACAGCTGAGGAGTGAGTCCTCATTTCTTATTTGTTTTCCAGCCTACGTGTTCTACCATGAACACATTTTGTTTTTGTAAACAGCAGAAGGAACCACGACGTCCAGGGACAGCTGATTCTGCATGTCCCTCAGAGGGACGTGGGTGCTGGGAGCAGGGACAGCCCTTGGAGGAGAGTGATCGGCTCTGCTCAAGAAACAAGGTGCTGTTTCCAGGGCAGCACAGGCCCCGGGATTAAGAAAGGGCAGGGAATAAGGGTCCAGGGCTTTCCAGCTCCTTCCCCGGCCAGCACCTGGCTCAGCAGCCCGTGAAGAGAACATTTCTTGGCTGGTGGCTGGCTGCAGGAGAGGGGTGAGGGAATGTGAGACATGACAGAATGATCTAATCCAGCATCTACCAAACACTTCCCTGGAACCAGGCACTCAAACACGGTTGGACAAGACGGAGCTGCCTCTCCCAGATTCAAACATGAAGAAAATAAAGTCTCTGATAAGTCCTGCACCGCAGAGACCAACCATGACTTTGTCCATCTGGCATCTTCTAACACTCTCAACTCCCCTACCTCCATCTCTCCCATGGCTATTAGCACCTTGAAGCAAACACCGACTTAGTCCTTCTCTTTATAAGACCAACAGTACAGCTGGGGCCCTAGAGATCCCGGAAACCATGGAGAAAAAGATTCAGAAGCAGGCAAACAGGTGGGATTTGGTCAGGACCACACAGTCAAGAGTAGATATGGCCTTCCTAACCCTGGCCCTGAATCTCAGACGCTGACAGAGAAGCAGCTGAATTGGTTTCTCTGGGCCTCCGTTTGCTTATCTGTAAGTGGAGGAGGAGAAGTATTAGCACAGCTGCCCACACTCCCAGAAAGCCTTTGGGAGGGACCTGAGAGCCAGGGAAGGTGGCATTCAGCAGGGGGCCTAGTAGGAAGTGCACTTGGAAGACAGCTGTCGGGCAGCGCGTGGCGTGGGGGGACTGGATCTGTCCTCAGCCTTCCCCTGAAAGTTGCTTTGTGTGTGTGGAACTGGAGATCGAACCCAGGGTTGCTCTACCACTGAGCTGTGGCCCCAGCCCTTTCCTGCAATTTCGTTTCAAGACAGGGTCTAAGTTGTTGAGGTTGGCCTCAAACTTGCGATCCTCCTGTCTCATCCTCCCGAGCTGCTGGGAATACTGGCCTGCATCCCTGTGCAGGGCTGAAATTTGCTTTTACTTTGAACACCTTGTTATCAATCCAACTTTTAAAACCTCCTCATAAAAGATCTGGCCTGCACTCTCAGGGGATTAGTCTGGCGGAGGTTCCTAACCCCACGTCAGAACTGGCTTCCTCTTTGTCTTACTGAAGCTCCAGTGGACCCATTTTAGAGATGGAGAAGGGGAGGCCTCATGATACCCTTAAGGCCCCTGGATTAGTATGGTTCTTCACTGGGGGGTCTCAGCCTGGGACTGTCCGATCCCATTTGTTAAAAAGCACCTTCAAAGGAGAACCCTACAAAGAAGAGAAGTGATTTTGCTCTTCTCCCACACCCTATCCAGACTCTGTTCCACAGGGTGTGGTAGGGCTGGAAGCTTCCAGAATTAAGTGTAATTACAACAAGGAGGAGGGCTGAGAATAATGGCCGTGTGCCGGGAGCCAGGCAGGCACTATTATTAGCTCCAGTTTATAGACACTCTGTCTTGTCCGCATGCATTAAATCACCCCCTCAGCCTTGCAGGGTACCAAGAACTAGGATCCCCATTCCCAGCTGGGGAAACCGAGGCTCAGAGTCACGGGGGGCAGGGGTGGGCAGACTTCCCGGCTGTATCTAGCCAATGAACTGGGATTCGAATCCGAGTCTCAGAAAGCATCTACCCTTCGCTGTTTCTTGGGACCTTCCCACGCATGGCACGCCATTGCCACCACCAGCAGCCAGGCCCCTTGCGTCCCAGGCGCCAGCTGGGAGCGCCCTGGAGCATCACCCTGCTCAACACCACGGTCCTCAGCCACGGGATTCTCAGATGAAGAAAGAGAGACTCACAGAAGGGAAGTCATCTGCACCTCCGGCTCATCTGTGGCCACGGCCCGCCCGCCAGGACCTCGGGCCGCTCCGCTGGCCAGTGCAGAGACCCTGCTGACCCCGGCCCCGCCCCTCAAGCGCGTGGCTCCGGGGTGTCCCTGGGCCCTCCGCTCCAGCAACCCCCGCAGCCTTGATGTTTATAATTCTGCCGCGAGCAGCTTTGACACTCCCCCTGGGCGCTGCCAGGGCCTGTCCATGCCCTGGTTTGTGCTCCTGATGGCTTTTATTGATTTTCTGGCTGAAGGGCCTCTGCTGGGAACGTGCTCTTTCTAATGGAGCCTTAATCGGGAGGGAAGCAGAAGGTGGCTTTTCTGCTGCCCGGCTTAACAGGGCCGAGCGTCCTTCCTGTTTCCTCCTGCCTCTGCCCCCAGCGTCTTCCCGCGCCCAGGCTGGGGACGAGCCAGCCAAAGCCCTGGGCCCAGCACTGGGGATGGGCGAGACTCCGCTCAGGCCCGGCTGCTGACTCATGGCACGACCTTGGACCGGGGGCGCCTGGGCCTCGGACTCGTGGGCTGCAAAATGGGACTGGACACCCTGCTACTGCTGCCCAGACCGGCCAGGATTCTTGGGGGGAAGGAACATAAGCATTTTTTAGCCCAGATCCTGGGCTGATGGAGATGTTGCTGGTAAAGCACATCTGTGGCAGGTGCCCAGCAGAGAGGAGGCACTCAGTCCAGCTGATCAGTCCAGCTGCTCAACCCAGCTGGTCAACCCAGCCGATCAACCCAGCCGATCAACCCAGATGGTCAATGAGAACATCATGGATGCTGTCAGCTCAGCTCTCGTCTGGGATGAGGGCAGGTGTCTCCCTGGGAACCCAGGGTGCGTCAGGATGAACACACTCAGCATAGAAATGGTCCTTCTAGGCCCTGGGTGGCAATGCTGGGGTGTCCCCAAGGCGGCAGCAGCCAGCCCAGGTTCAAACTGCCCCTGGGCCCTGGGAGAGAGTGTTCCATGCAGATAACATCCTGGGCTGCATTCTTGAGCCCTGAGGTCACCCATGTCAGGTTGTCACTGACTGTCCCCTGGGAAGCTTCCTCTGGGTGACTCCCAGGCCTGGGCCCCTCCCCTCTCTCTCCGGAGGCGCCCCTCGCTCACCTGACACCTCCACGTAGCCGTCCTTGGTCTTCACCGTCAACTCCTCCGGCTTGAAGCTGTGCACATTGACGCACACTTTCCAGGGCTCCCCGGGGAAGGGTGGGGGGCCCCTGCCCTCAGTGGGTACCCCAAACCTGGCCGCGGCAGTGGGCCCTCGGGGCACCATGCCCGACCTCAGGGTCCCGGGCCAGGCAGAGGAGAGGCGAGGCAGAGCCCAGTCGGGCCACGAGGCGGTCAAGTCGTCTGGGAAGGGGTCCATGCCAAAACCATCATCCAGCAAGCGGGAGGAGAGGGACGAGTCCCGGAAGGGGTCTCGGCGCAGGCGGCTTGGGTAGTGGCAGGAGAAAGGCATCTGACCATCAGCCATGGCGACGGGCTGAGCTCGGAGAGGAACCGAGGAAACAGGCTCAGAGAGAGGGAGCCACCTACCCAAGGTCACACAGCAAGGCGAGGCAGGTGAGGCGGCTTTCAGAGCTTATCCTTCAGGCTTGGAAAGGGCTGATCTTCCGTTAGGGAACAGCAGAACCATCGGCTGCCAAGAATGGCGGTGCTCACCAGGCTGGGGTCCCAGCCCCCGGAGGCGACCCCCCAACACGTGCAGGGGACTCTCAGGGGGCCCGTCCTTCTCTGCACTGCTTCTCAGAGACCAGCCAGCTGCCGTCCCCCAGGCTGCCGAGGCTCTCAGCCAGAGCTGCCGAGGGCCAGAGGGGAGCCAGCGGCTAAATAAACCTCAGGGACACGCGCCTAGAAACTTCTCCGGGTTTCTCCAGGGCCGGGAGCCCTCTATTTATTTGCTGCTGGGGGCGGGAGGCGGGTTTTGCAAGCAAGCGCCTCCTGTCACCGGGGTATTCAAAGGTGATGAAGCAGCCCCAGAGAATCTGCTGAGGGAACAGCTGGACTGGGGGCTGGGAGGGGCCCGGCTTGCACATTCAGCCTCTCTGGACACTTACTCCTCCCCCACTGCCTGGCTCAGCTCCGCCCTCGCGCTGGCTCCTCCGGAGCCACCTCCCAAAGCAGGCCACTCAGGCCTGGCTATTAATAACCCTTGCCCGGCTGAGGGCTCAGGTCACCCTCTGCAAATACCTTCCTCAGAGCGTGTTGCATCCTGTCTACCCCCTGGGGACCTGCAGCAGGGGCCGGGAGCAGGAGCCCTGTGGATTGGAAGCAGATGGCCCTAGATTGGAATTCCCACTTATGACCAGGCCAAAGTCCTAAAGCCTCAATGTTCCATGAGAGTGATTTTTTTTTTTTAATTGAAAAGTATACTATATTCAAATGACACCTGTTAAATCAGGGCAGGGGAGACTCTTCCGGGCAGGGCTAGCATGGTGGGTGTCCCCAGAGCAGTGGGGTTTGGCGCTGGGGAGAAGGCTTGGGCTGCACTCCCCATATGAGAATTGATAGTCCTGGAACAGGATGAGGGTCAGTGGGCGGAAGTGACTAAGAAGAAACCAGAGGTCGGAGGGGGTTCTGGCTAAACCAACCTAACAGGATTCTCACTGAAAACAGACCAGGTGGTCAGGCCTCACCTGGAGGCGGATGGGGGCTGAGGGCAGGCCCAGATGTGGAGGCTGTCAGATACCCAGGGGTGGGGGTGTCGCTGACCTGACTCCCTAGGACTCTGAAGCCTGGAGTGTACAAGAAAATGCACCAGAGGGGCTCAGGAAGGTCACCTTCTCTGTCAGCTGTAACATCATTCCCAGGGTGTTTCCCAGCTGTGTTCCCACCTGTGACATGGACTTGGTGGCCGCCCCCTCCTGGGTGTGGCATCAGGATACAGGGGACAGTCTCAGGCAGGGCTTTCATGTTTTCAGCTTTGAGTTATCAGTGACGTGGGGCTGGCCCCAGGCCGGGCTCTGTGCCAGGCGCTTTACACATATTAACGTATTTGATCCTCCCCCTCAATCCTGTAAAGCGAGGGTTCTGTCATCCATTTTATAGACGAGAAAACCGCTGTCGGAAGTGTTCAGAGAGACAGCTCCCATTTAATGCTGATTTCCACGGTACCGGACCCAGGCCGATTCTGTTCTGAAACAGACCTAGATTCTAGATCTCCCTGCTCTGCCCAAACTACAGGACGAGTGGATTTGTGGATCCTCCTTGGGCCTGAGCACCCCTTGGGCTTATTAGGTTCCAATCTTTGATCTGTCCCCAAGGGGTAGGCAACTTAGGATAGGCCTCAGGGTCTCAGCTCTGCCTTCTCCACCGGAGGGGGCTGGTGGGAGGGCTGAGGAATTCCATGAGTCATAGATTGAGACATTATTTTGATACGAAGCAGGGCTCGGATGAAGCACTTTGCTAAAAATAAGAATACAGAGTGACAACAGTCGCCACCATTTATTGGCCCGTGTCTGCCGCTGCGGTGGGCCACCGAGAGGCTGCCTGCGACCTCACCGCGAGGTCTATATGATGGGCACCCCCTTTCTGCAGGTGGGGAACAGGTGCAGAGTCTGGGTACCCCCAGCTTGCCGGCATGGGGTGGATGGCCTGGGCAGGAACACGGGATTCTGAATGCGGATCTGCACGGAGGGGACCCACGGAGACCCTCTGGTTTTTCTGCATCAGGAAGAGACCCCAGGGTGTGACACATTCCAGGGACCGGAGGACAGTGGCTGCTCCGGTGGGATGAGCTCATCAGGCTAGAAGCTTCTGGCTGACGTCAGGGCTGGGCACGGGCGCCCGGGCTCTCTCTGTAATTACAGCTGGGCGGGGCGGCTGGGTTGGAAGCCTGTTATGGGGAGAATCAGGGCAGAACGCTCTGCTCGGGAGAAAGGGGGCAGCCCGGACCGGTGGGGGGCAAGTGGGTGGGTGGGGGCTGGTGGGGGCGGGGCTGGGTTTTCTTAAGTCTGCGGGAGGCACGTTCAGGAAGGTTCGCCTCTCCTTCCCCTCCCGCCAGTCCTCCCTCCTCAACTCCACCCCGAAACTTCCAGAAGACCCCTGTACCTAGAGGGAGACTCACCTGGGACCAGGGGATCAGGAAGGAGGGGAAGCCTGGGCCGGGGGCAGGGGACTGAGCCTTCAAAACTCCATCCACCTTCTCAATTCAGGGCAGAGGAGGAGGAAAGGAAGAGCTTGCAGCGGGAAAAGAGAAACAGCCACCACTAGCACCTCTGGGGCCCTTGCCAGGTGCTGGCTTCTCTCTGCGGCCCTTTAAACGTGGGGTTCTTCACTCACCTCACCCTAACCGCAGAGCCCTATGAGGAAGCCACTTTCCTTATCCCCATTTTACAGATGAGGAAACCGAGGCCCAGCGATACCCAACTTGCCTAAGTCCACGCATCTGGCCGAGTGGCAGAGCTGGAATCCAAATCAAGGTAGCTCGGCTCTTGCCGTACCTGCCCAAACTCCCCCAATCAGCCATGGTTTGCATTTAGCAAGCACTGACTGTATACCTTGGGTGCAACCGTCTTGTTCCTGACTTCACTGAAGTCACTCGTCCCAGGCCGCCCAGCCAGTGGGACCCGGGTGATAACCAGAACGGGGTGAGGTCGTGGCTGGGGCACTGTCTGGAGTCCCTCCGGCTCTCCCTGCCTTTTCTGGGTCAGGCCAGCTTTCCATTTGGGGACGCTGAGGAGAGAGGCAGCTGCCAGTCCCGCTGGCCATGCCAGCTGGGGACGAGTCAGCTTAGAGATGTGGACAGTGGTCAGTGAGGCCCAGGGAGTCAGCAGCCGGGACCTCCAGGCAGATGCTCCGGGGAAGGCAGGGAGTGGGGACCCAGAGCCGGGGTTCTCACAGGGGAAATACCAAAATCAGTCCTCAGAGCAGCCACCCCGGGGAGGTGACCTCACACTGCATTCCTGAAACCGGCGCAGGCAGAAGCCACAGCAGAAGCCAGGCAGGTAGGCAGGCAGGCCGGGAGGGAGGGAGCGCCTGGGCAAAGGAAGGGGCTTGTCAGTTGCTGAAAAGGAAAAAGAAAGCAAGCAAGCAGGCGTTTCGTCTCTGGGCCCTGCGGGAAGAGGGGGGAACTTCCTCTGCTCCCCTGGGAATTCCAGCCCAGCCCCTGTGCATGCCTCACCCCTCGCCCTCCTTCCCGCCAAAACCCCAAAACCCGGTGGGGGCTGTAAGGACCCAGGACGGTCTCCATGTGTGATTTTTCTGGGGGGCTACAGTTCCAGGGGCTCAGAGCTCTGCCGGGGGATCCTGGTGTTCCCCCACGTTCCCCCAGATCCAGGGGGACCTCCGGCCTGTGACACCGAGGTAGGACCACCGCCCCAGCTTGAAACAGAACACGAGCCCAAGCTCGCCATTTACCTGCGGCTGCCCGGTGGGAAGGCCCCAAGGAGCTGTTTTGAACCCGAGTGGTTCTTTGGTTTTAAGGAACAAGTGCTGAACGGACTCAGGTTAAGGGACACCTGAAAGCAGCTCAGGGTCAGAACAAGAAATTTCAAAGGAGTCAGAACAATGGAGCGGTCAGGGGGGCTCTCCGGTGAAAGCTGAGTTGTTCGGCGAAACAGTACAAACCCCTCTTGTCAGAGAGCCTCCACCCCAGGCCGAGAACCCAGGCTGAGTGGACGGTGTCCTGTGAGCAGCAGGGTCTGACCACACAGTCTCCCACACAGACCAGGTATAAGGTCACCGCCCCCCCCCCCCTTAGGTGCCAACATGGAGCTGGCGGAGCTTCTCTTCCTGATTTTACTCCTCGTAACTTCTTCCCGCTGGTGTAAACTCGCACCCAATAGGCAATGACACCCTGCTCCGCCCCCCAGCAACACGGCTCACCCAATCAGCCATTGTCCCGCCCCCCAGCAACAAGGCTCTCCCAATCAGCTATCGCCCCGCCCCCCAGCAGCAAGGCTCTCCCAATCAGCTATCGCCCTGCCCCCCAGCAATAAGGCTCTCCCAATCAGCCATTGCCCCACCCCCCAGCAACATGGCTCTCCCAATCAGCTATCGCTCAGTTCCCCAGCAACAAGGCTCTCCCAATCAACTCTCACCCCATTTCATGCCCCAACCAATCAGCCTCTTCCCGGCCCTATATAAGTGTGTGCATTTTTCAAATGAAAAGGGACTTCTCAGGTGATTAGCTTTGGACCGTGGCTCTGTAGGCTTCTTTCACCAGGCAGCTTCAATTCCTCTTCACTCTAAACATCTTCATCTCCATTTTACAGAGGAGGAGACTGAGGCTCAGGGCCTGCAGTGTCTGGCCGGAGTGTGGCTTCTGGACCCTGATCTGCCTGAATGTCAAGCCTGGGACTCTGTCTTCTCTGCTCACCCCACAAAAACCAACGAGTAAATAAACAGAATAAGATAAACAACCTGCAGGGTCCCTCCCGGGACAAGCCCACCTGGCGACAGTCCTGCGAAGGCTGGGCTGGTTTATGGAGGCCTAACTTCCTCCTATGATTTTCTACAAATTTCTTTCCGAGGATCCCATCTCCTGAGTCCCTCTGCAGATAAGGACAGCAGCAATGGAAGTAGTAGTAGGAAACTGTTGGTCAGTCCTTGGGACCGGCCGTGAGAGCTCAGCCTGTGTCACGGGCTGGGGTCTGCAGGGAGACCGAGGCCGCCTGAAGACCCCCTCCAAACCCTGCGCCTGGCCATGGAGTCAGAGATTCCAGACTCGCCGCTCAGAGGCGCGGACCTGAGTTTATTGAAGGGATAGCAAGAGGGAAAGGGGAGAGAGGGGGTCCTCTCAGAGAGGAGGGTGACCGCTGCCCCTCCGGCACCCCAGTTTTATTGGGGATCCCAGAGAAGTTTCCAGAGAGTCCCGCCGAGGTCCACCTCTTGACTTTTGACTGACAGCAGGATGACATCAGATTTTCAAGTCCCCACTGCCATGAAGACTCTAGGTCACGCTGGCCCAGCATGACCAGGTGCTGATTTGTTCTTCCAGGGGCAGCCTCCCCCTCCCTGAGTTCTGGGGTGGGGCCCGTGTAAGGGTCACAAAGCCGCCTGCTTCAGGGCAGCCTGTGTGCCTCCTTTTGGCTTTTTGGCTCTGTTTCCCGCTGCTGAAGGCGGGTGCTTGCTGAGGAAGGGGCCGTGTCCTGTGGGCCTCAGTCAGGCAGGGCTACGGCTAGGTTGCTTTTTAGAAATAGCATGTGGGAGTCAGCACAGGGGGCCTGGTTTATACAATTATTTCCTGAACTTCATGTTCCTGCCACTCAGGTCTGTCTGTCCCCTATTCCATGTATCAAATTTATTTAGTTCTCACCCAAATTGCTCTAAGGTAGGTGTGGTTGTCCCCATTTAGAGATGGCAATATCAAGGCAGAGGGAAGTTAAACAACTTACCCTGGGTCACACAGCAGTCTGGCTCCAGGGTCTGTATTCTTAACCACTACACTTTCTTTGAATGACACAATGACTTGCCATCATGTGGGAACTATTGAGAACCAGGTCCGCTAGGTGCCCTGCTTGGATGCCTCTTTTAATCCACATAGCAGCCCCGCAAGGCAGGCAGACTACATTTTTTGGTTGAGAAGACCAAGGCACAGGGTCAGATCCTGCAGCTTGGATCAAAGCCTGAATTCCGGCCGTGTGGGGAGGTGGTGTCTCCTGTGCCCCCGCATGCCCTGCTGGACCAGGAGCCCCCATCCCAGACCCAACTGGGCCTCTCTGGAACCTTCTCCAGACTTTCTCAGTAGCCCCGAGACACCAGGAGCACATTGGCATCCAGGGACTGCCGGGGCCCCAGCTGGGGTGGGCACCTGCAGGCTCTGGGAGTCCCTCTGTCCTGTGTGCACCCCAGGACTAGGAGCCAGAGCTCTGCTCTGGGGCAGAGAGGATCTCCCTATCCTCCCGACAGCGAGGATGGCTGTGACAGCCACAGGCCAGGGCTCAGCTAGTTACTCTGCGTCCAGGGCACTCATGTCTCAACTCACCAGAGTTTAGGGAAAGTGACACTGTGTGCCTTTACTGCTTAAGTAGGACAGTAAACCTGGAAGGTAGGGACCTGATCACATTTGGGTTCGAATCCTGTTTACTGTGCTGCTCTGGGCAAGTGACTTTGACTCTCTGAATTTCTGTCATGTCATTTGTAAGGTGGGTATGGTTATAATACCTCTTATGGTTTGGATAGATGTCCCCCAAAGGCCTATGTATTAAGGTTTGGGCTCCACCTGTGACACTGTTGGGAGATGGTAGGATCTTTGGTGAGGTGGGGCCTACTGGAAGGAATTGAGGTCACTGGCACCTTCTTGTCTCTCTCTTTACTTCCCAGCTGCCATGCCGTGACAGCTTCTGCTAGGTGCTGCCTGCCATGATGTCCTGCCCCATCACAGGCCTAAAGGCAACAGAGCCGAACAACCACAGACTGAAACTTCTGAGGCCATGAGCCAAATAAACCTTTTCTCTTTATAAGCTGTTTCCATCAGGCATTTTGTCACAGCAATGGAAAACCAAATAACACAGAACCTATCTCCCCAAATAATTGCTAGGTGGTGTCCCCACCGCCTGGAATCTTTCCCCAGGTCTCCCTGGGGCTGGTCTCTTCCTACTTCCCCTGCTCAGAGAAACCTTCTCCAGCTCTGGTCACCTTCTCTCCTTCTGCTGGGAGTTCTCTCTCTCCTCCCTCGTTTTCTGTCTGTGTCTTTCCCTCCATGAGCAGGGAAGCTGCCTGAGGGCAGACAGTGGAACCTTTGATGATGGTCCCAGTAGTCGCTGTGCTACTGGGACTTGTCACAGTACCTGACACCCTGTTGTCATTTGTAGGTTTTCTTTCTTCATTTTTAAAAATCTTTTAAATTTGTTCTACTTGGTTATTTTTATCAGTGTTGGTCACCAAACATTTCTGCTTTCTCCTTCTCCCACTATCTGGACACAAGTATGGTTCACACAGGACTCTCTGAGGTCACCATGGTTGGGAGAAGCCCTGTAGTGAGTTGTGACTGCGTGTGTCACCGCCAGTTCAAAGCATGAATCGGCCATGGGAAACCCCTGGCTCCATGCAGCCTGGGCCCTCAGGGGGTCTGTCTTTCCCTGGGCACCCTGATCATTAGCCCATGGTTACCCACATGCTAATGACTGTCCCTGCTGGCTCACAATGGACGCCAATGAGAGAGACCTTTGTTCTTTCCAGACCCTGTCATTTGGGACTTCTTTGTTATTGAAGGCTCAAGGCCACAAACCTTCCAGTGCCCGTCTCCGATTCTTCTAAGGTCCAAGCAGGAGCTGGTGATGACACCAGGCAACTCCTTCCAGAATGTTCTTTTAGGTCTGGGAATGACAGCTCTCGGGAGGGTTCATCCTGAGCAGGCTCTAAGGCTTGTGCTGGAGGAGATGGAGGAGGAGGAGCTGGGGAGGATGTGCGGAGATGGAGGAGGAGGAGTCCTCCTTTGGAGGACTGTCTTCACCTTGAATATGAGCTAGAATTAGCCTCAGCTGTGAACCACACAGTTAACAGCAGCCAAAACGAAAGTGAAGTTTATTTCTTCCTAAAGTTGAAGTCCAGAGATATTCTAGCCACTGTTGGTCCGATGCCCCTGCCGCACCAAGTCCGGGCAGAGAACTCCATCTGTATAAGCTCCATTTGCAATGCCACCTGGTGAACCAGGGAGTCACTTGAGTTCCAGCCATCTCATCTGCATTGCAGCCAGCAAAATGAAGCAAGGAATGGAGACGAAAGAGCACACAGCAAATCTCTATAGCAATTTGTGGGAGTTCAGGCCCACAAAATTCTGCCCACAGCTCATTGGCTGAAATGAGTCACGTGGCCAGAGCTAGCTGCAGAGAATGCTGGGAAATGCAGTCTTCATCCTGGGCGGCTAGGGAACTTGTTCAAACTTGGGGGAATTTGTTAACCTGGATGAAAAGGGGATGGATATTGGAAAGGAGCTAAAATCTCTGCCATAGCCAAAAAAAACGAGGACAGATGAACTGAAATGTCCTAAAGGGTTAAGGTAAACTCCTTTGGAAGCTGATGAGGACCTTGGACTCCTCTGTACTAAAATGCTGAGATTCTCCTCCATAAACTTTGGGATTTCCCACGATTCTCTGACCCTGGGAAGCTCCAGCACGGGAGGGGTGTGTGTGTGTGTGTGTGCCTGTTGCACACCCGTTTCCACTTGGCGATCTGCCTCTCTGTGTCGTGGCTGGTGTTGTTTATCTGGGGTTTCCATCCGAGAGCCAGTTGTCAAAGGGACCCAGTGTTACACCCTGAGGAAGCATCTGACCCGTTTCCTTGGCCAAGGAAAACCTGGCCCGCATCACCTGGCTGTAGGTCGGCTGCAGCAACCGAGTGGGTCAGGGCCAGCATTCCAGGCAGGGAGGCGACCAGAGGTGGGATGACCGGCACCCCTGTCCCTCCACCGATGGTCTGAGGCCAGGACAAGGCAGGTGGAGAAGGTTGGCGGAATGTGAGGGAGGATGGGCACAGGAAACTGGCAGAGTTTCCAAGAGGCTCTGGATTCTTCCCAGTGGGGGAGACGCCGCAGGGCGGAGGTAGGAGCGTCCTCGCTTGAGAATGTGTTGTTCCAGGTGATGAAAGACGACAAGACAGACTGGCGGACCTTTTGCCAAGGTGACCTGGACTCCTCCCAGAGACTTGCTGTGAGCTCACCCAGGCCTCCTGTGTCCCCTTTTCCTGTGTCAGTGACACTACTACCAACTCACCAGGCTTAGTGACTTACCTGCATCCCCTCTCGTCATCTCCACGGCAATCTTAGGAGATGGATGCTTTTATGGTCTCTACTGGAAAGTAAGGAACTTGGAGTTCAGAGAGGCTGAGTCACTTACACACAGACACACAGCTAGGCGGGAGCGGAGTCGGGCTCACCTCCAGGTCTTCTGATCCCCAAATCCTTGCATTCAGCTACTCCTTGTGAAAACCATGCCACTTTCTAATTCCAGAGTAGCTTCTCCCACTCCTCCAATAAATGAAAAATCAACCAGCTCAAAGATGAATGAACAGTAGAAGGAAGCCAAGCGGGCGGTCCTGGGCAGATGCCGTCACTGCACGACCGGCCGCATGCCAGGGCTCTCTGCTGAGCACATGGGGACACATGAGGCTGAGAAGGACCCTGTTTCCTGGAGGTGGCAGTAAACAAGTAAACAAAACAACCAGGGCGGGGGGAGGGGCCCTGCACACACCCAGCGGCTCCCTGAGAAGTGCCCCACCCCCTTCTTTCCCAAGCCCCTTGTCTTTCCTTGGCCGGCTCCTCCTCAGGGCCCAGTGTGAGCCTGGAGGTCAGGTTTTCCTGGGACATCTTTCTTGACCCTCCACGGCCATTGTGGGTGCTCTTGGGACCCGCTCTCGTCCTACACCCTGGGACCACCTGTCTGTGCCTGGGTCTCTGCATGCCTACTGTGGGCATCAAAAGAGCATCTGTTGCCGGGCGCAGTGACGCACGCCTGTCATCCCAGCGGCTCGAGAGGCTAAGGCAGGAGGATCTCCAGTTCAAAACCAGCCTCGGCAGATTAGCAAGGTGCTCAGCAACTTGTAGAGACCCGTCCCTCAATAAAATACAAAATAGGGCTGGGGAGGTGGCTCAGTGGGTGAATGCCCCTCAGTTCAATCCCTGATTACCTCGCCCCCCAAAAAAGAGCATCTGTCTCATAAGGGACGTGGTGAGGATGAACAGACAAGTTATCCCAAGACACCTGAGGCCCTTGGACACATGCCCGGCAGGTAGCAGCTCCCGCATCAGGGCTGGGTGTCCTTGCTGGCAGCTCAGAGGGCCCTGCCGGATGTCAGAGCTGGACGGCATGTCGGGAACCACCTGCTTCTCCCGCCTGGCTTCCTTCCAGAATGCCCAGGGAACCTTTGGAAACATGGGTGTCTGGCACCGCCCCCCCCCAGGATGCTTGCTGTGACATCTCCAGAAGCAGGTCCCTGCTCTGCAGCAGGACAGCTGGGGCAGGAGCGGGCGGGGCACCTGTCCAGGCCGATCACTGGGAAAACAAACACTCCATCCCTGCAGTTTGGAAGGCGAGGCCTCTCCGTGAGTCACCCGGGGGCAGCTGACGTCAGTCATGGGACAGCCTCCTGGCAGCTACACTCTCTGGGGAAGAAAAGTCACCAGAGCCCTTACGGAGGGGGGCGTCAGAGCTGAGGGTGTGCACCCCTGGGGGCAAAGGGGCGCCACAGAGTGGGCTTGGAGGCTGCGGACTTGGATCCGCCGCCGGGTCCTGCCTCTGGGAGCCTCAACTTTTGTCTTCTGTCAAATGGGTCTGCGGGGTGCTTTGGAAATGAGATGCAAATGGCACGTGATAATTCATCCCTAAGAGGTTCTTTTTATTCTTAATCAGTATTATTTGCTGATGAAGCCTTGGGAGAAGACACTGGTTGTTGCTAACTCAAGCCTGTTTGGAAAGAAAGAGTCAGTGTGTAGGGGGAGGGGCATGGGGACCGGGTGGGGGGTGCATGGCCCTGGGTTTTCCCAGGGGGTCCTCCCACCCCAGTGGTCCTCGGGACAGATTTCCATGGGGCAGGATGCCTGGCCCAAACAGGTGAGCTGCGTTCTTCTTTCACCAGCTCAGGTGTGGGGGGCGCTGTGTGCTGGATGAGGGGCTGGGGCAACCTCCCAGGAACCCGAGGGATGGAGGTGAGGCCACCGGAGGATGAGGATCCGCCATCACCCCTGAGTGCTTACACACATGCGCTTGGAATTCAGTGATTCAAAAAACAAGCCCTGGATGTTTGAAAAATCCAAAGATTTTATCTACGAAATCAGGTTCTTGTGGAATATTGGGAGCTGTGACGTGAGCTGAGATTCCTTCCAGCCCCTGTCTCCAGGGTGTCTCCTCTCCCCTGCCTGCCTGGCCCTGGGGCTCTTCAGCTCCTGCCCTGGACAGAAGCAAACATGTCGATTCTACACCGAGGACATACCCGGGTCCCCATTGCTCCAGGGGGGCGACTTTGTGCTTCTACGGGAACCCCATTACTGTAGCTCAGGTTAGGTTTAGGAAATGGTGACTGCGTTCAGGAACATTCTTTGAATGTCTTTTCCAATCACCATTTAAAAAAAAAAAAAATCCCCCTCACTTGGTTCCCTCAGTAAGCCAGGGAAGTGGCTGCTGTCTTCCCATTCTTCAGATGAGCAGACTAAACACCGAGGCCACCCAGCCCGCTGGGGTCCCGTCTAGATTTGAATTCAGATCTTGGGACGCTCAAATCTGTGCCCGGCACTGAACTTCCCGCCAGCCTTTAAGGTCTCAAGGCAAAAAATAATTCTACAGAAAGCTGGCTGTCATTGCTCGAAACGAGGTACTCTGGGGCAGAGAAGGTGAGAACTTGGGTTTGGTGTCACCCTGTCCTTTGATTTTGCAGACTGTGGTTCTCCAGCAAGTGAGTACTCCTCCAGACTTGGTTTCTCTTTCCGGTAACATGGCGATCCTAATTCCTACCTTAGAGGGTCAAAGCAAAGGCTGTGATCATGCACATCAAATGCTGTCTGTGGGTCCTGCGTGTGGGCACGTGCAAAACCCAGATGCTTGCAGGTTTGTTTGCCAGTTCACATGCAATGGCAGGTGGCAGGAGCCGTGTAAAAGCCCCCTGTCCCCCTGTCTCCCTCCCTCCTCTCTGCTTCTGGCCACCTCACAGACAAGGAGGACACTGCATGGACTGAGAACACCATACCATGGGACCTTTAATTAGAACACAGACATGTTCCATACAGACTGAAAAATCGGAACCCCCGAGAAGGTTATGCTTAGTCGTGGAGACCAGAAATCAAGCAAGCCACGGCCACTGTGTCGCTGGGCAGAGGCAGGGTCCCAGGATGCCAGAGGGACACAGCAGTTTCTTTCCCTCTGATGTGGACGCTCAGGGCAGGCGCTGGTCAGGCTGGGCTGGGCTGGTGATGGGTCCTCTCGGTTGGTATTTCCCAGGTGGGAGTCTCAGCCCCCCACGTAGAGAAATGGCCTTGAGGTGTACTGAGTCCCCTGGGCCAAGGTGGTGGGATCTGCTAGGTCCTCAGCCAATGGACCTTTGAGGAAAAGCCAAGAGCTGGGAGAGAAGAGGGACAGAGAAATGTCCTCAGAGCACAGAGCTTCCCAGGGGATGTGGGGCGAAGCCAGCCAATCTGAGCATAGGCACAAGGGTCCCCCTTCCCAGGCCTCAGTTTTCTCATCTGAAAAGCGGTAGTCGGACCCATGTCCCCGGCTTACTTGAACCATTGTACAAGATACAGTCTGACAACTGACAGGGGTTAGATTCGGGGCAGGGCCATGCCATCTCGGCCTCTCCAGGGATGGCTCTGGCTTGGAGAGAAGTCCAAGGCAAACACTTGAACTCACGCCAAGTTGTCGAGATGACGACGCCTTGTGGTCTCCCATAGGTGACACCAGAACTCAGCTCTCATGACCTCACCCCGCAGTTGAAACCCACACCCCACCTGTTTCCTTCCCTCCTCGGTTGCTGCCCTGCAACCGAGGGCAGAAGACACAGGGCCACAAATCCAACAGGAAGCCGTCCTCAGCGTCAGAGCTAGAATCCCCTCTTCCCCACCCTGCCAGGAACACTCGGGCCAACCCCCATTTTACAGATGACAAGACTGAGGCCCAAGGCTCATTCCATCCACACAGACACACGGGGCAGAGGACCCTGGAGAAAGGCCACGCCCGTCTCTTTGGCTCAGCTCCTTAGAAGATGAGGCCTAACTTCTCTTGGCTGGAGACAAAGGATTACAATTTTCATTCTCTCTACTTTTATTTTTTTCAAGGAGTTGCGACTGTTTAATAGAAGTTGGTTCCTGGGCGGGCATTATGATTCCTCCATTAATTTCCATGGAAATGGGGTCTTCCTGGAGGTAACTGGTGTTTTGTTGCTTTGGAGATTCACAGGTAGGACCGAAGCCTCCGTTTCTGCCAATTCCAACTGGTTTGGTGATTCTCCTCCTCATTACCTGGGTGAGATGGTCCCGTGGCACAAGGCCTCACCGGGGCGGAGAGACAGAGCCACCCGCGGGAAGAGGTGGCCCCGGCTCCTTTCCCGACACTACTCAATAAATAGTAAATAAATTATTAAATAAGCCATGTTTCCAGGAAGGGGTCCCCAGCATGGTATTTACAATGCAAAACAAAGACCACCAAACAAAACAAAACGAACCCCCCCAAAACCCCCAAACCAAAAAACAACAATGCTAAAAAAAAATCCAAATGTATAAACAAACAAAAATCAGCCAGGGACAGAGGGAGGGTAACAACAGCATCCCTGGCACTAAGTCCTTGGTGGGAGAGGGAGAAGGGAGGGGTCTGGGGACATCATTGCTCTGGGACACGTCCGGCCTCAGTGTGGCAGCTGGATCGACCTGGCCAAGGCGCAGGGAGGCGCGTCCTAAGGATTCCTACTTGGGATGTCATTTTATCATCAGACCCCAATGCCTTCGTCAGCTGGAGGGCGAAGAAGGCAAGACACAGGCACATGAGACTATTTTGAATATTTGAGGAAAGAAACCAGCAGAAGAAAAGCTGGAGTCTGGGCTAAAGGGAGGGGAAAAAAGAGAAAAGGCTTTCTGTCATCTCGGGGACAATCAAGACCAATCCGGGACAAATCAGACCTTGTGGGAAAGAGACTGTGTCGGGCCAACCCAGGGACAGGGGCTCTCTGAGACCGAGCCCTTGACGTCTTTCCAACATCTTCTTTGTATTCTGCTTCTGAAAGACTGAATGTCCTTCCCAGAAGGAATGCCATCCAACCTGGGTGACCAAGAATGTTCCTAGCTGGGGGCTTTTCCTGACTAACTGAAGGGGATTTACATTCTGCTTTTTGGTGTTGACTCTCGTGACTGAGAGAGTCATGAGGCCTAACTTCTCTTGGCAAGAGACAGGGATTACAATTTTCATTCTCTCCGCTTTTATTTTTCAAGGAGTTGCGACTGTTTAATAGAAGTTGGTTCCTGTTCAAAGCTCTTTTCCTTTTTCCTCTGAGCCTCAGGGAAACTGTCTCTGTCTTTGGAGACTCTCTCAGGCCTCAAGGCAACATCTCCAAACCTTGTCCTCAGAGGTGGGAACCTGGGCCCAGAGAAAGGGAGCAATCTGCCCAGTTCCGCTGAGCTAGGGCACACCCACAGCAGGAGGGTCAAAGGTCTTGGGGGGCAGGAGGCTTGACCTCCACCTGCATCTGCCTCCCATTTTGAGCTAAATCCTCACTATGAGCAGCTTTCAAGCAGTATGTCCTATTTCCTGGAAGCAGAAGATATTTATGAAGAGGATACAGGTCCAGCAACACCAGGGACCAACAGTTCTAGTTAATCAAGGTGACCAGAGTCCCAGTAGCAGGGTAGTCACATTGCCAGGGAACCAAGCAAGAATGTTACAAAAGTTTCATGAACCCAAAGCTGGACCAGGCAGGCTGGCCATCACAGGCAGTGGAGAGTGACTTCAGAAAGGGCACCAGCCCTCTCCAGCCAGCAGCCGGAAGGCACTGCCAGTCGGTCAGTGATAAAGGTCTCTGGATCCTAGTTCCTAGGATGGGCTCAGAAATGACCTTCTCGAGGAACATCTGGCTTTCCCTTTTATCTTGTTTTATTCTCAAATTTCAGAAGTTGGTCTGTGTCCTCCTCTGACACAGAAAAAGGTCACAGAGAAAGGTCATTGCTGGGTGTTTTTGTGGGTCTCTCTCTCTCTCTCAGGATGGCTGGTCCTTTGTGACAAGCCCCCTGTGTCCACTGAAAACCGAATGGGCAGCTTTCAGATCTCAGCAGATGGGGAAATGAGGTACTTAGCATGGAACCATGTGGAACTTGCATGAAACCGCTTAGGTGGGCCCCGGAGTGAGGTCAGGAGGAGCATCTCCTCTCTCTGCCCTGGGTCAGCGCATCCCTGCCTGATTCCTGTGGTGTGAGCGCCTCTTCACACCTCAACAATCCAGGCACCATATTGTACTGAACCATTTCTTCCATCATGGTGCCCCAGACACCAGGCAAGTCTTCAGTAGGTACTCAACTGAAGCTTGTCGGTCTACCTAGAGATGGAGCATCTGCCTCTAGTCGGGAGCCTCCCTAGGGATTTCAACTTTGTGCATTTTTGACTTACATGCTAATTTAGAGTCTGGCCCCCAACCTAAGCTGATTCCCATGAGTGAACCCAAGGCCTTAGTTCATGAACCCCTTGGCTATTAGTATTTTCACTGACACCTCCATGAGGCAGCTGGTGTCAGGGGGCTGGGGCACGGGCCTGGAGCTCACTGCTCTCGGGCTCAGTTACGATCCTGGGACTCATGTACAGTCCAAGGTCAGCTCCAGATGGTCCGAGCTTTGAGCCTTTGAGGGAAAAGGCCAACTCTCCACCCCCAAGTCACACCCATTGAGACAGGACATAAGAAGAAAGATGCACAAAAATAATTTAGAAGTCCCCCCCCCGACTCCTGAGAAACACAGACACACACACACACACACACACACACACACACACACACACACCCTCTTCATATAAATAAATAAATAATCAATTAAATACTGCCAATGGTGAGAGACAGAGAAAGAGATCCGCATATAAATAAATAAATAAAACATAAATAAAATAAATAAGAGGTTTGCTTAGGGGCCCCAGGCAAAACAGTCCCCTAGAGTTGTCTGAATGAAGACAGTGGATAGGCAGCTCCTGGGCCTCTGGTTGCTGTCCTGCTAAGCAGGTTTGGTGGCTCTGGAAAACTTCTTTCCAGAAAGGGAGCCTGGAGTGAGGTCTGGGTTCCTGGGCAGGAAAGAGGGTTATTTACAGTTGCTGTACAGGCCCGCCCAGGACACCTGCCATCCGGCCTCTGGTGACGGTGATGGCGTGGATGAGGCCTGGCGGGCAGGCCGGCTGGTCTGCGGCTGCCTTGCTCTTCTCTCCTGATGGAGGAGGACTTTGAGGGTGGTTGGCTGCCTGGCAGGCACTGGTCCCTGTGCTGATACGATGGGAAAGACTGGGGAGGGGGACGTCACCAACTGCCCAGGAAAAGGTCTTTCCACATTTTCCTCAGGGTGGGGAGAATCAAGAATGCCTGATCTCGCCTCCCCACAGATGCCCGTCTTCCTGCTATTGCCACCACAAACTTGAAAATTCACCCACCAGGCTCCGGAAAGCCAGGCAGCTGGTGAGGGGGATGCCCAAGAGGTTATTTTAAGGCGCTTCTCCTTGGCTTGCCTGTTCTGGGTGTCTTCTGTGGTTGAAGCAGCTGGTGGTATTTGTGAGGCAGAGGGAAGCTTACCCTTGCTGCCCAGCCCTGGGCTGGGCGAAGGTGGGGTGAGGGCAGATATGAAGGGGGAGCCTTCCCAAGTTCACAAGGAAACTCGAAAGCTAGAAGTAGCCCAAGACGTGGTGCGCTCAAGCCCCTGGCCTGCAAACTCTCCGGATTTGGGTCTTCTCCCCCAAGCCTGAACCGCCTGAGATGCTCATCCTGGCAAACTTCCTGAGAGGCTTAGGCTGAAGGGTGGGTGGCTGGGTGGGTACCAGGCTGACCTGGGTAGGATCCAGGGTGTGGCAGCCTGGGCAGTGGGGAGGGGGCAGGCAGGCGCCAGCCAGAGGGCAAGGCCAGACTGGCTGGCGCTGGGGGCTGGCAGCCGGCCATAGCCCTGGGGAATGCTCAGCAGATGGTCCCGTGGAATTAGGTTGGTGCCAGCTAGTGGGGCTGAGGCAAATTTGGGAAGTGGGGCTGTAGCCCAGGCTGCCCTGGCTGTGCCACCTTCCTCTCCCGTGGAGCTGCGGGGCTCTTGTGCACAGTCAGGAGGCATCTCGTGTAGGGCAGAAATACCTTACCCAGAGGCATGTGGCGCGGCCCCCTGGTAGCAGGGACCCTCTGGGCTGCTTCCCCTGGGAGCAGCAGATGAGCAACGCGTTGTTGCTTCTACGCTAGAGTCAGAGAAGGCCTCGCTCATCTCCTGACGCTTGCCCTCCACCGCAAGGTCTGCCTCCTCTGCTCCTCTCTTCTGGAACCCGCCAGCCTTCCAGTCTCTGCTCTGGCTTGTTGGGGGGAGACTGAAGGCCTCCTTGCTTCTCTGGGACCTCATCAGCACTCGGTATCCTCTCTCACCTCTCTCCTACACGGGGGTCCACAGAAGTCCAGCCATGGAATTCGGTGACGGGGGAACGAGGGCAGCTGGGACAGATCACCCTTGACTTTCTGTGTATATCCACCCCGTGAGCAGGACTGGCTCCAGTTTTCCCGGCCAGGATCCAACTTTCGAGTCATGGACCCATTGCTTCCTCACAAAACCTTAAAGGATGGTTTTTGTTTTTGTTTTTGTTTTTTTGGTGTGTGCCAAAAATACCATGGTTCTGTCCACGTGCCCAGGCCTGAGTTGAGCCCCAGGATGGTGCTGGTAGAGGGCTCCTAGCAGCTTGACATGGAGGTTGAGCCTCTGTCCCCTCGTTTCCTCCTCTCCAGGGAAGCAGGAAGGATGGGTCCAGGAGACCTCGGTGTCTGTCACTGGGGAGGAGGCAGGGAGGGCGGGCAGTAGGGGAGGCTGGCCGAGCAGCAGGGGATCCCCTGGCACTGGCTCAAGGGAGGGCCCCCGGCTTAGCGCCTCGTGCTGGAGTAGCTGTCTGCCGAGCTGTAGCTCCGGCTCCTGCTCCGGGAGCCCAGGCTGGGGCTGCGGGCGCTGGAGCTGCTGCTGGTGCGGGTCCTGCTCCGGCTCCGGCTCCGGCTCCTGCTGCAGCTTCGGCTGGGGCTGCGGCTGCGGCTGGGACTCCGACTGCGGGAGTAGCTGCGGCTGGCGGAGCGGCTGCTGCTGTACCAGGAGGAGGTGCTGCTGAGGCTACTGGAAGAAGCCGGGCTGGGCCGGTAGTAGGGGATGGGGCGTTTCCGGGCACTGTGGAGATCAGAGAGAAGATGCCAGGGCTGGACGCTCCGCCTCAACCAGGCAGCCCGCGCCTTGTCCCCAGGGGAGAGAGCATTCACCAGCCCCTGGGGGAGGGGGCGCAAATCAACCAACCCACCCACACGCCACTCCTTTCTGCTTCTCTTGCAGTCTCGAGAACATCAAGGACAAAGTCTCAGCTTAATGCTGATATGTCTTGAAAAGTGATAATCACACTTTTCTTTTTAAAATTATTTTCACAAAGCAAGCCATGGCTCAGAGCCTCCAGCTGGCAACAGATTTTCTACCGCTAAACTTCAACTGCAGTTTTGATTTGCTATTTTTACTTTTACTAGAACCTTCTATTTCTAGTAGGTTCTATTTCTAGACAAGAGAGGCTTGATTTTTTCCATTTACTGTAGTGCTATCAAGTTTCTTTTCAAATACATGGAGAGGCCTCTGGGAAGGGCATGTTCATTTAAAGGAAATTAAGCAAACAATGTTACAGTTAATAAGATGAGGCAAGTGTGGTACAGGTGCTGATGAGTGACTGACGTTTGGGAGACACTGAATGGGTTAATCAAAATGGGTTATTTGGGGTTGACCAAGGAAAGCAGACAGCCTTTTAAACGTCACTCATATCTCAGGTATCTTCAAATGGACATCTTTAGCAAGGGACTCCCTTACAAGTGGAAGCTCTATGGAATATTTGAGAAGGGGATTTGGTCCTCCTGGTCTTACTGACTGGGCCACCTCTCCTTTTCGTCCTCCAGATCATCTCCAGGGAGGACACCCTGGACCATCGAGATGCCTGCTGCCCTGGGGCTCTCTGGGTTGAGCTGTAGGGCGGCATTCAGCCATTCTCCAAGGTTTCCAGGTCTGAGAAATTCATCACCACTCAGACTTCATGCCTCGCTGAGCTCTTACCTGTGACAGGTAACCCTATCCACCTATTCTGACCATTTGGTCAATAACAATGGCGGCACAGAGTGTTTTGCATTTAAGTGTACAAAGTTCATTGCCATCGTTTTGCCCTGTTTCATCTCAAGCTTCTGATATTCCTGGGAGTTATTTCCTCCAATAATTCAGGGCCAGGAGAGGCGAGGAGAAAGAGGAAAAGCCAAATTCCTCTGTTCAACTCCAAATCCACTGTTCCCCTCTTTACCCACCACGACCCGTTCTAAGCCCCTTTGGCACCTAAGTAACCTTGTCTGCATTCTCTGCACTTGGTTCAGAGTATAATCACATATAGGAATATTTAAATCTGGCATCTGCGTGTGTAGGTTCGAGGTTCAAGGTCTGCCTCCATTGCCCCCAGGGCACCACCGCCAGGCCATGCTCTGGCTCATGGCTTGGGCCTCCATTCCCTGGCCAGACCCTTCTCCCTTCCACAGGCCTCTTCACCAACCCCCAGCGGGGTCCCCAGGATCCAGCTACACCCCCTAGGCCACATCCTGTTCTCAGGATGGCCCCACCCTTTTCCGGCTGCCTCACCTGGCCCACACCGTTCCAGACCACGCCCACGTCCCCGCCCCCTGCAGGCCCCGCAGGGCGGACCCAGGAGGTGACTCCGCCCCCAGGAGGCTGGGAAGGAAAACCTTGTTTCAGCGCTCAGGAGGGGCGAACCTGAACGCCCACAGTTCTGGAGTCCCAGCGCCACGCAGGCCCAAGGAGAGTCTGGGGTTCGACCGGGTGGGACTGGGAGAGGGAGCGCAGGTGGAGGTGGGCACCCTGTTCTCCTGGCCTCACCTCGTGATCCTCCGGGCCTCCAGGTGGCTCGGGGAGTCTCTCCGGCGCTTCCTCATGGGCGAGTAGGATCGACGTCTCCGCCGTGCTCGCTCCCGCTCCGGCTGCCGCGAGTCCTTCTCACTGTACTTGGGGTCCCGTTCCCTGAAGGGGTGCGCGTGGTTACTGGGCTTTTCCGTGAGCATGTCGGAGAGGGGACACGCACGTCCTCTCCTGACCTGGCCTCTCCGCCCTACTGGGGCAGGGGACGGGCCCCAGGGAAGACGACCAGGCTGCTGGCCAGCATCATGGGCGGAGCTGGGCGTTGGCCTTGGGGGGTCCTTGGGGGGTCCTTACAGAGGTGCGAACGCTGCAGGGTGAGGGCCCGGTGCATGGGTGAGAACTGGAGGCTTCGAACACAGGGGTGGGTCCGGGTAGTGCTGAGCGGGCGAGGAGGCTGAGGACTGGCACCGAGTCCCGGGGTGTGGCCATGGGAGTGTTTGTGGTGGGTTATTAGGAACCAGGTATTTGGGCCTTGTTGCCACTTCCGAGTGGACAGAGAGCTGCAAGCCTGCTGAATGAACTCCCCATCTCTAGCTGGGCAGGAAGGAGGGAAGAGGACTAGGGCCGGGCTTGGGAGGCGGGTCTGCAGAGCAGAGGCTGGGAGGAGGGCCAGAGCGAAGGATCCGAGCGAAGGGTGTGGCCTGGGAGGCGGGGCCTGAACCTGGAGGTGGGGCCTGTACCTGCTGGGACTGTAGCGGGAGTAGCTGGGGCTGCGGCGGGATCGAGAGCTTCTGCTAGGCGGGCTCCTCTTGCCAGACTTGGAGGAATAGCTGGGAGAGCGGGAGTAGGACCTGGGAAGAGGGAACAGCTCCTAAGGAGCCTGCTAAGCGTTTGCGAGCAAGCGTGGTCCGGATGTCTGACGTTTTATTCATCCTAGGCAACCATCACCCCCGCGCCCTGCAACCCCACCTCCCTGGAGGCCAAGCGGAGGAACCAGGCCCTTCGCAGAGAATGAAATTCCATCACCCTTGGGTGGTTAATAATAATATGAACAACTTCCTCTTATTGAATGAACGAATACTTATTATCCTGCTACTTATTAGCTGTGTGACCTTGGGCAGGTGATTTCACTTCTCTGGGCTTCTGTTTCCTCATCTCTGAGATGGGTGTAATAATAGCATTTACCTTATAAGGTTGTAAATCAAATGAGTAAATTCAGGTAAATCACTTAGCCTATTGGTGTATATGCTAAATGCCAATTAGCCAACCCAGGTGAAATGTTAACTATGATTCTTATATATTTCATTATGTACCAGACATGGAACTAGTGCTTTGTGTGTGTCTTATTTAATCCTCAACATATTCAAGGGTTAGGTATTGTTCTCAATCCTATTTTATAGATTGGGGGTGGAGGAGACAGAGGCACAGAGATGTGATACAATGGCTCAGGATCACACAGTTGGCAGAGGGCATGAGTCTAGGTCTATTTGGTTCCAAAATGCTCTTGACTTCTGTGGATTACTGTAGTCCCCTCTTGTCCATGGTTTTAGTTACCCACAGCCAACCATGGTTTCCACCATTAAGTGGAAAATTCCAGAAATAAACAATTCATAAATTCTATGTTGCATGCAATTCTGAGCATCCTGATGAGATCTCGTGCTATCCTGCTCCAGATTACCAGGGTTGTGAATCATCCCTTTGCCGTATATGCCACCTGTCACACGGTAGCCATCTCGCCATCAGATTGACTTTCATGGTCCCCCAGCACTTGCATTCAGATGACCCTGAGCTTAGTTCATAATGGCCTATAAGTGTGGCATTTTGGATATGCCACAGAGAAGCTGTAAAGTGCTTCCATTATGTGAGAAGATGACTGCTCTTGACTTCATAAGGGAAGAAAAAAAATCAGATGCCGAGTGTGTCAAGACCTATGGTAAGGACGAATCTTCTCTGTCAAATTTTGCAAAAGGAAAAAAAAAAAAATAATGCTAGCTTTGCTCTTGCACCTTAAACTGCAGAAGTTACTACCACAGTGCATAAAAAGTGCTTAGTGAGGATGGAAAAAGCATTTCATCATAGGGTTTGACTCTTTCTGGTGGTGGGAGTCCATTGGAGGTCTTGGAATGTGTCCCTTGTGCACAGGGGAAAACTACATTATCGTGCATTCCAATTACAAATCCTATGCTACTTTCAGACTTCATGCCTCTCTGCAGATGACGCCCACATTTGTTTATTTGGTACTGGATCTGGACTCAGGGATGCTCTTCCCCTGAGCTTCATCCTTATCCCTTTACATTTTTTATTTTGAGATGGGGTGTTCCTCAGTCACTGAGGCTGGTCTTGAACCTGTGGTCCTTCTGTCTCAGTCTCCCCAGATGCTGGGATTGCAGGTGTGAGCCAGGGAACTGGGTGCCTCCCAGTTTGGGAGAGTATTGTGAAGAAGAAATGGCTCATTCAATCCCAGTGCCCTGGCCACAGCTGGAAATTGGTTTTGCCCACTTGCTTTTTGTGCTTTATCAGAAAACGTTAACCTAGTCATCTGTAACTCAGATTAAACACATTGTTTCAGGTACCTTCTATTAATGACAAGGGATCCTAATTTTCTGTTTCAGTCAAGGGATAAAACAGACTCATGGGCACCTGGGAGGGAAGAGCTTTGCCAGGCATTTCCATCTACAGCACTATATAGTGTCCCTTTTCTGCAAAGCCACATGAGTCATTTTTCATAGACTTAGAATCAGAAATAGCTCCTTGCTTTTCAAGCAACTGATTCCATTATTATTATTATTATTATCATTATTATTATTATTATTATTTTGGTTAATGTAGCAATTAATAGAGTAATTTCTCTTTTTGCTTTGTTTGCCAGGGAGCTAAGAGGTCACATTTTCAGCCCACCTCCATAGCAACTATGTGCAACACAGGACGTATCTTTGGGACTTAAACCTTCTCCGGGCTTGATTTTATATTTTTCTCCTAAATTTTCCTTTTAGGCTGATCTGCTGTCCTGTTGACGTCCCTCTGTCATGTTAAATATTTTCGGCAGCTGTCTTGCCATCTTTTTGGGAATGGATTGGTCTTGAAATAACCAAGTAAGTAGCTGCTTTTTGGTTATACAGTTCCAGAAGAGGAATAGTCAGCCTGCTGCTTACTCCCCACAACCCCAGGGAAGCTGGATCCCATGAAGCCATGGGTTGATTTGATTGGATGGAATCTTCCAGTTCTTGAGATATCATGCCTGTACATTCAGTTACATCATTATCCTACAGGAAATCATCAAGCAGTTGCCAATGGTGATTGAAATTGGGAGGTAGAAGGCAAAACAGCCATGCTATTCTTTTTCCTGATCCTAGTCCCTGTAATGCAATTTCCTAGCCCTGCCTGCTAGGAGAAGTATCCATGCCCTGGATGTGACTTGCTATGGCCAATAGAATAGCAGAAGAGGTGTCATGTCTTTTCTAAGCCCAGGACTCAAGAAGCCTTATATCTCTCTGCTTTTTCTCTCAGAACCTTCCAGCACCATGTGAACAGGCCTGCTGATGGTCAAGCGACAACACAGAATAGAGACAGTTATTCTGGGGCCATCCAATTCAGCCAGCCTTCAGTCAACCCACCAGCTGACCAAAGAAATGAAGTAGAGCCCAGGAAGAATAGAAGAACCAGCCTGCTGAGCCCAGCCAGGCACTGAGTAAATGCTCTTTGTTTTAAGGATGCTAAGTTTGGGGATAAATTTTTATGCAGCAGAAGTGAACTGATACACATGAGCTAATGCCATGCCAGCTGCAACAACAATAGCTACTGTCCATTATGTTCCAGTACATTCTAAGTGCTCGATGGTTCTCAGAACAATCCATTCTTTCATTTTGCTGATGAGAAAACAGAGACTCAGAGAGGCTCCAAGCCCCGCCCCCCAGCTGGTGATGGGGAGGCTGGTATTTGAACTCATCTGTCTGACTCCTCTTCCCCATGACTCCAAGGACATTTCCAGTTACCTTAACTCACTGCTGAGGAGGAAGGCACAGCAGAGCGAAGGTGGAACTCTCACTCACCTCTTTCCAGAGGAGGTGGATCGGCTCCGGGTGTACCTGGGGGAGGCCCTGGGGTTTGGGGACCGGGAAGAGAGACTGGAGGAGCTTCGGGAACACTCCTTGATGGGGGTGCTCTGGGCCGTGGATGGTGCCAAGCTGGACTTCTTCTCCTCCGCACATTCCAGACATGGCGACTGAAATCCTCTGCAGAGTGAGAACACACAGGGTCACAGAGCTGCCTGCTCCCAGGTGCATCTTGATCCACAGCTCACTGCCCTAGCTTTGCTAGCCTGCGGAGCCTTTCCAGAACCTTCTTCACCTTCTCCCCTCCTGCAAAGACTTGCAGGTGACAGATGCGAGAGGAGCAGAGACAGAAGGTGTGGGGCACATATCACTGTGGCCACTTCAGAGTAGCCTAGTATCCTAGGAGGTCACCCGGCATGGGCACCAGTGCTAAGGGACATCAAATCACATGGCGAGAGGTTTATTTCCCTTCTTGTCTTTGTCATTCCCTCTGATTACATTGATGAGAAAGGCCAGGCTGGGCGCTTAGTGGGTTTTTAACACTTCTCCAACACTTTGTAATCTCCCAAAGAGAGAGGAGCAGGCCTCAGGCTCAGCGCCTAAGAGGTGACTGAAACTAATGGGATTAAATACATGGTTCCAATCACCTTCAACTAGAATGAAACAGGGTTTCAATTGTATGTATTTTTACAGGTGCCTTCTCTAGGACAAGGTGTGTCCTATAGAAGGTTGTTTTAGATAGTAATCTAAGTTTTCCTACTGGAACAGGTGAGTTTATTAAATAAATCGGGACATGGATATGGTAAACATCAAGAAGGCGACTCATGGTTGGTTTAAATTTGGTCATCTTTGGTGTAGCTCACTTTGCAGATGGAGGAATTGAGGCTCCCCGGTTCCCCCCAGAAAGGTAGAGACTTGTTCAGAATCTCCCAAAGCACAGGGTGCTGTTTCCTGCATCCCCACCTTCTAGGGCCGTACTGGACTCCTTTGGGGTTCTCTTAAGTACATGTTCAGTGGGATCGGGCCGTGAGTCAAGTTCAAATCAGATTAATGGTTAAGGCTCATCAGGACCTGACCCCTGCTCAGCTCTCTAGCCTCTGCTCTCTACTCGACATGTAACAGCCTTCTTGACCCTCCTGGAACGTGCCGGTTTCCAGGCCTCAGGACGGTCCGCCATCTGTAACCCTGTTCTCACCTGGCAATGCCTCGCCCTGCTTCCCGCTCGCCTCTTCTGGAAAGCCTTTCTTGACAGCCCTCAGCCCCTACTCCCCATGTGTCCCCATTCCTCTAGGGCTCTTCTCCTGCCCCGGGCAATGAGCTCCTCGGGGGCCAGGCGTCTCGTCCCCCTGGATACGACATCCCACCCTAGCACAGGCTTGGTGCATGTATCCCGGGTCATCTGTGGAATGAAGACTTGGAACTTCTCATGCCCTGGGTTCTTTGCAGACATCACTGTTGAGTCTTCCTAGCAACCTTATAAAGCTGGTCTATGATCACCCCCAATTTATAGAGGAAACTCAGAAAGTGAGTTACCTGCTCAAGGCCACTGAGTTCCAGACTCCGAGCTGGCCAACCCCAAAGCCCTACCACCCAGCTCCCTACCCCCAGTGTGTCTGGCTCTCTGAGTTTAAAGCTGATGTCTCTTCTATGCAACCCATGTTGACGGAGCCCTCTGCCCACGGCTGGCCTGACATAAATAGCAGTGGCTGTCACCATCATTGATATTTCAAAGTGAATGGCTGGGTCTAAATTATTTAATTTGGTGGTTCGTGTAGATCAAATGAAGCAGGTAACTGCTAGGGGCCTCTCAGACTTCGACTCCAGCTCTGGAGACAGATCCGTATTTGAATGCCAGCGCTTCCACGTGTTAACCAAATTTCTCAACCACCTGAGCCTCAGTATCTCCATCGAGGGAAAAAAAATACTATTTATCCCTGAAAGGTTTGATGAGGAACTTGGGAAGATTATTCCTGGGGGCATTTTACATACCACCTGTCATGAGTGTTAGGGCTTCATCAATATTAATCAATATTAGCTGCCCTTATTTTTATCGATTTTATTGTTATTGCTTTGCTTAGTTTCCCCCGCATAATAGCGCTGCAGTGTGTCGGCGGGCACCACACCGTCCTCCCTCTCCCATCTGGGAACTTCACCGCCTGTTCTTGGAGAAGCTGACATTTGCTGACCCTGCTCTGGCTCTCAGCCGAGACTGGGAGGCCAGGGATATCCCAGGGCGGGCCAATCAGAGCCCGGGGCCACACGTTCATGCCAAGCTGTTTGTGCAGGGCTGAAGCAGGCTATGTGCTGGGGACAAAGCGTGCTCTGTCCTTGAAGAAGCTGTTCATCACGCCTGTGCTGAGGCCCTGGCCATCTTTTGATAACCTTGACCACGTGGAACAAGACAGACTCCCATCTCCAGAGCAGGCAAAATCTCACTGCCAGGAGGTTGCATTTCCAGCCCTCCTTCAGCTCCTATAAAAAGGACCACACCATTTTTCTGTCCCCAGTGCCAAGCTGAGTGTGTGGCATATAGGAAGTGCGTGCCTGAGGCCAGGCAAGGGATAAATAGCAGAATGGACGGTGCAGACTCAGTGGTCAGTCCATTTCAGTGGCTGTTATTGTGACAGTCTCCTCAGTGATTAGCATTTGGCTGTGATTTCTTGAGACGCAGGGCGTGATAAAGTCCTACAATTGCCAGTGGCTCATCTGCAGTTGTGTGAAATTTTCTGCAGAAAAATTACATCTAGCAAGTGTGTTAAGATGGGCTGAATTTTTTTTTTTGTTTGTTTTTAAAGAGCTTCTACCTAAAATTTTATTGTGGTTGATCTACCTGTCTAGGTGCATGTGTTTTTAATGAACCAACTTCATTTGTCGAGCAGTGTTGGGAGAAATCCTAGTTCTTGGCTGGCAGCAATGAACGTCTCAAGTGTGTAAGGAAAACTTGCAGGGAGGAGCGTTCTGTTTCTCCTACCTAGGAAAGTAAACAACTGCCCCAAATTGACCTAGTGTTACCAAGGGGACCTATCTAGGAGCCGGGTGGTCTGAACCCCCGTGGTACATTGTGATTGGGCAAGAAACCTATAAAATATATGGCTGTTCCCGCAGTAAATGAGTTTGCAGGCTGCTCGCCACAAGCCTGCTTCCACCCAACTCCCGGAGTCTGGGGGTCTTGACTCCGTGTCCTTACCTGCGTCTGCGCTAGCCTGGCACAGCTACAGAGCAGTTTTAGATTCCCAGCATAATTGAGTGGAAAGTGCAGGGAGCTCCCAGAGTCCCCTCTTCCACCTGTGCCTCACCCCCACCACCAACATCGCCCACCAGATTGGTGCATTTGTTCACAGTGACGGATCCCCACTTGGCACGCCCTTGCCATCCACGTTCTTAGTCTACTTTGGGGTTCATTCCTTTTTAATCGACAAACACTCCTCCACTGTCTGGGTGTACCCGGGTTTATGTATCCACTCCCGTACGAAAGGACGCCTTGATTGCTTCTGAGTTTGGGTAATTATGAATCAAGCTGCCACCAATATCCAAAGGCAGGTTTCTGTGTATGTTTTCACTGCATCCGGGTAAATACTGTGGTATGTTTTCAAATGACAGCAACTTAAAAGGAAGTGAACGTCTGACTTTCTGCTGAGGTGATGGGTAAAATGGACCTCTGCTTTTGCCCGCACAGTCTCCGTCCCTCCTCATATCTATACCTTGATTTTTCCTGCAGAGGAATCTGGGATGGATGTACTCTTTTGTCTCAGTGGTGGCATATGACACATTCTAGCTAAGAGTACAGCCAGAGTGACTGATCTAGGGGTGGGCAAATGATCTAAGCTGGACCAAGCATGGACAATAAGCACCAGCCCAGATATTTTGCTGAAATATTTGGGAAAGAAGTATTTTTCCCCATCGGCTGGCTAATCTGGTAGAATGTTAACTGCTCAGTATATTTGCCCACACTCTGAGAGGGTCTGATTGAAAGTGAGGCCAATAGAGTAGGGAAGCAGAGCAGAGAACTGTATGTGAAAGACATATTCCCAATGGTATATTTTTTGAGCCCCTGGATCCAGCTCTACCTGAAGCCACTTCCTCTGAAATTTTCAGAAAGTAAGCCAGTTTGAGTTTTCTGCCTCTTGCAAATAAAAGGCTTCCGGGAAGAGGCTGAGGAACTGTGACGAGAGAGTAAGGTGGTGAAACTCAAGTGGGACCCTCTCTTCCAATCAATTGCACTGACCTTGACTCCCTGCCCCTGCTGGTGGGAGAGAGATTCTCCAGAACGGCCCCCTTGTTCTGGGGAGAGGAGGTGGTGAAGGAGTTCCCTGAATCGGAAGTGTTACCGCTGTTGAGCTCCTGGCTCTTGCTCAGGCCGCCGCTGGGGCTGTCCTTCTCCTGACCCCGAGACCTGGCTGAGCTGGTTTGCCTGGAGGGTGGTGAGGACGTGTCATTGCCTGAGTCGTATTCCTGGGAACGTCCTCGGGAGGTGGCGAGCGGGCTGGCTGTTTTGGTAAAGAGGTCAGCGGCAGACCCCGACCCAGTGATCTGAAAGTAAAAAGATCCATTGGACACTGCTGAGCCCCTGGGTGGTGTCTAAATTACCAAGAAATGTTTACCATCATGATGCACTGTGACGAAAGTAAAGAGAGGAGAGGAGAGACGCCAAAAAACAAAAGCACAAATTCCTGAAAGAATACCACAGAAAGGAGATATATATATATATATATAAAATATATTTTTTTACCCCCTGCTATGATAACTGGAAGATTTAGGTATCATGCAGAGAAAAAGCATGCGATCCAGATTAAATGAAAGTAAAAGGAAATTATACAAAATTTAATTTCTAATGAATTAACTCAAACAAAAGAGACAACTCAATCGAAAGGGGGTGTAGACACCCTGAAACTAAAGCAATAATAAAAAATCAAAGAAGGGGAAGGGTGGGGGGGAGGGGCGAAAAGAAATAGGGGCTTATCGGCCTAGCGGGTGGAAAAAAATCTCGGAAATTAAAATAAAAAGGAGATAAAGTCAGAAGTTTAAACTTCAACCAAATCCTCAATTAATGGAACTTCTTTTTTTTTTTTTTTTCTTTTTTTTTTAAAAAAAAGAAAAAGTTGCCTGAATCGAACCCTCAACCAAAGTCACATGGGGAAAAGAAATGAAATCAAGATGAGCAGCTTATTTATTTTATTTTTTTTTTGGTTTGTTTGTTTAAATATAACGTCAAGGTCACAAATGGACGTTGCAAGAGTTTTCAACTAAAGGGGAAAAGAAAGGAGAGGGCCAAAAAAAAAAGAAAAAAATGTAAGTCAAATAGTCGGACTGAAAAAGAAATTAACAACAACAACAAAACAAAAAGGTCTCTACAGGTTTTTGTGTGTGTTCTTTTCCCCTTGGAGAAGGTAGCTAAGGATCTTGAGTGGCTTCTAATAAATTCTCTCATGTCTTTGCGGATCATATCCACTTACCAAGCAAGAACTCCTCCTTTAGTAGGTAAGGTGTAAGAGAAAGGGAAGAGCGGGCAACGTGAGTCCATCATCAGAGTCGCAAATGACAAGAAAACACACACACCTTCTCTGCACACCCTCAGACGCGGCCCTGGACTTGGAGTTGGGGGCTCTTGGCAGGTGGGACCTCTATTCTGTTTGCTTCTCTCCTTCGGGGGACCTGACCTCGTTCCACCGAGTCCATCCCTTCCTGCCCACGTTGGCCAGGACACCTTTGCTGCCTCTCTGCTCATGGGGATAGAGTGGGGCGTGGAGCTGGGCGCGGGCACCCTGGGGGCACAGGGGGAGGGTGGGCTTCCAACTGAGGGCTTCCGGAGGGGCTTGGAGATCTGGCTTTGGGGTGCCTGGGAGTAAAGAGAGGCCTCCAGAGCCCTGTACGGGTCTAGGAGAGACGCAGGAGGAAAGAAGGCCGGCCCGGCCAGCCCTTGGGAAGGCCACCCTGAAGCAGGAAGGAGGGGTGTCTTCACACGTTGGGATCACTAGCGTGGCTGGGCTGCGACAGGAGACTTTCTTCTGACTCCCGACAGCAGTACCGTGCTCTCGGAGGGATCCCAGCCCCAGGCCTGCTCCGGTGGGGCCAAGGGGGCGCCCCCTGGAAACCACTCCCCACACTGCCCCCTGGGTACCTGGGGATCCCAGACTTTTCTGCTCCAAGGGTCCCTGCGCTTCCTTCCGGGGGGTCTTCCTATGGCTCATCCACTGACCTACTTTCCCCCATGTAGACCCTGCACAAGCGCGCACGCTCCAATCCAGGGGTCATTTGGACAGCACTGGGGTGGTCAAGCTGAGGCGTCCGGGTGCATGCGTGTGAGGCCCACGGAGGGGGAGGATGGAGCCAGAGGTGGGGAGCAGAAGCGGGGGACCCTGGGGCAGGGTCTCCTCACACTGCCATCTTGGCTTGAAGGGCCCAGGATTCTGAATTCAAAGCTGACTTTCAGATCATTTTAAAGGTACGTTTGCCAAGACAGGAGGACGTATTTTATCTGAGTTCATTGGCTTGATTTACGAACCTTTAGACATAGACCTTCAGTAATCTGGCCCTGGGCTCCACACATATTAGGGCCAGCTTTGCCCTCAAGAGCCTATGTTGCTCCCCCCCCCCCCCTGCCCCGTTTTATCCCATGCTCCTGGGTCCTAAGAAGGGGACTTCCTGAAAACCATTTCTGCCTCCTCTGCAATTGGTCACGACGATGTGTCACAGAGACACCGGGATTGGGATTGTGAGGATGGACAGGATCACCCCAGTCGGCTCCTGGGGCCAGGGAGGATTCTCCCAGAAGGCTGTGCACCCAAGCAAGGGAAAGGCCCAGTTTTACCGAATTCCACCCAGGGCGGCTGCCTCTTCACCTTCTCGCTGGCCTGGCTGGCTTTGTTTTGGAGGGGGACCCTGGGAATGCGGCTGCAGACTTCTTAACAATAGCACCCATCCCCCATCCCCCATCCTATCTGGCTTCAGCTTCGCAGTTAGGGTGACCTGCCCTTCCCATCCGGGGGGTCCAGTGGGCACAGTGTGTATTTCCGCCTCCTGCATCAGGGATGGGCAAGCATGGCACCAGGCAGCCTGACCCTGGGGCCTGGGCTTGCTGGTGGGGGTTTGGTTTGGGCTGGGGGTGGGTTCAAGGAACCTTTGCCCCCAAGCTGTGCGCGTTTGGTGGAGGTGGGTCAGGCCAGCCCGTCTTGGAGGGAACGAGGCCGGAGGTGACTCAAAGGCCCGGGACTGCGAGGACCACGTTCTCCAGCTCTGGTGGCCTGCTCCTGGGGACACCCAGGCTGCATCTTTTGCGGGTGCTCGTTCCCAGTCTGGACTACCGAGTCTCAGCACTTTCTCCTGGTGCCTCCTGGGTCTCCATGGGTGTGAGGTCCCTCAAAGCTGGTGGATTCGGAGCGGCCTTGGCCTCGTTCCCATTCCCCACGCCCCGCTCCCCACCCAACTCGCAGGGGTGTTTTCGGGCCTCCGCCTGCCCGGGTCTTATCCTCTTGTAGTCTGTACGGTCAGAACTGAGAATGCTACAAGCCAGCACGCGTCTCCTTCACCACCAGACAACAGAGATAAAGGTACCGCTCAAACGTCCTCACTGGGTTGACCGTGGTACCGGAAAATACCAACCCCCGCTGTTCCTTCAAAGGTCCCATTTCTTTGGATGAATCAGAATTCTTTGACACAGATTCCAATGTCCTTTATGACCCAGGCCTGCCTAGTTCTTAAACCAGCTCTGCAAAGTTCACAGACCTCATCTCTTCCACCCACTCCTGCCTCGCCTCCCACGACCCAAGCGGACCAATCCGGCAGTTCTTGGTTACGCCACCCCATCTTGCTCTCCCAACCCCAGGCCATTTGTACATACTATTTCCTCTTACTGTCTCTCCCACTTGATGTGACTCTATTTACTCATCCTCTTGGTTCCACATTGCCCTTCTAGAAAGCCTTCTTTGATCCCCAGACCAGGATAGAACAATACTCCATACTTCATTAATTAAATCATTCGTTCATTCAATCATTCATTCATTCATTCAATCTTTTATCTATTCACTCACTCAAAAATGAGGGCCATCTGTGTGCTATCAAGCTGTTACTCGATAGGGGCACCTACTTCTTTAATTACTCTTCTCTCCATAACGGTGGGGGAGTCTGCTGAGCACAGGGGTCCTGGCAAGGCTGTGTCCTGTTACTCACTGGTGTCTGGCACAGAATAGGTGCTCAGTAAATCCTGTCTAAGGAACTTGGTCCTCTAGTGGCCTCAGTGGACACATCTTCACCTAATTCATTGGTGGAGATGGTTGGGGGACCAGGCCCTGGCAGAATCCAGCTGGGTGACTGCCAACTTGGGGGATCTGATCATTTTTGAGGAGGAACTGGCCTCTAGCATAAGGAAAACAGATCTATGTAAAGTGTCGGGGTCTGAAGAGCAGGTCAGGCTGGATGTGTGGGACACTTAAGAATCAAGTTTTAGGGCCAGGCCCACGGCAGAGAGAAGGGATCCTCTCAGCTCATTCTCTCCTTCCTCCAGACACTTCTCTGACCCTGGACTCCAAGAGAAAGCGCACAGAGATTCTGCTCTGTTGGCACCAAGTTCAGGTGGGGTGGGCTCTGCGGGGTCTCCTTGCTTCTCTTCCCATGCTCGGCAACGAGGAGGGACTGGGTCTGGTCATTTGCACCCGACGGGGCTGCTAGCCTATACCGGGGCTCTGCTCAGATGGTAACAGGGGCGAGGAATCTTAGAAAGGTACCTCCTCTGGTTGGGCGAATTAGAAAAGTGGTACAGCTGTCTCTGGGCGGAGGAAGCCCCGCATGGGTACCCAGGGCTTGGTGAGCGGAGGGTGGGTGGGTTTCACCTCCCACTTGGTCTCTGCCTCACTTGCCAAGGGCAAGGCCAGCATTACGTGGTGTTCGCAGTGGGCATGCGTCTTGTGCATCTCTCTGTATTTGACCTGCTCAACAGATCCTTTGGCAGGGCAGGAAGTCGTAATCTAAAGATATTCCTTGTTTCTCATTCCAACTGCACCCTGTTTGGCTTGGTCTTTACAACTCTGGAGAGGCTCTGTTTATAGAGGACAGGGGAGGCCGAGGAGACTTTGAAATGCCAAAGAGACTTTGGAGTCAAGAAGGTCACGAGGGGTGGCCCGTGGAGGCTCCCGTGTCCTTGCCTCCCCCTCCCATCTCTGGGCACCTCCTTCCTAGCCAGGTAGCCCACAGTCCCCACTCGACATGGACAGGAGAGGGCAGCTCCCCACTCCTGTGCTCCATCACCTCATTTGGAGAATGAGCCTCTCAAAATTCATCCTTCAAGAGCTCTTCTTCCTCTGCTGGGAATTTCTAGGCATGCAACTGCTCTCTGCCTCTGCATCACTCGCTGGAAAATGGTTCCCAAGACCCCTGCCAGTAGGAGCTACCTAGATACCTCATAATCCTGGTACCCGGGACCACCAGGCAAGACCTGGACCACTTGGACCAGGCTCTCTTCTTCGGTCGGGTCTCAGACCTTCCTGCATCTCAGCCCTTGCTCATCCCTTCTGTCTTCCCAAAAGCCAACCTTGGGGGTGCAGCAGGAAAGGTCAGCCCCTGTAAGATCTGCTTCATTCCCACGTAAAATAACTCCTGCCTAATCTGGGGTCCTGGAAATTGAGACAGGAAATTTGAGTGCTGATAGGTCATTCAGGAGGGGAAAGAACCACTGCAGGGCAGTAGGAACATGAGGTGACGCACGTTATCAACCCACAGGGTGGGCGGCTGGAGCTTAATCCTACCAGGGACACCCAGGTGGCAACTGACTGAGAACAGGCACTGGTTAATCCCCACCAGGAGACGGGGAGCTGGTTATATTAGACACCAGTTCTCTGGTCCTCACGGGTTACAGGCTGTCCCCGGGGCTGTCAGTTCTCCAGTAGGTCCAGACTAGCCCCTAGGCGGGCAGAGTAGGCTTCGGTGGCCAGAGGATACCACCTGCAACCTGGAAGTCAGCTGTGTGCCCTGAACTGGGAAGGGTAAGGGGAATGGATTGTGCGCTTCTGCACCCCAAATCAGCAGCAGGACACAGGCCAGCCCTGTCCTGCTTGATTTCAGATACGCTTTCTGTATCTGCCCACTCGGCAGGTTTGAAGAGACATTTGAATCAACCACCAACAGGTGTTGAGTGGGGGCGGGGTTCATATAACAACCCCGTTCCCAGGTTTTCTGTTCTTGTTTTTTTGGGGGGCTACCAGGGCTTGAACTCAGGGACACTTCACCTCTGAGCCACATCCCCAGCTCTATTTTGCATTTTATTTAGAGACAGGGTCTCACTGAGTGGCTTAGAGCCTCACTTTTGCTGAGGCTGGCTTTGAACTCACAATCCTCCTGCCTCAGCCTCCCGAGCAGCCGGGATGACAGGCAGAAAACCACCATGCCTGGTCTGCTTCCAGTTTTTTGTTGGAAGATAAGACCTGAACCTCTACCTCATGGTAATCATCAGCTTGAGAGCAAGCCCAGCGGCTCCTCACAGATGCCTGGCTAACCTGGCCCCACGGGGATGTCTGGCCTCACCTGTTGGCTTCCTGCCCTCCCGCCTCTGCGTCCCCCTGAGACATCAGAGTTTGAGGCCCTGTGCTCTACAGGCCCAGGGCCACCCAGATCCCTCTGTAAGCAGCGGAGTGTGTGTTTCATCTCTTCTTCCAGAACAAGCCTGCTCCACGCCCCTGTCCCAGCCCTATTAATCCCTGGGGGACTCTCTCGATGAAGGAAACCAGTCGACCAGAGCCATCGAGTCGGATCCGAAAGCCGGAGCCTTACAGACTCTCTCCTTCTGGATCAGAGCTCTTGAGCTCAGATTTTTTTCCCCTGAGTTTTGCACCAACCCACAGCCACTAGGGAGAGTGAACAAATAGTTCTCCTTTCTTCCCCGAGTCCCCTGATGCGACGCTTTTTAACTCAAGCCGGCTTCATCTCCTTATTCCCTCATAGAGTCCACGCCAACACTTGGGGTTTTTCTAATAAGTAATTAAATTCCCCCATCACGAACCCCAGCTCCCCAGCATTGGCTGGGAATCTCTCTCAGCCCTCCAGGGGAGCTGGTTCTGTTATTTATTGTTTTTGTTTCAAATCATTATTTAATCAAGAACGGGAAAAAAGGCAACCTCTCACTTACACTTCAAAATTTAATTTCAGCTGAATTCCGAGATCAAGAGGCAGCTCGGCCTAATAGGTTACGAAAATACAATCAAGAAGAGAATTCCAATTAAACTGAACAAGTCCATTTACGGAGCTTCAGATGGCCCCGTGGAGAGAGGCAGCTATAAATTTCCCCCCTCCCTAGCATATGGGGCGCTGGGAATTCTCATGTGAGGACAGCTCTGCCTGGCAGAGCCGCCAGCTAGAGGGTTTCTGGTTATTTCTTTAAAAAGAGATCCTTTTGTTTCACAAAGACATTAAGTTTATTTTTCTTGCTGTTGTTCATCTTTCCTTGCACGCTAATTAGGAAGACAGTCAGAGAATGGATTCATTGACCTGTTGGGAGTTCATCTGCCAGGAGGGAGGGAGGGAGGGGAGGAAGGGAGGGACCCGCAGGGGCTGATGGGAAGATGACAAAGTTCTTTAGGACCAAGGCCATCCTCCCCCCGTCCTGCCGCTGACCTCGTCCAGGGGAGGCGATCTGGTCCCCTCCTTCCTTCCCATCAGCAGGAGCCTGAAGGGCAAGGTCACATCTGGCTCCCCTATCTCTTTCCACATCAGTCCAGTTAGGCAAATTTTTACCCCAGCCCAGATGGAAGGAAGAAAAAGTTCTACCTAATGAGTTTTTCATGCAGCTAAATTCATTCGGTTTAAAGACTCATCTTTTTTGCCAAGATTATGTCCTTCCTACTCCTTTAAAAGGGTGGGGTGTCAAATATCCTTTTGGTGAAAGAAAATGTCTGTTTTCTTTCTTCCATCCTGCCTCGGCAAGAGCAGGTAGAACCTTAGTCTCTGGATGTGGAGCTCCAACATCCTTATTTAAAAAACAATGACTGGTCCCCCAGCCCGGGGCCACCTCCTCTTCTGCACTTGATGTTGAGGCTCCCGGGGAGCAGAAGCTTTTGCAGAATGTGCGAGAGTCGGGGTGAGGGGTCCCAAGGGCCTGAGCCATCCACAAACTCCACATGCCCCCACCTCAGCTTTCCTGTGTACAGAATGGGAAGCACATTCTCTTTCTGCCTTTCCTCTGGGGGCCTGGGAAGTTCACTGTGGCCTGGATCTCATCCGGCTTTCAAGGCCCTAGATCACTTTGTTGGCAATAAGTTTCCAAAAGTTGCTATTGATGCTGAATAGTTACATCAGCAACCACCGCCTACTGAGCCTTATATCCTGAGTGCCAAGACATACTTGCACACAGAAGAGAAGCTTCACGTTGCCAGGGACCACATCTGTCTTGTTCACTGCTGGTTTCCAGCACCGGGAAAGTGCCTGGCACATAGTAGGTGCTTAATGCGTATTTTAAAACGGAATGGATACCTTATCTCACATCATCCTCATAATGACCTGTAAGAAGGTGTGACTGTTAGTCCAAGGTACGGATGAGGAGACCAAGACCCAGAGAAGGGAACTGACACAAAGGAGATCACATAACTAAACAAATGGATCCCGAGGTTAGACTGTAGCGGTTCAAATCCCAGCTTCTCTCTTTAATAGTTGCTTTATGCGTGATTTTTCTAGGTTCTAGTTTCTGCATCATAAAATGGAGATATTATTGGAAGTTCTCCTGAAGGGTTGTTATAAAAAGTAAGCGAGATACCACCACAGGTAAAGAACTCAGCCCAGCGTTGGGCACATAGTAGCTGCTCAGTAAGCCGTAGCTGTTGCTGTCACTCAGTCATACAGAGAGACAAGACTGAAGACTCCAGAGAACCCGGATCTGCTCTGAAGCCCACGTCTTGATTGTCAGCACTCTCTCTGCCTCCTGCCATTCACAAGATCAAGAGACTCTCTTCTACAAACTCTACAGTCTCCATTTATTTTCCTTGTCATCTGTGTGATTTTTTACTGGACAAGACGTCTATGGCAACCATCCACCCAGGTTGGAGGCACAAGAGATTAAAAAAAAAAAAAAAAGAGTCCTGTCCTTCTGGCTGGTCCAGCTTCAGTCTTGACCAGTCCCCTTGGAAATCCCATCTCAAGTCACCAGTGCCTTGAGGGAGAACCCCAGGCAACAGGGAAAGGACTTGGCCGAACCTTAGGTCTGCCAGGCTCCCTCTTATCCAACGCTGGCCGTAGAAGCAGCTTCTCAGGCACAAGCCCTGACTCACGCCAGCTCCCTTTCCTCCCAGTAGAGCTACCCAAGTCCCTTTCCCCCTCAGAGCCTCAGGCTCCCCATCTGTACAAGAGTGACGATAACTGCCGTTACCTGTAAGAACTGTGAGGAAAGGTCTGTGTATAGTACAGGACGATGCCTGGCGCACAGCGATACCCCTTCCTCCTAGCCGTGGGCCGACTCGACCTAACACACTCCTACTCATCCTTCAAAGCCCAGCACAGATGTCCCCTTATTTACAGAGCCCTCCGGGACATCAAGACAGCACTGGCCAAATCTTCCACTGTGGTCCACGACACATCACATCTGCTTCCATCACTTGCTGGGCTGAGGTTCAAAATATTCCCCAGCTGGGGGGTGCGGCCTTGACGTTGAAAAGGATTGGGGGGTCACATTTTAATGGCTGGATCGTGAGAGGGTGTGGAGGGGAGGGAGGAATGGGTTTCCTGGGGTGGGGTGAGGCGGTGACAGGGTCTGTTTATCAACAGGTGGGCAAGTATTTGGACAGTTTAAGTTTTTCCGCTCAGTCCTGGCCCCAGGGACAACACAGGGACCCTGTGTTACAGCACATTGTCCGGACACCTGAGATCCCAGACTTCGGAAAGAATGGCTTTTCTTCCCTCTGCCCCCAGTGCCTTGGACAGAGACAGAGGGGCAAAGACAAGGATGGTGAGCAAGGCTGTAGAGGGTCCCTAGACCACCTCCTCGGGGCCCTCCCTTTGGATTTGGGCTCTGACCATACAAGAGAATCTTGGGCGAACTGTGCTCATCAACTAGTGTTTCTGGTAATATTCAAGCCCCAAGTTACATAGTCACATATGCAAATGAGCTCCACCAGTCTAATGCACTGGTCCTTGGCTGGGGTGGGGGGCAGGTGTGCCAGGGATTGAACCCAGGGGCGCTTAGCCACTGAATCACATCCCCAGCCCATTTTTAGGTTTTATTTAGAGACAGGGTTTTGCTGAGTTGCTTGGGGCCTCACTAAGTTGCTGAGGCTGGCTTTGAACTTGCCATCCTCCTGCCTCAGCCTCCTGAGCTGCTGGGATTACATGCCCAGCTCAGTCCTTGATTTTTTAAAGAGCTGCGTACACCAAGTGACAGCAACAGAGTGTGGCAGGACCACGCCGTCTAAGATCCCGACTCTCTGGCTCTGGTTCCCCCCGCCCAGGCCTGTGCCTTGCCCTGGGATGTGATCTCAAATCCCACCTCCAATCTTCCTTCCTCCTTTTCACTGGCTCAACCCTGCTTGCCCCTGGCCTTTTGAGTAACTATTACCTCCTCTCCCCACCCTGCCCTGCCCAGCCCTGCCGCTCCCCTTCTGTTCCACCTGAGCATCTACGCTCATGCTCTGTGATTTACCATTTCTACCTGTTTCAGTGAAAGGGACTCTGCTGTCGCCTTTAAAAGGGAGACTAATATTAGGGCCAGGACTCTTGGAAAAAATCTTATAAGAGAGAAGCTGAGAAAGAGCTGAGCATGAGGGACACTCAGAGGATCAGATTCGGAGCTTCAGATGCCCCAGGATCTGGGCAGCCTCGAGTGAGTGGGGCAGAGCCACGTGGGCCAAGCCTCCATGCAGGATGGGAAGAACTGGGCCTGGCAGGGCCCTTGCTTGAGTTCCAGCTTCACTATGATTTGCCCGAGCCTGGAACCCCCAGTACCATATCACCTCCACCTGACATAAATTAAAACCACCACTCTCTCCACTGCTACTCAGTTGCTGGCACTCACAGCAAACGTCACACTGCCTTTGCCACTTGTCTGCCACATCCCAAGACTTTTACTTATATTTTGTCACAGAGTCCCCCTGACAATCTCACGAGACAGGTCTCAGTATTATGCTTGTCTTTCAGATTTTGAGAAAACTGAGATATAAAGCATTTACGGAAGGTTCTGTGGCTGATAAGTGTAGCAAGGGAGCCAGAACATTGTCATGGCACCATTAAAATGCACTGAGTTTTGCTCCTGGGCCAAGTACTGGGCTCAATGAATGTTGTTTGAAGAAAAGAATGTTATCTATTTTTATTCTTTTTTTATTTTATTTTATTTTTTTTTAATTTTGGGTACCAGGGATTGAACTCAGGAGCACTTGGACACTGAGCTACATCCCCGGCCCTATATTTTATTTAGGGACAGGGTCTCACTGAGTTGCTTAGTGCCTCGCTTTTGCTGAGGCTGGCTTTGAACTTGTGATCCTCCTGCCTCAGCCTCCTGAATTGCTGGGTTTACAGGGGTACACCACTGTGCCTGGGTTATCTTTATTATTTTTTTATAGACAAAGAAACCGCAGCTTGGAGAGGTTTAAGTAACTACCCTTAGCTCGGAGCCAGGATGTGACCACATAACCATGATCCCATGCTTTTAAAGTTCCACCTTGCTATGACCAATGTGAGTTCTTTCTCTTCTGTGTGTTTGTTTCCTGCTTGATAATCAGGGCAGTGGGCCTGGTGAGCTCTTAAGGCCGCTTCTTTTGGATATATATATATATAGGATTTGGCTTTGGGCTCTTCTGATAGGAACTCACTCATATGGGACATCAGAGTGCCTTACTCCAAAGCCATCAAGAACCTGTGTGTTTTAGGAAAGCAAACAGCCAAGAGCCAATCTGTACCACCAACAGTCAGTGTGGGAGGACAGACCTGGCTTTCTGTAACATCTTCATGAACATGACCTTGTTAGGAAACCAGCCCAAGCAGGTAAAGCAGTATAAGTTAGTCATTCTCAAGGGCCCTTTTAGCTGGGGTCATCTGGGGACTCTGAATGGGCTGCCACCAATCACATGACTGGGAAGACTGGGAAGCCCTTGCTAATGCCAACACACTCTTTTACCTCTCATTCCTCTGATTTCTAATCCTGTTTACCTTTGCCACAACGCCCCAGGAGATCAGTGAGGAAACAGAGGCAGCTGGGAGGGGTAAAATGATTAGTCCAGTCAAGACTTGAACCCAGGCCTCTGGCTCCCTGCCATACTGGCCACTCCTCTTCTTAGAATATTTGGGGAGGAGACAAAGCCGTTTGCCCCCTGCAAGTCCTCAGTAACCACAGGCATCTTTACAAAGTAGGGGCCTGGGGAGATTTGCAGATGGTTCCAGAAAGGCAGAGATTTTGGGCAAAATTAGACCTTGATATGGGGTGCTCTGATGCATGGAGAAGAGTTTCCCAGGATGCACTGCTGTGTCAAGCAGGCCCCACTCTTGTCTGTCAGGGCCATCTGCTTGCTGGCATCCCTGCCACCAGCTCTGAGCTTTCTCCTTGTTTCCACCCTGTCTTTTCTAAAGGAGCAGGTCACTGAAATGTTTAAGTCCTCATGTAACTCAAGAAAACAGATCTCTTCTCAACTCTTGGGTGCAATGGTTAGCTATGTTAGTATTGACCCCCTTCCTCTTGTCTGTCTGTCTGTCCCTTTGGAGTCTCCAAAAGTCGACATACTTCAATCTTAGAGAATTTTCCCAACAATCCCATAGAAGAGGCAATCCTTCAGGTTTACAAATGAGAAAACCTTGGTTAGGTACCTTGCCCAAAACCTAGGTTTTACCTTGCCCAAAGCCACACAGCTAGGAAGGGACAAAGCTAAGACTTAAATCCAGATCCATCTCTTGCTCAAGATGTCAAATTGTCTGAGGCCAAATTGCCCTGTTGACCTGGAGAAGTACTGTGTGATATCACTCAGTCCCAGGTTGCTAAGCTGGATTCACTCTTGCCTGGCTCTGTGACTTTACCCCAGAACTTCACCTCTCTGAGCTTTGGTATGTCCATCCCATCTGTGGAAGGAATGAGTGCCAGCAGCTGAGCCCTCAATTCCCTGAGACCTTGTGTGGATATAAGAGAAGACACAGGTCAAGCGCCATGAGCTCCTTGGAGGAAAATTCTCATATAAATTCAAGGTCGCATTTATAGGCGGAATCAAATTCCAGCTGCCAACCAAGGCTGCCAGCCAGCTGGCACCAAAGATGCAGTGCTTATGTAAAATCTAGAGTGCCTTGGTCACGCCAAATACCCCTTTTCCTCACTCGCCAAAAGAACAGCCAAACAAATAATAATAAAAAAAAAGCAACTTCCCACGATCTTTCACGCATGCGTTCCTGCAAGCGTCACGCTGGAGACCAATACTGATGTCCACATCCCCCTGATAACAGAGACTGGGTGTCTTAGGTTTGCTTCCTCTGCCACCGCCCTCCTCCAAGTCCCCAAGCCAAGTGCTGCCACCGGCTGGAAAGTGGCTCTTTGGTTAATTAATAGTGAGGTCTGGAGCCAGCGGGGTATTTTGCCCAGATCTGAATTAACACGTGTCGTCCGGTTGTCCTGACCCTGCGCTCCCCTGCCCCGGTGCTGCGGCCGGGCCGGCCGAGGAGGCCTGTGCAATACTTACTACACCCCTGGCCGACAGCAGGCTGAGCATCTCCAGGGGCCGGCTGGGCGGGTGGCTGGACCGGGCCTCGGGGCTGACCTTGCAGAGAGTCTGGGAGCAGCGTCTAGAGTGTCTTCGGCGGGACTTCCGCCCGTCCTCGGGGGACCGGCCTCGGTGCCTGGGGACGGGGGAGAGGGACCTGAGAACCTGTTGAAGGCGAGCCCGGCAGAGAGGTGGCTAAGGACCCCGCGGAGCCCCTGAGGACCTCAGGGCGTGCTGGGTGTGCTTGTGCACGTTGGTGACTTTGACCTTGGGAGTGTCTGTCTGTGTCAAAGCTGGACGGTGCGGGTGTCCATCCATCTTCCCCGGCCGGGGAGCACCAGCCCCAGGCCCAGTCCCACTCATTCATTTGACAATTGCTGATGGATGACAGAGGACGCCCCTTCCCTGGTTCCCTTTAACCTCCCCCACGCGCCCGGGCGACTGTCCGTGATCGACTGTGTGTCCACCCATGTTTCCGGGTGTTTGGCGGTAACTGTGTCTTTGGGTGACGCAAGGGCCTGGCTGTCCTGGGGAGTGGCAGCCAAAACTTGGAGGGAGAAAGGATTCATGAGTGGCAGAGCCGGCGTCTGGGAGTTTGCCCCATCTGGATCTGGTTGCTCTGTCTGCAGGGGAAACCAACCATCTGACCTCGCGGAAGGGGCACGTTTGGACTCTGCACGTCCCCGAGGCTCTCTGAGACACGGCGGTCAACAGAAATAGTACTGTAGAGACTTGCACGACACCCAGAAACCCCCTGAAGGTGCCTCACAGTCCATTCTACAACTCCAAGGTGTAGACAGGGCAGGTCTCACTTTCCCATTGGATAGATGAGAGAGCGGAGGCTCAGAGATGTTTAGCATCCTGCCCGAGGTCACACAGCTTGAAGTGACAGGGTCAAGGCAGTTTTCTGCACCTGTAGGGACTGGTTCCTGCTCTGGACTGTCCCCTTCTGCTCTGAGACTCCCAGATCATTTTTTTTTTACCGACCCCTTCTGTCTACAGCCTTTTGCTTCAGGCAAGAGTGACCGCGGCTAAGAGCACAGCAGGGGCCAGGCAGAGCTGGGAGTGCGGCCCCCCTCTCCGGGCTCCGGCTGGGGTGCAGAGGCTCCGTGGGGCGGGCGGTTACCTGGTCTCACAGCTGGAGGAGCGTGACTCAGAACTCTGGGACCTCGAGGGCCAGTGGTGTTGGCGGTGGCGGTGAGACTTTCGGGGCCGGCTTCGAGATCTTGGGGAGGTGAGAGGGAGTGAATCAGAAGCAGGGAGGAGAGACAGAGAGAGAGAGGGAGTTTGATTTTGACCTTGCGACACACACGTCCCTCTCACAGGCAACCTGGCCCCGCGTGGCCTTCCCCAGCCTCCTGTCTGGGGGTTGGGGGCCTCTACCCAGCTCCACTGAACACAGGAGAGCAGAAAGGGGTCCTCCAGCGGGAGCGTGGACACCAGGGCAGCCGGTCAGCCCTGCATGTCACCTGTCCCTTGCCTACGGTGGGAGTCTCCTCTTCACACAGCCTCAGGACCAGAGAAGTGTCCTAAGTGGGAGCAAACCACCAGCTCTGAAATAACACCAGCGGGAGGCCGGAGCTCTGTGCCCCGAGTACCCGCGCGCTGGACTTCCCAATTTTTCAAGTGGATGGGGAACTAAAGATTTTTTTTTTTAATGTAAAATATTCCTATTTTAAATGGAAGCTCATTTAAAAAAAAAAAACAAAAAACAAAAAACAAAAAACAGCACCTCTGGGGTGCAAACAAAACCCATTTGCAGAGTAAATGAGGCCTTTGGGCTGCCAATTTGTAACCTCAGACCTAGAAAATTAAAACCATACTCTTAGCATGGAGTCCAAAGCCTTTCAGAATGAGTGCCCGACATTGCCATGGACCCTAGTCCAATCGTGGTGTCACTATGGGTTACTTCAGTTCCCTCTGAGGAACCGTAACCATCCAGAAGTAGGAGAGGCAGCGACCACGGTGACTAAGGATGCACAGGGAATGTCGGAGGTTTGGGCCGAGCCAGGAGTTGGTGGGAGTTAGAGAGGGTTCTATCGGGAGGCAGTCTGGTTATCTGGAGAAAGGGCTCAGAGATTCCTCCAATGTCGTCACCAGGCCTTCCCACGGCGAACACACTGCCATCCAGACACCACGTCCTAGCATTTGCCTTCGGCAGACTCACCTCTGCCTCACATCAAACCTCATGAAATGGGCTCCCTATTGGTCCCATTCTACCTGTGCAAACTCTGAGGCCCAGAGACTTTCAGCCCCTCACCTTGCCTGCAGGCCCACCTGGACCTCCCCTCCTGCAAGAAGCCGCTCTCAGCACCAAGCCCTCTGCCTGGGGCCAGGTCCCCTCTACACCCTGGGCTCCATCTGCCACCTGAGTCCAGGTCTGTCCCCTGTGCCCTCTGCACTGTGAGCGGCCCCCCAGGGTGGAGGGGCAGGAGGAGGCCTGGGGGACGCTGAGGGAAGGAAGTTGGCCCCGGCGGGTCCCTGGCTTAGAAGCAGCTCTGGCCATGGGGCATGGCAGGGAGCAGCCGGGAGCCTTTCGGGTGTGGCTGGCAAGAGCTTCCTGGTGCTCTGCCGGCAACTTCTGGGATGCGTCTAGGTCCTGGCACAGGAAAGGGTGGGTAACTGGATGCCACCACGGTGCCCCAGGGGCTCTTGAGGCCTGGGCCAGCCCCGACTCTGCAGCCGTCCCTCCTGTGCCCCCAAGTGAGGCAAAGCTGGCGTCCTCCCTCCGGCCCTGCCTCCTCCTCTCCTCCCCAGCAGCCACTACCTTTCCTATTGTCCTTGATCCTCTTTCTAGAAGCTTCTTGGTGGGAGATAAAATATTAGTTGACTGGAAAACACACCCACTAACATTTGCAGGGTTATATTTGGTGACGGGCTGTCACCAAATTTACTTTTAATTTGGTTGGGAACTGAGCTCTGCTGATTTGAATTTCTACTACCAGCTCTGAACTGTGAACAGCCGGGGCCCCGAGACTGCGGCTGGGAGGGTCACCCGGGGCTCCATGCTGCACACCCAGGAGCCGGGGCTGGGCTCATGTGCACGCTCACAGGCGCTCACACACACACACGGTCATGCACGCACGACACACACGTGCACAGGCTGAAACCACCACGCGTGCCCCGTGCACACAGCGCAGAGACGCTTAACCTGTGCACACACGGAGTGCAAGGGGTCTGCGCGCCTCCACCCACGGAGCATCCGTATGCACACCGGGCACGCTCATGCTCACACGGGCACGGAGGTGTGTTGATGTAGACACGGAGACAAGCCGCACACGCACAGGAGGTGTCCACGTGCTTTACGAATGTGCAGCGTCCACCAATGTTTGTGAGATGGAAAAAGTTCAGACGCTCACAAGATGCACGCTCCACACAGACCCTATGAAGACAGGCACAGCCACGCCGCGTGCACACACAAGGGGCATGCCAGGCACACGCATGTGCACAGGACAATGGCATGCACACGTGAACCGTGCATCCACACCCGCACCGTGTCCCACACTGGACCTGGTGCTCATGCACGCTAAACCCAGAGCTTCAAGGTCACAAATGCTTCCTCCTCCTCCTCCCTCTCCTTCCCCTCTGCCTCCCGTTCTTCTTCCCTCCTTCCCTCTTCCTCTCGGCCCCCTCCCTTCTCTCCCTTTCCCCACCCATTTGGCCACCACACTCCGGCTGCTAAGAGGCGGGTCTTCAGTTCCCCAACCTGGATGGCATGTGGCAGGTGGTGCCTACTTACTGCTTTTTATGCCTCTTCTCTTCCCTTCTTTTGCTTTTGGGGCTAGAGGAGCTAAACAAGAAAGGGCCAATTAACCGAATGAAGCTCCAGAACCAACAGCTGCAGTGCAGGACAAAAACCAACGGGTAGTTCCAAGCGGGCCTCCCGGGGGCCCTAGATCGGGCAGCGGACCCCGGGCGCTGCCCGAGCGCAAGAGAAGCTGGGCCAACTTGTCCCCGCAGCCAGTTCTGCTGGGGACACCCCTCCTCCGACCCGGCGGGTGGCAAGAGAGGCGATCGGAGTAGCCAACCACTCCATGGCAAAGACCTAGCGCTGTCCCTGCCACCCGTGGGCGAGGCACAGCTTCATCCAGACACATTTTACAGATGGGGAAATCCAACGTCGGAGGGGCTCAGAAACCTGCCCAGGATCTCACAGGTGACCGGGAAGTGGCCCCAGACCATGAGTCCCCACGGTCCACACTTCTGGTGGGGGAACGCAGCCCCCCCCCCCCCCCCCCAGAGGCATCTGAAGTCCCCAGAGCTCGGCCGATTCTGAAATGTCGTGCCGTGAATAAAGGGCAGGGCTTTGCGTTCTTTAGCCTGCTCTCGATATGGCTAGTGTCACTTAAGAAGCCACCGTCACCCGTGCTGAGCCTCGGTCTGACAGACGCGAACTCGACTCTGGGCTCTGAAGCCCTTTGGCTCTGTGGGCTTTCCCGTCCCACCTCCTGAGCCTCGATTTCTCCATCTGTAAAATGGAGAGGATAGAGAGCCACCACACAGTCGTGCCGGGGGTGATCCGGGTTAAATGCACCCGCATGCGGGAGGGACCGGGCGCAGGACCAAGGTACAGTGAGTCCCGCGGTGACGGCTCGCCCAGGTGTCCAGGGTGCCAGGCCCTGACCTCTGTGGCGTGGCCAGGAAGGTCTGGGTGGAGGGACAGGGCAGGTCTTTCCCTGCGTGTCCCTACTGGGAGTTCAAGGTGGCATGTTAAACGGACTCAGGCAGAAGGAGGTGTGTCCCGGGCTGGCCCAGGGTGGGAGCCAGACCTGGGAGCAGCCCAGAGCCTGGTTCAGGGACACAGAGAGCAGAAAGAGCAGCCGGAGGCCGCGGGCCTTACCTGTGCCTTCTCTTCTTGGAGAAAGACCTGAGTCAAAGGGAGGAGAGAGGGAGGGAGGAGGCGGGAAGGAAGAGGGAGGAGAGAGAAGAGAGGCGGTGAGTTTGGAAAGCAGGCTGCTGGGGGTTGGGTCCCCTGGCCAGTTCCCCTCCTCTATCAGATTCAAAGACTGTGACTCTTGCGGGGGGCACCTCGGTTTGCACCCTGAATTTCCAGAGCCTGCCAGAGCTCCAGAGCTCACCCAAAACTGTCAGCGAGCCTGTCCCAGGTAGCAGGTGAAGAGTCCTCTGTCTCCTCCCCTCCCCCACATGTCTCTCTCCCTAGCTGGAGATTCCTCCCCTCCTAGCTGTTGCCATTGTGAGGCCACCAGCTGCCCCACGTAGGACTCTTCCTGGGTGCGGGGGTCTAGGCTAAGCGTCTGTCATGCGTAGCCTCATTCAATCTTTCCTCAAACCTTGTGGAGTACAATTCACAGCCACCTTCCAGACAGACACTGAAGCTCAGAGAGGTTGGTTAAGCTGCCCAGGGTCACACAGCCTCACGGGCATAGAGTCTACTCATTCTCCAGGGCTCCCCTGGGGTCCTCTGCTCACTGTAGCATTTAGTAGCATCTCTGAGACCCTCAAGCTGGCCGGATTCTTCCTCTGTGCTCTCCCAGTCCCTGCTGAGCTTCGCACTTGGTGACATTAGGGTACAGACATGGATACCCCTGTTCCCCACTAGCATGTGAGCCACCTGGGAACAGGGCCTGGGTTTTGGTCACTGTCCTGTTTTGGAACCTGGAAACCTCATTTATGTTTCATCTTAGGGGTTTAATATATAGCTGTGAAAAAGGGAGAACCGTTTAAAAACTCTGAAGCTTTGTAAATTAAGAGATAAGGAAAAGTCTCAATAAAGTTGAAAATCTTTTCAACTTTCTTTTTTCTTGGTACTGAGGAATTGAACTCAGAGGTGCTCAGCACAGAGCCGCATCCCCAGTCCTTTTTTGTTTTTTATTCTGAGACAGGGGCTCTCTAAGTTGCCGATGACTGTGAGGCTGGCCTTAAACTTCCCATCCTCCTGCCTCAGCCTCCCCAGCCACTGGGATTACAGGTGTGTGCCACTGAGCCGGGCAAGATGGATGGTCTTAATGCTTCAGCCATGGTTAACCAGAGGAGCTGCCTCAGGAGCAGGGCGGTACTCAGCTGGAGTATTCTAGAAGGACCAGAGAGAGTATTCCCCCTCCTCGCCTCCCTCCTGTGACCTCCTTCCCCACTAAAGCTCCAAACTCTGTCCCTGCAGCCAGGTCCGTTTCTAACCCTCTGGCCCAGCTTCTTTCTCACGAGAAGGAACCTTTGGGTGAGAAGCCACCTGGCTCCCAGGATCCAGATGTGGCCATGTCCCCCAGACTGGTCTGAGCAGCCCTGTGTGGGATGAGGACAAGACAGCCGTCTCCCCTCCCAGCAGGACACGCTTCTATGGTGGCCTCCGTGGTGCCAGAAGTCTCTGTTACCAAAGGACCATTTTGCTGAAGACCACATCTTGCGTCCCCGCGCTAATTTGCCCACGTCTTGTCTTCAGCACAAACTCAGCGTCACCCGACCGTCTTGGCAGGTGGTGGGCAGGGCCAGAGATGGAACCGATTTGAGATGGTCCCAGCCACACGGGCGGAGACGTGGCCAGAACCTGGACGGAGCAGAAGCCGCCTGGAAGCCACTTTGAATCGGGCTTCAGATGCGGGGGGCCAAACCCACAGGAACCCCCACTTTTTGTTCTGTTCAGAATCTAAACCGCTCACCCCATGGGAAGATGCAGCCATGAACTCTGGATCAAATAAAGTAAATAAAACACAAAGGCACGTTTCCCGTGGCCCACGGCCAACCCCAGGGATTGGGCAACGTGCGTCAGTGGCAAGAACAGGCGGGAGCCTGGCCCGGCTCCTCAGGCCAGCGGAGGGTGGCCCGCGGGACACTGGCCCAGAGAGGGCGGGACTTCTTCTCCGAGGAACCGCAACACTGAAGGTTTGAATTGCAAAATCTTCTGATTATACACGTTGGCTCGGAGCCCTCTGGTTCACGTCCTGCGGTCTTTTTCCCCCTGTCAACATGCACGTGTGTGGGACGGTGGATCAGTGTGTGCATGCACGTGTGTGTGTCCAGGGGGAAAGTTCTAGAAGGTGTGTTCTGTTTAGAATGTCCTTTCACTTTTGCCCAGGCTCCCCGCTCGGCTGCCAGGTCCTCCAACAAGATCCCACCCTCCAGGACGCAGTTGAACCCACGTGTGAGGCCTTTCCTTGGGAATTTGGAACAGGGAATGAGACAGTTCAGAGTCTGCGTGTGGCTGAGCTTGCGGTGTGGAGACGTGGGGCAGGGTGGAGACGTGGGGCAGGGTGCAGCCTTGTCCCCTTACAGGGACTAGGAAGCAGAGGGAGCTGTGGCTCCTGCCTGGTTCCCTGAGTCCTCCACTCCCCACTCCTCGCCCCTTGTCCACACCTAGAGGGCCGCTGAGACCCTCTGGCTTTTCTTCTAATCAGGTCCCCTTCTGACCTGAGTTAGTTTGGGTGGCCCTCTGGTCCCCCCAGTTGGAGTCCTGACATGTACATGATCCTCATACATAACAACACATACCTAAAATAAATACGCTACACAAATGACAGGCGATGGCTGCACATGACATTTGGGTCCCCCGTCCCTATCCCATCTGGGATGCCCCTGTTTGCAGAGGAAGAAGGACAGTACCTGCGTCGCTTGTGTTTCTTGGAACTTTTCTTCTTCTTTTTCTTCACGGGCGATGGGCTATAGGATGGGGACCTGCGAAGAGGGGAGGCACTTCAGAGGGAGGCTCGTAGAGGCCAGAGTTGGTTTCTAAGGGTCCCTTCCCCAGTCCCTATGAAGGGTCTCGGCTCTTTTAGGACTGCACGTCCAGGATAATCTCAACACCAGTGGCAGCTTGCGTTTGCTTTAAACATGACCATGAACGCTTTATGTATTATCTCATTTAATCGCTCCACAAGTTTCTTAGGTACAGTGGCTACCAGTCCTTTGCTAATGAAGAAAGAGAGATTCTGAGAGGTGAAGTGACCTGCCCAGAGACACACAGCAAAGAAGTAGAGCTCTCTTCCATCCCAGGAGTTTTGCATGACCCCACAGTTGCCCTCTTGGTCGGACCATAAAAGTTTCTGTCATCTGCTGCTCTCCTTACAAGCTACGCCCCTCTTCCTGTATTCTGTGGGTCTCTCCTCTGTCCCAGCCTATTGTCTCCCTGGTAAGACGGAGCCCCCTGAGGTCATCTTACCAGGCAGTCACAACATGGATGGTGCCATCAAAGGGCCACCTGAGAAACAGTAATTCTAAGCCCAGGGGAACGACTCTGGCTGAGGCTGGAGTTCCAACCTAGACTACCACCAGCTCAGAGTCATTTGGAACACATCAAGGCTGATCCCTAGGTCTACTCCCCCGCTGACAGAGCAGGATCCAAACAGAAGTTGGCAACTCCACGCCAGCAGGAGCCTCTTCAATAGCATAAACGACTGGCACAGGCTGGTGGGAGACAGTAGGGAGTGGAGGGGATTGGGGCGAACCCAAGACTGCCTGACTTCAGGAGCTGGCTGCTTCTCACAGCAGCCGAGAGTCCAGTGTGGGAATGCAGGACTGGGCTTCCAAAGCACCTGCCTTATCAGTAGAAGCCTCCAGAAATCCATATTTTCATATAAAATCTCCCAATTTTTAAAAATATTAGCAATCAATGAAAAAGAAACAGTATATTTTTCAAGTTCAACAAAATGGGCAGGTGAAGGGAAATGACTGAGGACCTACTCGACCTTTAGGGAATCACAATGTCTGTCCCCAAACGCGTGTTTCGTGGACATTTATTGAACGATGGATTAGTGAGGCCTAACGACTGACGTTTCTCTTTTGAAGTCTTCACCCACTCCTAAAATCAGAAACCTCAACTGGCCCAGTGTTACTCCTTGCCTTACAATGACTAGATCTCAGCTTTTTCACCCACTTTCCCTGCTGGGTCCTCCTTGGACCCGATCTTTTAAGACAAGGTTAAAGGTGTCCTGCAACAAAGTCCCAGAAAACGTGGACTTGAGGCGTAACTGGTTCAGATGCTGCTCTCTGCTGCCCCCTGCAGGCGTCTATAAGTACTGCCTTGGAGGCTTGGTGAGATTCTCCACCTGCATCCCTAAGAATGATCAAGCCTAGTCCTCTGGGGCTGGGACTCCAAGCAAGCTTTCAGTCTAGTGAGCTACCATCTATGAGCAAACCTGGAAACATTTTTTAATACGAAAATATTTTTTAAATATTTATAGAAAAAAAACTGTGTAAAATACAAAACAGTCACTAGCTGGCAAATACTGTCAAGTCCATCCATTATCCTGGGCATTTGGCTTGATGGGCAGTGGGATGGAACCTACTGAGAAGCCTAAGAATCATGGTGCTGTAGATTCTATCACTCCTCGCTGAGCCTTTCTTTTCCCATCTCCAAAATGGGAATAAGAATCCTTGCCGGGGTAGAACCCGGTGCGGAGTGAAAGAGATGATGGAAATCAGTCTCATCATTCAGCACGAGTCTCTGCACTGAGTGAGCTCTCAGAGGAATTCAGTACCCATGGTAACGACTGTGCTCCTGTTAACTGCTCACTTACTACATGTCAGACACCATGACTGCTGTTTCTACCTCCATTTCTCATGCGATTCTCCCCACATCCAAAAGGTAGGTACGGTTGCCAGTTTTTAGAAGAGGCAAAGGGTGCTTCGAGGTGAAGTCCAAGGTCACAGAGCTAGTGAAGAGGTACAGCTTAGAGAGCTCTGCACTCTAAGGAGAGTCACTGTCTCCAAAGTCCCTATCACCCTGTTCTGTCCCTTTCCTCCTCTTTTAGATTTCATCTTGGGGGTGGGGGTCCTTACCTCCTTCTCTTCTTCCGGGCAGATTTCTTCTTCTTCTTCTTCCCCCTGGAGGAGGGCGGAGGTGTGAAGTCTCTGTCAGGGGAGGCACTGCGGAGAACAAAGAGTCAGAGGACCCAGCCAGGACTGAAGGGGAAGGATCCTGGCAAGATCAAGGACCCAGAGCAAACGCCTAATTACCACCTCATGGCTGATTCGGTCACACCTCAGATTAAGTGCTTCAAATAAGGACTTAATGAGACAGACGCTGTGCACTGCCCAAACACCCATTGATTATTTAAAACAGAGTTATAGAGGTTAACTACTGCTTAATAGATTTATTATTGAATCTGCAAATGGCTCACCTTGGTAAATAAATCACTTTTAAAATAATTAATCAGCAGTTCAATCCCCTCCCTCCCCAACCCACCCTGTCCCCATCGCTCCTGCTGGAAATTTAATGGCAGGTGGAAGTTATGTTAGGTAGCAGCTGATTATTAAAAGTTTATTTGCCGAGGTCTAATGTAACGAGATCCATATCTTATATCGCCCCACGGAACCTCAAAAGCTTCCGCTCTTCAGGAATAATTATTTCCCATTCAATTAAATTCAAATGCTCAGGCTGCAGTTAAATGCTGTCAAGTTATCTTCTTTTATAATTGGGGCAGGCTCCAGGGATATATGTATATTTTTTTTAAAGTGCTATCCCATGGCAAAGAGAGAGGGTTCTGGATGGAGAACTGGAACATTGAACCCAGTTGAACTTTTCTGAAAAAAATGTAATATTATTATCATTATTTCAGTAGCAACACAAACCAGCGTTTATGCATTTAGTCTGTGCCAGGAGTTTTAGGTACTTTGGTACTCACAAGCACATTTTGAGGGTGGTATGATTTGTACCATCTCATTTTACAGGTGGAGAAAATGAGTTTCGGAGTGTCGAATTGATTTGCAGATGGCCCACACAATCAAGAATTAGCCAAGCTGGGATGTGTACCTGTGTGATTCCTGCCCTGGGAGTTTTCTCAAAAGAGCGGCCTTCTCAAAGTGGTGTGGCCTGTCAGCTGGAAGTTACCCAGCTCCCTGGAGAACATCGTAAAATACCTCCATATTTAATTCCATTTAAAGAATCTGGATCATCGGGATTAACAGAGGGGTGATAAAATGATTAGAATAGACATTGAGGTCCCTGCGTCTCCAAAAACTGAAAATCACATCGCCCTGCAGATAGCATTTCCAAGAGTCACTTTTAGCAGGTTGAAAATAAATGTCCTAAGAATGAAGGACCCGCTGTTTAATCATGCTTACATGTGATAAAGCACAGACAACACACTTATCCCGGAGCAAACAGGCTGCTTGGGTCAACGCAGAGGGCCACCTCCATGTATTTTCTCCAAAAAGTGCTCGACACAGAGCACAAGTCCAATAGTTTTCAAGTGACCAAATGCAGGATGAATGGATGAACTAATTTAGCTACTTGTTAAATCTTCATGTTTCATATAAACACTGCCCGGTCAAACAGCTGCCAGGGATTTGAGAAGAAAAAAAAAAAGTTAAGGGAAAAATACTCAAGGGAAAAAAAAAAAAAAAAAACCCAAAATCTTTTAAGTGTATGTCTTTTAAAATGAGGAGAGGTCTCACTGTTACAAATATTCCAACTCCTGGAACCCCAGGGTGCCAGGGAGCACAGTTGGAGAACCGTTGTCTTGGACTCAGATTTAAATGGGAGGGTAAAGCTGAGAAAGTGTTTAAACTTGGCTCCATCGGACGTCTGTGAGATGGCGATCACTGGTCAAGCCCGTCAAGAACTCCCCCGTGCCTCTGCCCAGGGCTCTGCACCCCTCTACCTCTTCCTCCTGCAGCAGCCCCGCCGGGGTGCCGGCACAGGGGGCTGGGGGTAGAATACGGCACGGTACTCTGCTGTACCACGGGCAGGGGCTGAGAAGGCCGTGCTGATGTGTGGCATGGTTACAGACACGCGGTTAAGCAAGGGACAGAGCATGCGGTGGCTAAGTATGCAGTGGTTACATGTGGAGCAGTCAAGATTGTCCTGGTGAAGTGTGCAATGGCTAAGTGCTCAGTGGTGAAGCAGGCGGAGGGTAAGTATGCAGTGGTTAAGCACATACTGGTGAGGCAGGTGGGGTAGGTATGCAGTGGTTAAGCGCACACAGGTGGAGGTAAGTTTGCAGTGGTTAAGCGCATACTGGTGAGGCCAGCAGATGGTCGGTAGCAGTGGTCAAGCGCACACAGGTGGGGGTAGGTATGCAGTGTAAGCACCCACGTGGCAGGCGGGTGCAGAGGTGAAGCACACACCGGGAGGGTGAGTATGCAGCCCACACTGGCAGGCAGGGTAGCGCAGAGCTGAGGTGCCCCGAGGCTGTGCACGACGCAGTTACACGCGCCCAGCTAGGGTGTGACGGCCCGTGCCCAGGTCAGCACCCGCGGCTGGGTTTGCTGAGGTCCCCCACGTGGGGTCGAGAAGGCCACCCAGAGGAACCCCGGGCCCCCGACAAACGTGGTTTCAAGGCCGCCCCTGCCCAGGCCTGGGCCTTATTCTCAGCATGTGCAGGGAGGGAACAAGCGCGGCCCGAGTCCCAAGTCACTGCGGGGACTGGAGCCGACTGGCGTCCGCGCCCTGCTGCGTCGAGTCCGGTTCCAGTAAAAGGGGCTTGTGTTACCGTCACGCACCACACTCGGGCGTTTCCTGCAACGACAGGCCGTGTCCCTTTAGGTGACAATGAAGCTGGAAAACTATCGATCAGCGACAGGGTTGCCGATGCATCGCCGAGGGCTTTGCGGTGACTCCGGCATGGAGGAAGCCTCGGTGTAGCTCATTGTGCACCACGTGGGTGCCTCTTACCCGGTGGTGATAACGGGTGACGCTTTCTGGGTACGTGCTTCTTACACCCCCATCTTAGAGCCAACGCCTATTTATAAGGAGAGAGCGTTGGACGGGCGAGAGCCTGCGGTGCTACCCCGGCTGCGCACAGCCGGCCTTCACCTCAGATCCCCAGGGCACCGTTTCCTCTTGCGCTTCGTGGAATCTCAGGGCACTAGGAGCAATAGCCTGTTCCATAAGCACCTTGTACCATGCAGTCTCCGTGCGCAGCGGGCTGCCCCATCCGGCTTGTGTGAGCACCCTCCGTGACATCTCCTAAGGATGAATTTCTCCAAACACGACCCCGTTGTTAAATGATGCATGGCTGTAGTGTAATTATTATGACTTTTATCACTATTATCATCAGCATCTTCATCGTGTTTTTGAACATGTCAGAGAGTCACAGAGAGAAGGGTGGGAGAGATACAGATGCTGTACCACTGAATTGGCAAGGTGGCATCATTGTTCAGGTCTTCATGCCCGGAACCTTCTCTTCTGGCTTCATGAGACTCACCTAACAGTTTTCAAGACTTCCTGTGTTCTGGACCCACTACTGGAACCTGTAGGTGTCCCATCTAATTGAATTCTCACTGCAACCTTGAGAATGGGATTTTAATATACCCATTGTATAGTCATGAACACTGAGGCCCTGGGAGGAAGTGGCAGCATCCCAGGGCGAGCCCAGGGCTCCGGGTCTCACCGGCTCCCCGTGGGCGCTTGGGAAGATGCTGTTCTATAAGGACAGAATTTCCCCTCTTCCCCATTCTCTCTCCATTGCCCTCAGTCTTCATGATAACTTTTCTTCCTGTTTGCTGGTGAGTGCTCTCCAGACCTGATATTGAACTTCACTTCTGAAGAGCTGATTGGGCTTAACTGCATTTCTCTTCCATTCAATCCACAGCCTCACCGAAGCTTATAGCTGAGTCTCCATCTGCAAAATCTCTGGCTTCCTAAGCCACTTCTTCAAAACGCAGTAACCTGGTCCCCTAGAATCAGGGTCTTTAACTAGAGGTCCTGATACATCAGCCTCAGAGGTCAATAAACCTTCTGAAAGGGTGCACGCAATTTTCAGAGAGTACTTCGAGTGGCACACTTTTCCTGAAGACAGCAGTCAGCACTAGGCTCTTACCTAATTCTGTCTAATTCTCAGGCTGGCTTAGAACTTCTTCCTTAGTGAACCAAGAACGGCAGAATGTACAGAGAGAATCTGAACCAGGGGCAGGGGTCCTCGGGCTAATCTCGGTCCTCCTACAAACTGGCCTCGGTTTCCCCAACTATAAAATGGCCTTGACACCCTCCAATTCAAGGCCAGGAATCTGGGGGAGATTTACTGATGGGAAAACCAGATTCATTTTCCCTATCACTGGGGTTAGATACAGGCCCCTGGCCCAAGCCTGCGGCAGAATAACAGGACCGGAAGACTCAGGATTTACTCCCGCTGGTGAGGCTGGATTACAGGTGCCATAAATGTATTTAGATTCTCCAGAGGCCAAAGAAAGGACATATTTTGGGCAAGTTACTTCTCTCTGAAGTAAAATACCGTATCATCATTTGCTAATACAGTACCTATTATATAGGTGGTACTTAAAAGGTTCTTGAGTAACTGAACTAAGGAATGAATACAGAGATCTGGAATTCAGGAGGTAAATCTGGAATGACATCATGATTTGGGAATCAAAGGCTCCCAAGATCATTAAAATGGAAAGGAACCATCATTTATGGTAGGAATCAATAAACTATCACCAGTAGGCCAAATCTATCCCACTTCCTGTTTTTATAAATAAAGTTTTATTGGAACCCAGGTTTGCCTATTTATTTGCATAATGTGTATGGTGGGTTTTGTGCTACTACCATCCAGTAGCTGTGGCAGAAACCACCAGGTCCACAGAAAGTATTTACTATCTGGTTTTCTTCAGAAAAAAAGTTTACTGACCTCTTTTTCAAGGGTCTGAAAGAGGAACTTGTAAAAGCAAGGAGAGAAATGGCCAGAGGCCAACTTCATTTCTGTATCCTTAGCTTGAACTTCCCCACAGACAAAGAGATGAAAAAGGAGAGTGTCTCACCTGCGTGCTCTGGCAAGACCCAGCTCCCGGCAGGCCTTGTCTCTCTCCCAGCTGTTGGTGCCCAAGGCCTCGGTAGCCAGACGCTGACCCAGCTTTTCTGAAGGTCCATCCTGGGCTGGAACTATGGGGCTGCTCTGGGGCTCTGTCCTGCAAGGGAAGAAATAAAAAAAGACAAGTGTTAGGATATGCAGAGACACGGTTCACTAAATTCAGACTTTCTAACTTTCTTTTTCTAAAGGTTGAGACCTTTAGATTATCTTTGGACCATTGTCTCTGAGTCGTCATTTCCACTTCAAGCCAATCAAGACCCACATGACTTCTCCTGCCCTATCTTCCTCAATTCTAGTGACATTGGGGGCTACATATTCTGGAGGATGAAGCTCCTCAATGGAAGATTTTACAAGAGAGAAATAAACCTTACTAAGATTAAGCCACTCAGATTTCAGGGTTTGTTACTGCAGCATACCTTTTCCTATCCTGACTAAACCATGAGGAGATGCTGGAAACCAGCATTCTACTTCCTTTCTCAAGACACATTTGGAGGTCAAAACATGGTACCATAAGCTGAAACTCCACTTTGACAGTTCTATTTGATTTTTCCACCTTATCTATAGACTCTTATCCACGGTTTCTCTTTCTATGATGTCATTTACCTGTGGCCTACCACGGCCCAAAAATATTACATGGAAAATTCTAGAAATAAACAAATCACAAGTTTTAAATATGCACCATTCTGAGTAGTGGGATGATATCTTGCATTATCCCACTCTGTCCTGCCCAGGAAATGAATCATCTCCCTTACACCAAATATGCTACCACCTGCTGGTCACTTAGCAACCATTTTGGTGACTAGATTGACTGTGACTATACCTCAGGGCTCTTGTTCAAGTCACCTTTATTTTACTTAACAATGGTCCCAAAGTGCAAGGCTGTGACGTTGGCAACTAGGAAGCCAAAGAGATTTGCTAAGTGCTTCCATTGAAGTAAAAAGGTGAATGAACAATGAGATTTTTTTCTTTTTTTAGCAAGATGCACTTGTGTAACTTGCATTACAACATAGTATGATGGTTAAATTTTATTATTAGTTATTGTTAGTTTCTCACTGTACCTAATTTATAAATTCAAGTTTATCCTAAGTGTTCATGTATAGGAAAAACAGGGTTCAGGACTACCAAAGGCTTTAGTCATCCACTGGGGATCTTGGAACACATCTGTTGTGGGGGGTGGGCTACAGCACAGCTGGGTCCATGTACTACCTTCCTTCCTCATTTCCTATCCATAGGACCTGAGCCCAATCACTTAACATCTCTGAGTTCCCTCGATGGAAAGATAGGGAATAACCTTAACCCATGTACTGTTACATTGTCATGAGGACCAAATGAGATAATTTATGCAAACCCAAGAGTCTAGAAATTGTCATTTTCTTTTACTTCCTTGCCAACAGATTGTCCCTAACAGGTTTGAGATCACCCAGGGTCTCAGAGAGTAACCTCAGTTCCATTCTGTGCTCCAGACATAGGCTTCACATAATACTGGGGAGTTGCCTATGAGTCTTACCTCTTGCGTCCCAGCCAGTGACAAGAAGATGCCTAGTTACTCAGCTTTTGAAGAGTCTATCGTGCAAACTCCCAGCTCCCAACCAGGAAGAGTGAGGAGTTCGAGGGCCACACCATCTAGGAAGCTCTCCTCTCTGCTCACCTGCTTCCAGACCCGGGTCAAACATCGATCCAAAGCATTAGCATTTGTCATGCACCAGGCTGTAGCCAATGCATCAAGATGGGTTTTATGACTCAGGATGAATGCATCTGATAAGCCCCTGCTCCTTGGGGCTTGCAGAGGAGCAAGCCAAGCCCCGTCAATATTGAAGGAAGGGCAGAAAAACACATCCATCTCTGTCAGCTGCGTACCCGTGAATCTTTAGAAGCAGAGCCCGGAGATACCGCAAGCCCAGGAGGGACGGAGATTCTAATAAGGGCTGCCCAGCCCTCCTCCCTGCCAGCTCCTGGCTTCTAGAACTGCCTTCCCGATGACGCAGCCTCAGCGTTCCCTAAACCTTCCTGCCTCATTCTCCTACTATGAGGGCTCCATTTCTGTGCCCTTTACCCTGTCTGTCTGTCTCTGCGGAATATTGTCCTGGATCTTCTGACAACTCAAAGCTTGCAGTTTCTGCCTAGCTCCCAGCAAGACTGGCCCTGACCTGCTCTTCTCCTGGCTTGGGTTAACCTGCATTCATTAACTCAAGTGTCCTGAGTGCCTACAGTGTGTGCTGACCAGTTCTCCATGGGGGGATGCAATGACCAAGAGATTGCAGATCTGGTGGTGGAGTTTACATCCTGGACGGAGGAGCAGATAATCAACACAGAAGTAAAACTGATTTATTTAATGGCGATCAGTTATGGTAAGAATAAAGCAGTAGGCTAGGAATGGAGGGGTAGCTGCTATTTGCTATAAAGGAATCAGAGAAGATCTTCAAAAGGAGAAATTATGGAGCAGAGACTTGAGGAAACAGGGGTCAACCTTGAAACTTGGGTGGTTTAAAATGGATTCACAGATTCTTTGACATTCATGCCTTTAAAAAAAATGGAACTAATTTCTCTCCCTATGAAGTTGGATGGGTTTTTTTTTAACTTCCTTTTAGTATATAGAATGTGGTAGAAGTGATCATGTGTGACTTTCAAACTAGGTCACCCAAGGTAACTTCTGCCTTGATCTCTTGATCACTCTGGAAGGAACCAGCTGCCATTTTGAAAGGACACCCAAGTAGTCCCGCAGAGGGGCCCATGTGAAGAACTGAGACCTCCCGCAACATGCCGCCTCGAAGTGGATCTTCCAACTCTGATCAAGCTTTCAGATGTGACTGCAGCCCCAGAAGACATCTGGTCACCACCTCTTGGTGAACCAGAACCACCCTGCCAGAATCCCTTCTCACAGAAACTATGAAGCACCATAGTTTATTGTTGTTTTCAGCCACGGCATTTGGAGTAGTTTATTGCAGAGTAATATATAATTTCTACCTAGGTATCTGCAGAAAGGGGGATGTGAAGCTCAGTTTGAAGGAACATGAAATTTAAAGACCCTTAGGATGGACAAGGAAAAGCAAAGACCAGAGGTGAGATCACAGATCATGTCTTGCAGCTTTGGGAGAGCCTTTGGGTTCTCTGAGCTGCCATATGGAACCTTGTGAACAGAAGAGTTACAGGGTTTGTCTCACCTTTTGGAGGGATTGGTCTAGGGATTGAGGGACATGGGCATGAAGGGAAGAAAGAGCAGAGCCCGGGAGTCCATTGCAAGTGTTCAGACTCAGCTCAGGGTAGCAGGCTGCAGGCCATGCATATGGTCTGATTCCAACAAACTTTGAAAGCAGTGCAAACATTACTTACTGCTGGTTTAATGTAGGAAGCAAGGGAATAGGGGGAGGGGAGGAATCTAGGATGACTCCAAGGTTTTGAGTTCCAGCAGATGCAAAGATGGAGCCACCACTGAGACAGAGAAGATGCGTGGGCGTAGGGAGCAAGACTCAGGGGACATCTGCCCCTTTCCTAGGATACGACAGTCCCTTTTCTGTGCCAACTGCAGCTCTTAATAATGAGCTGACATTCGCTGGTGGTCTCTCACCCTAGACGCTGAGCTCCCGGAGAACGGGACTATGTCTTCCTGCCACAGGGCTCACCGAGAGTGTTCCTTCAAAAAGTTAGAAGAGGCTTTTGAAAGGCTTTGGACTGGTCCCTTCCCATTAGACTTGGTGGGAATGGACACCCGGAGATGGCAGATAACCCCACGAACGCCTCGGTCGACCCAGATTGCCCGAGGTCTTCTCGATTCTGCAGCATTTATTCATTTATTTTTACAAAGAAAAGTAATTGACAAGTTTTTAGAAAACTTTAAAAAGTTTTTTGCATACCTGTTTCTTAGCCAAGCCTTGAGTTAGAGACGCTCGAGTTCAAAGCCAGCCTCAGCCAAAGTGAGGTGCTCATAAACAACTCAGGGAGAACCTGTCTTTAAATAAAATACAAAACAGGGCTGGGGAGGTGGCTCAGTGGTCGAGTGTCCCTGAGTTCAATCCCTGGTACCCCCTACAACAGCGCCTCCAGAAAAGACTGGAATTTTGAACACTAGGTGCATTATAGGGGACCAAGATCCAAATATATACCAGAAACAATCCTGTAATAGACAAAACTGGAGTATCTGGAGCGGAGGGCAGCTGGGGCTGGTATGGCCAGGGCCTAGGTGATGATACCATCTGCCATCATTGCCCGTGGAAGGGGTGGGATGTGGAGATGGGGAGCCCTGGTCTGGTGAGGAAGAATGCAGGGGAGCAGGAGAGAATTTATGGGACTTCCCACTCTTTGATGTGGTGGGTTCTATTTCCTTCCCCTCCAGCACTGCGGGCTTTGCCTGGCCTGGGCTTGGGGGCCTCGCCTGGGATCGTGTATAATTAATTCGACCAGGAAGGCAGGAAGCACCGAGGGGAAGAAGAAGGGACTCTTCCATAATAGAACATTTGAAATCTCTTTTCAAAATGTTCCAACACATTGCTTCTCAGCTTTCTTAAAACTGAAAGAAACTCAGAAGGCATAATGTCCCGGTTTCCCAAACTTGGCACAGTAGCCCAGGCTCCCAAGGGATTTTTAAAAATGCAGATTCCTAGGTCCCATCCCAGTCATAATAAATGAGTCTCCAAGGGGTGAACCCAGGAATCTGCATGTTAAAGAAACACCCTGGTAATTCAGCTTCCCATGGGATCAAACACAACGTCCAAAGGCCCTGCACCATCTGCCTTGGCCCTGCTTCCAATGCCGCCTCCTATGCCTCTCTCTGTCCCTTCCACTGCTATAGCCACACGGCCTCCTTGCTATTTCTCAAATGGATCAAACGGTTTCCTGCCGCAGGGCCTTTGCTCTTGCGTCTCCCACCTGGCAGGCAGTTCCTTCAGCTGTTGGCCTGTGTAGCTCCTCCTGCTCATTATCACCTCTCCGCTTCAGCCATGGTAGGAACCTGCTGTGTCTTTCTTCATAGCATTATCATCATTTGAAACGATCATTTTAAATGTTGATTGGCTAACTGATCCTCTTCTGGACTAGAACACAAGCTTTAGGAGAGGAGGGTCTGGTCTCTGAATCCCGAGAGAGAGAGTGTCTGATGCAGTGTATCTTTCTGCTCAAAAAGTGTTTGTTGAACGAATGCATGAATGAATGGATGGATGAGCTAGTGAATTCTGATCACCGCTCCCTTGGGGGACCCACGATCAATCAGATTCGACCTCTTCTTACACACCGTGAAGCGGAGGCCTGGGAGGAAGGATGGTCTGAAGATGCGCAGTCCTTCCGGGGAATCAGCCCTCAGCCAGGGTCCCCACCCTTCACCCACCTGCCACCAGCTCTGCACCCTTGCAGGGCTTTGAGAAAAATTCCTTCTGTGTTCCAATCTGCCCAAGAGTGATGGCAGCTGCCTCCTTCTCCATGTTGCCTTGGAACAAAAAACTAAAGGAAGGCGAGACCTTCAGGGGGCAGCTGATCGCAGGGGCGGAGGGCCGGCACACTCCGCCTCACAGAGGGCGGGGAGCCGCCCGTGCGAAATTCCTCCAGGCCAACCCCTGCCTTCCTGCCCATCAGCGACCTGGAGCAGAGAGGCTGCTCTCCGTCGCCATGGCAACCGGAAGATTCCCGCCTCGGATAAGAGTCAGGGCCGAACTTTGCGCAAAACTCTCCAACTCTCCCCCTCCGCCTGCCTGCTCCCCGCTGCTCCTAACCAAGTGCTCATTTGGCTCACGGTTGGTTGGGGGCAGATCTTCGCGGGCCTGGACTGAGTTAACACCATTTTGGGAATCAGAGACGAGCGCTGTTGGAGCAGGAAGAGCCCCAGATCCAGCCCGTCTCTGTGCAGGGGTCAGGGGGCCTGGATGTGCCTGGAGCGGCGGCCTTTTGACTCCCAGTTGGGTGCTCTTTCCATGTCTCTGGATCCTAAGGTCAGCCGGCATTGATCAAGCACCCGCTGGATGCCGGACTTGGGGATTACCACGTCTTCATCATTCCGACTTCCAAAGAAACCCAGGAGCGACTGTTCCACTGTGAGAGCAAGAAACTAGGACCTGGAGCTAGAATACGTGGCTGGAACACCAGCAGCCCTGCCTGCATGTGAGTATCAATTCAGGAAAAAAAAAAAAAGAAGAGGAATCCGGAAGATGCTTTGAAACTCCCGGGAAGGGATAAGCAGGGTGCAGAGGGAATCCTGGTAATGTCCCCTCAAAACACGGACTCGCCCTGTGTGTTGGCAGAAGATCAGCACCTCCAGGGTTGACCCGAATCCCACGTCCCACAGAGAGAAATGGCAGCTGGTCATTAGATTTGGGACATCCTGACCCCGATGGCCTCCCCTCTTCTGATGGCTCTTCCTGTGTGCAGGGCATGTCTGAACCATCGTCACACCTGACGCTGACAATGCCTTGCGAGGCGCATGGTGACCACCCCCCACCCCTTGCACTGCTTGAAGACACTGAGATTCAGGCCAAAGGACTGGCTTCTCAGGCAGGCCTCCAGCCCCACATTCTTTTTGGGTACCGGAGATTGAACCCAGGGGCACTGAACCACATCCCCAGCCCTTTTTTATATTTTATTTAGAGACAGGGTCTCACTGAGTTGCTCAGAGCCTCACTAAGTTGCTGAGGCTGGCTTTGAACTCACGATCCTCCTGCCTCAGCCTCCAGAGCTGCTGGGATCACAGGCATGTGCCACTGTGCACAGCCAGCGCTGCATTCTTGTTCTTTGCTTGTGCCAAGGGCTGTGAGTGACCCACCCTCGAGCCCCCACTTCCAGACACCCTCCTTCTGCTGGTTCCAATAGGGAATGAAAATCCAGACCCTCCTGCCCATTAGCCCACCAGAAACCCTAGGTTCATCTTGGGGTTGATACCGAGGGGCGAGATGGATTTGGCTAATTTGTGCCTTGGATTCCTGGAACTCCAGTTAATATCCTGGCCTGCAGACTTGACACTCCAAATCTTTTTCAAGGTTAATCTAGTTAATTAGGCCTGGTTGGAGGTAGTCTGCAGGCCCAACGACCTTTTGAACTTTGCTATCATGGCTGGAAAAAGCATCAGAGTCTGAGAGAAGATTTAGGATTCAGCAGCTGCTGTGGGAGGTGGCCCTGGGGTGCGGGGGCAGGCAGGCTCATTTTAGCAGAGACTGAGGGAAAACAAGAAATTTTTATGAGATTGGCATTTCCCTCTTTATTTCATTCATTATCCAACAATTGCTTATGGAACATCTCCTTGGGGTGTTAGATTTCAAGATGCAAAAGTAACTAGTGGTTTCTGTCTTCAAAGAGGCCTCACCCTGGAAGGGGAGACAGATTCTTAAACCAGGAGTTACAGGGTGCTGTGGGACATGATAGGAATTTAGAGGGACTTGGGGGCATAGAGAAAGCACTTGACCCAGGGAATGTGGGCCGGTGGCCACAACCAGTGGAGGCTGGTCAGCGAAGCAGAGACCGGAGAAAGAGCATGTGCAAGACCCCAGCTCCAGACACAGCAGCAGGTCTCCACAGCGACCACAGAGGATGCAGGCAGTCAGGAAGAGCCAGTTGGGTGCTTTCCAAGCCCGAAAGTGCACTTGAGTCCCGTGGGGACCTGCTAGAGGCTGGCTGGCGATTCCGCAGGTCTGGATGAAAGCCGGCCCTTCTGCATCTCCACCTACTTCCTGGCCATGCTGCGGCTCCGCGGACCCCACCTTGAGCGCCCAGACTCTAGATTCTGCAAAGGATCTGGACTTGATCCTGGGGTTGACCTGCACGGTCAAGCACAGCCCTCCACCACGCGCCCTGCTGAGGCTACGGATGAGAATGGACCGTCCCCTTCACCCGGCTGAGAGCACGTGCGTGAGCGAGTGTGTGGACGCGCATGCGTGAGCGAGGGCCTGCGAAGCGCTCTTGTGCAGCAGTCATTGCCCAGTTCAAGTTCAGGTCAGAGGACCCACAAAAACCGGATGGAGAAAAACCGGCTCAGCGGTGCTCGCCCGGCGTGGCCGAGCCGGTCAGCTCCCGGCCTGCCGGAGTCTTGAACTCCCATGGCAGAACGCATCTGCCCGCGCCCTCGCTCAACCCCAGAGCCCGGCCATTTCTCCCGTACAGTCAGGCCTGTCGATCGCCCATTTGTGATAAGGGATCCACTGCTGAGAAGAGGAGCGGATTGGACTCTCGGGACAGCCGGAAGTGCAGTAGGGAAGGAGCCGAATTCCAGAATGGTGCGGCTTTCCACTTAAACAGGTCGCCAAACCGAGCTCAGGGATCCCGGGAGGGCACAGGGAGGGCTCCAGGAGTCCCGCTGAGCAGGGTTCAAGCCCTGACGCTGTGAACCTGTGTCACCCTAGGCGAGAATAACATCTCTCATTCCAGCCCAGAGACCCCAGGACCTTTGTATCAGCCAGAATCACAGACTGCGTTCCAGTGCCTCTGAGGAGGGTGGGCTTCTGGTCATGTTTTCTTGCCATGGGAGGTCCTGAGGGGTACATCCCTTTTGGGCATCATCGCCACAGTTACTGGAAGAGGGACCAAGCCCATGAGACTCTGCTGGGAAGAAGGAAGAGGGTCTCAGCCTAAGAGGAAACCCTCAGCTCCGGACAGGAGGAGGGTCGGCACAAGACCCAGGAGAGTGAGAACTGGTCCCAAGATGAGCTGTCAAGAACCATTCACTGTCAGCAAATATTTATTGAGCACCTACTATGTGCAAGCCATGCGAAATCCCTTCCTAGGGAGCTTGCAATCTCCTGCAGTGGGCAGAGGGAGGAGGAGGGTAGAGGATGAACAAAAACAAGTGATAAATATATAGACTGTAAGCCAGCAGTGAGCCTTACAGAGGAAAGAAATAGAGTCGGGTCAGGGACGTGGAATACTATTTGGAGAGGATTGCAGTTTTAAAAGGGGTGATCAGAGAAGACCTCGCTGAGAAGGTGACATTTCGGGACAGGCTCAAAGGCGATGAGAGAGTGAGCCTTAGAGTGCATACTAGGCAGCGGGCACAGCCAGTGCAAAGGCCCTGCACTCAGAACATGATTGATGCACTGAGGAGGTGTTGCTGTGTGACAAGGGAGCATTCCAAGGTGTCCCTCCTGAGCTACTAGGGGGACTGAGATGCTGACTACTGAACTGGGACCAACTACAGGGAGAGACAGGGGCTTGGGAAGAGTACCCTGGTGCTCAGGCTCAGAGATGTTTGTTTTGAGATCCCAGCAAAACAGTTATGTGGAGTTGGCAGGTAGGCAGTTCGGAACAGGAGCTTAAAGTTCGCAAAAGAATCCAGGCCTGGAAAACGCACCTGAGATACATTAGCATTTACATGGTATGTTTAAAGGCAGGGGGCTGGCGGGGCGCCAAGGCATACACTTATAATCCCAGCCACGCGGGAGGCTGAGGAAGGAGGATGGAAAGTTTGAGGCCAGCCTCAACAACTTACAGAGACCCTGTCTCAGCATGCAAAGGACTAGGATGGAGCTCAGTGGTAAGATGCCCCTGGGTTCAACCCCTAAGATCAAATTTAATAAATAAATAGGCAGGGGGCTGGATCTTCTGGGAGAAAGATGGATCCCCTGGCTGGATTGCTATGGGAAGCTGGGGGGTGAGCTAAGCTCTGAAGTCACTGTACCAGAGGGGTTTCAGAATAGTAAGATGGCTCAGTAGGAGTGTTCCCGCCTGTCGAACTGGCTCTTAAAATAGGCTCATAAAGCAGCTGACGGTTCTAGTGCGTTCATTTAGACGCAATGATTCATCGATTGTTTATTAATCCGTTCATCCATTTATCCGTTCATTCATCAGCTACTTGTCCACTCATGCCTCTGCTAGGCAGCCTTTTAATTCTGGGGAGGGACCTTTCAAGGTGACCCAGACATGAGTCCCTCCCTCGAGGGCACAGTCCTGCAGAAGGGATGGGCCAGGTGTGTAAAAAAGTGACCTGGGCGTGAGGGTCGCCGGGAAAGAGATGAGGGTGGGCAGAGGGGGTCCAGGGATTGTGGTGCACGGGGAGCAGGTTGACCAGATGTCTAGACTCCTCCTGGCCACTCACCCGCTGGGTGACCTTGGGCAAGTCCCAACTCCTCCCAGGAGGAAGGCACAGTTGGCTTCGCCCCACAGAACTGTTGTGGTTGAAATGAGATAATGCCTGCCCAGCGCTCAGACAATGTCTGATACATGGTGGTCCTTCAAATACCAGCCACGCTTTCCAGGGACAGGCCACACCGGTCCCCTGCATTGCTTATGAAGCTCACCTCCGGGGACCCACTTGCTGCTGATTCTGATTGCTTTTCTCCAGACGACCCAAGGCAAGGGATTCTGGGAAGAGGGGGAAGGGCCGGGAGGTTGGCGTGTCCTTGAGTCCCGAGAAAGGCTCCTGAGCTGGGGCCTGGCCTTCCAACCCTTAGACATGGCTGGCCCCCATCCCTGCTGCGTCCTGGCTTCTCTTTCCTCAATAACCCAGGGACGAAATTCCCTCTCTCTCTGCACACCCGGAATTACCACTGAGTCCTTTGGTCAGCTTAGCTGTGGACAGAGGGCTCCTGAGAGGTGTACACACACACACACACACACACACACGCACACACACTGCTGCTCCCTGAGGTTGAAATTTGGGACAAAATCCTAACAAGCAGAGAGTAAGCCACTGCTGAAATCTGCAGAGGACAGAACAGACAAGCCACAAATCTCCATGGCAGGCAGTGAGCTCCTGAGGTCTGGGCTCGTTAGTTTTAAAATAACACAGCAGAGAAGTGAGATAAAGGGCTTCCGTGGGGAAGCTGTCGGATACCTGGCCTCACGCTGCCGGAGCCCCCCGGGGGGCCCTTCATCTCTCGCCCCCAGCTCCAGAGCGCGAGATGCGACAGGGTCAGCGGCTGAGCGGCCAGATCCCAGTTGGAACTCGTCAGAACCTGGCCAGGTCTCAGAGGACTCGTAGTCGAGAGTGGAGAAGCTGAGGTCCAGAGGGGACAGGGCCACACTCCAGGGTACTCGGTGAGGTAGGGGCTGAGCAGGGCCCACCACTTCGGCAGCTGTCATGGAAGCTGTCAGTCAGGCCTCAGAGCTGTCACCAGGTCCCTCAGTGTGAGTGTTGGCCACAAATGTCCCCATGGAAGCCCCACTTCCACAGGGTCATGCCACTGCTAGGGTCACCACCTGGGGTCTGGCTGGGGTTTGACTCTACTCGAAACATTTTTCCTGAGCTTCGTCCCCTGCCCTATCCTGCCTTCTCACTCCAAGGTCCCCAGAGGAGCACACCCCTCAACATGCATATGCACCCCAATCCCTATCTCAGGCTTCATTTCTCTGTGAACTTCGTCTGGGATAGAGACCCGGGTCAAGTTTCCCTCTATCCAACTACCCAGCACCCAACCATGGGTACGCATCGAATCGTCCAGAATCAGACAGGCTTGTCAGCTGGCTACTTCCTGTCTGTGGGTCCCGCGGGGAGTTGCTAAATAGCATCAAGACTTGGTTTCCCCACCTGAGAGTGGGTCACGTTTAACCAGGATGTCAATAATCACCTGCTTGGTAAGGTGGTTGGGAAATGCTTAGCCCGTTTCCTGGGCACGTAATAGAGGCTCAATATCTATTACTTGGTGATGGCGAGGATGCTGCTGATGGTGATGGTGGCGATGACAGAATGAATGACCCAGTTCTTCCATGCCAACTCCGCCAATCAGCGGAAAGCTCTCAGGAGACCCCGCCCCTGCAGCTCCTGCACCAATCACCAGCTAGCTCTCCATAAGACCTTTTCCTCCTCCCTCCCTCGGGCTTATCCCAGGGGCTCCATCCTTCCTCATTATTGTTCTTCTCTGACAAAGGGTCTCCCCCTGGGAGAGAGGGAGCTCTGGAGACGGGCCATGTCTGGCTTTCCTTGGAAGCAACCATTTCTCAATGCCAGTTCAGGCACCCAGCTGTGCCCGCAGTGGGAATGTGTCTCGAACGCACGGTGATCCTGAATCCGGAGTTGACGGGCAGAGTCTGTCTCGCCACTGAGACTTTTATCAGCCTTTTAAAAGTCAAGCCCATTACTTCAGGATTGAGGGTTTATTAGAGAGCTTTATCTTTATTAGGCCGACAGCTCTGTTGATTGTCTCCTGCCAATTTTGATGGGGTTCTTCCTGGCTGGGAGGGGTCCTGAGGTGGGGGTGCATGTGTCAGGAACAGAGGAGGACATCTGAGGATAGCCACAGGCAGAGGTCCCTTTGATGCTACACGGTATCTCTGTTGACAAAGAAGAAGGACTTAGCCACGAGAAGCCACCAAGAGCTTTGGAATTGGGCACACTTGAGTTTGGAAGCTGGTAGTGCTCTTTTGAGCTGTGGTCTTGAACAAGTCACTTCCTGTCTCCTGTGTCACCATAACTGTGTTATAGTGTCCAGCTCATAGAGACAATGAACACAAAATGTTTTACACCATCCTGGGGCGGAGGAGGCACTGAGTCAAGGTTGGCTCTCATTTTCATTTTGAGACAGTTCTCCCAACCTGTCTGGCTCTGCTCAAGCTGGTTCCTCTGCCCAGCAAGTCCCTTCTACCTTTTTTTCTGCCAGAAAAGGTCTCACTCATCCTTCAAGGCTACTCTCAGCTGTCGATCATCACATCCTTCTTTTCTGGTCTTCTCACTGGCTTCCCCTCAGTGGACATCAATTTGTTATTCCACCGTGTTCCAGTACCTCTGCAGATTTCTCCAAGGAATCACCACAAGGCCTTGGGGCAAGGTCTCTCGTCTATTTAAGACTCAGTTTCCTCACTCTAAAGCTGAGGGTAGTGCTAATTTCGATTTAAGGTGGCTGTGGGAAATAAATATTTATTAAGCTAAGCACAGTGTCTCTTTGTGATGATTATAATTGCGATGATTATCGAAAGATGCTCGGTAGCTCCAGTCTGAGAGGCTTGGAGAGCAACCCAGTGGATTATCTTTTCCCCATCGTTTTTAGGAGTATACAACTTCCTATTTGCCTGGCATAGTTTGGGGAGCCTGAAGTCAGGGGACTAGTAGCCTCCATGACCCTCAAGACCCTCTCTTGTGCCAAGACTTTTGTGAATCAGATTCTTCTCTGGGTCTAAATCACCTCCACCTTTTTTTGTTTGTTTGTTTGTTTTTTGTTTTTTACCTCTTTCTGAACACATTCGGGGGTGGCACAGTAGTGCCCAGAATCTACCAACATGGTCCATCAACTCCTAAATTAAAGATGAGATTTGTCACCTCTGAACACAGTGCCCAAGTTCATGTATGGTGGCACTGCATACTAATCATCCCATGCACTGTGTGGGAGTCAAAGGACTTCAGATTTATTGAGCAACTACTATGCACCAAGAACCTCATCAAACATTTAAAACCTACTATTTTATTTAAGTCTTAAACTCTTGTGGTGAGTATTTGCAAGGGGTTGTTTTAGATGAGAAAATATAAGTGAGGAAACTCGGCTTGTTCGAAGGACTTTAGCCAGGTGTCACTGGCCTCCAGGCCAAACGTGGCTCCACAGTCCAGACAGGCTGCGTCTCCATTGCTTTGGGAGTAATTATGTCCCTTTCCACGTCTGGCCCCGTCTCCATCTCCCCCATGCTGGCTGGTGCTCCGTCTTCTCCTTATTTCCTCTCCTGAGCCCAGTTCCCTGGCTGCTGTCTGCACAGTCTATTGACCAAGACACTCAATCAATCAGCCAGCTTGCTCTGACAGCTAAAAAACACCCTGTCCACCAATTTTCCCTCCAGCGCCTTTCTGAGGACCATGAAACCTCACTAATTTGGAATTTGCAATGATTTCTGACACACGACCTGCATTTCTCATTCTGGTTAAAAAAAGAAAAAAAATGTCTGAATGAAATGTCATCAAACGGATCCCTGGAGGCTGCTGAGCAAGGACCTGGCAACCAAAAGGCCCTGTCTTCCTTCCTGTCCTTTGATTTCCTTCTCCTGGCCCTTTCACCTGGATCTACCTCTGTGTTGGATTAGGATGGACGGCACCCTCGTCAGGGCTAATACTACGGATGACCATGTGGGTACCCTGGCCCACCTGCTATGTGCTGGGCATAGTTCTAAGTGCTTGGCAAAAGTTTGATTTTGTAATTCTCATCATAATTATTAAAGGCTGGTAGGATTATCCCGCCCATTTTACCAATGAAGAAACAGAGGCCAAGGGAGATCCTGCTACTAGGTGGTGGAGGTGGGATTTGAACCTAGGGCATCTGGCTCCAGCATCACTGATCTTTGCCCCTGCACCTTTGTGTCTCTTGAGCTGGGCACCATGAGGTCATTTGAGTGCCCTCCAAGCCCCCGCATGGTCCTCAGCTGGGCTTCTGAGAGTATCACGCAGTAGGGCAAGAAGGCTGTGTGTCCTTCCGTATCTGTTTGGTGTGCAGAACAGGGGATTGGAACTTGGTGGAAATGCTACCCCCAAACATGGATCATCATGGACAAGATACTGCTGAGCAGGAGGCATGGAGCCTTCCCATCGGAGTGAGGAGGATTCTTCCAGAAGGATCTTTCCTAGGCTCACATCCCAGAACCATCCGGCCAAGGATCTAGTTTCTTTCTGTAGCTAGTTTGCTCTCTGCTCTTTGTAGAGTCAAGAAACTCAGAACTGGAAGATGCGGTGCAGTCTCGATCATCCCTTTGCTGTGGAGAGGGCCTGTGACTTTCTTTTGCATAATCCCAGAGAGGCCTGGCCTTGACGGATGTGCCCTAGGGCATGATCCCTTTTGTCGGGGGAAGTGTCAGCCGTGAGGGTTGCTTTGGGTGTGATTTGAGTGGAAAAAGAAGGGCAATCCCATTTCCCCAAATTCATGGAGTGGCTTGATGACGCTCATTGCCCATTTCGGTGAGGTGTATACAGAACCTCGGTTCCCTGTGCCAATATTTCTCAGTCCCTGGTGGAACCCACGGCCTGAGACAAGAGCCAGATGCAATCAGTCATGTAGACTGATCGGATGTCCCTCAGACACGAAGAAGCGCCCTCCTTGAGAACTGAGTATCCGTGACCACAGTTTTATTCTCATCCAGCTAAGACACTCCACAGGAGTGTGTCCACCTGTGCACACATAAGGGAGGAGCCTGATACCCAGATGCATCATAGTGCATTATTAAAGGCCAGTTATGTCCAGGGCGACGCCATGATCCTTTGTCCAAACTGAGATGCTTTGCAGAAGGAATGGGGGCATTGATAATGAAGCACCCAGGTGTGTGTTCATCCTGGACACCGTCTTTCCCTGACCTTGAGACTCCAGTGTCCTGCCGGCATCTCAAACTTAACGTGCCCAGATATGTCACCTTCCCCGTGACCTGTTTCCTGGCTCTGCCTTTTACCTGCTCCTCCAAGCAGGGACTGGCCACCGCCCCCTCTCCTCCTCCTCTGCCCCTGCATGTGCACGTCCTGACCATAACTATCTCCACTGCAGCCTCCAGCTCCAGGCCACTGCCCAGCCCCCACTCCCCGCGAGAGGCAGGGTCGTCCTGATGTTCAGATCCAGCCCTGACATCCCTTCTGCAGAGCCCTGCTGAGAAGCAGGTCCAGACTTCTCCACGAGGCTCTCTGAGGTCTCCCAGGCCGGCTCCAGTGACAGCCCCCGGCTGTCTTTCTCTGCTGCTCATTTGCTATGCTCAAACCACCCGAAGGCCTTGCAGCGCCCTGGACAGCTCCCACAGCCCGGCCGGCTTTGTCCTCCCTGCTCGATGCAGTAGAGGGTGGAACTCAAGGGCATGGCCTGGAGCCAGGCTGCCCGTGCCTGGCGCTGCCACCCTGTGACCGGGAGCCATGGATCGCGCTGCTCTGGGCCTCAGTTCTTCATCTGTGAGATGGGGACAGTCACGATGTCCACCTCCCAGGGTGGTCGGGAGGGTTCATAGTGAACGCGTGTGAAGCTTCTGCAACAGAGCCCGGGGCATGGCAAGGGCCCCGCAGCTACTGATTCTGTCAACCCCATCACCTCCCGTCCAGTCTGCAGATGTCAACTGAGACATCACCTCGACCGGAAGTGGGTCTCTCCTGCGTCTGCTGTGTCCGTTCTCTGGGCTGGTGACCACCTTCTGTTTCAATGGTCTGTTTGTTTTCGTTTCCCCGAAGGACTCTGAGGTCAAGCCCCCGAGACGTCTGCCTCCTGTGTCCTCGGAGCCCAGGACAGGCGCAGGCCCACAGAGGGTCCCCAGAGGGTGTTGATTGAATGAGAGAAAGAACCCGAACAGCAGCCCAGTCCGGGGAGAGGTCAAGTGAGGGGACAGGCGGACTGCTCGGGACAGTCCCAGGACACTGCCGTTGATAATGGATGTCTCTCCCAGGTGGGCAGGTCCTGAAGGGCAGGCAGGTTTCCCTATGGATGCTGCATTCAGAAATGGAGTGTGTCTCTCGCTCTGGCTTCCTGCTGCCATGTCCGGCCATCCCCTGCCTTCTTCTCTCCCCTTCCAGAGGACAGAGCTCCTCAGTTCCAGGAGGCAGAGAGCAAACCAAATCCCTCTGCCAGGTGTTCAGGAACCCTAACCACACCCGCGGAAGATGCCCAGGAACGTGTGCACACAGTCCCTTTCCTGGAACATCAGCTGACCGGCAAAGGTTGCTGGCCATCTCATAACCGGGACAGTGACTCTGCACCGAGCCTTAGAGGTAAGGGTTCAGGAGTAAGTGGTCGAGTCCTGACACGATCCTAGGATTCTCTGGGGACAGGAAGTGGGGACAGGAGCCACTGCAGGAAGTGGAGCTTAGTCCTGCTGGGGAACTCTGGGAGCCAACACAGACCCTGCCCATAGAGCACCCCGCTTCTGCAGGAGGGAGCTGGGCTGTCTACCCACCAATTCCCGCCTCAGCTTGGACAGGGAACACTCCCTCACCAGAGAGAGCCCTCCAGTGAAGAGTCAGCGGTCCCATCCATTGGAAGTCAAGCTAGCACACTCAGAAACGGTGGCCACTGTGGGGACATGGGCAGGTCTGTGATAGCACCGGTTACTTTGATGGAGCCTGGGCACTGAATGGAGGGGAGGGGGTTCAGTGCATGGCTGCGCCCTAGAAAAGATCACCAGGCCAATGCCAAACCGCCCCTTTCACAGAGGGGTCCCGGATTCTGGAAACCACGAGGCTTCACTCCCCGTATCAAAGGCTCTCCCCCCTCCCCTTCCCTCCTCCTTTCTCTCCCTCCTTCCTGGGATAGTTCTCCAGCTTCTGTTCTGCACTTGAGCACCCTTGGCATATAAAGATCAGGCAGGATACTAAGGTCCCCCAGTCCAGATCCATGCTAGCCCATTTCCCGGGGCAATAACAAATAACTGAGATGATCAGCTTAGCAAATGAAAGGGTTTATCTGGGCTCACGTTCCAGTCCATGAGCAGCTGGATTCGTTGCTTTGGGGCCTCATGGTCAGGATGCCGGAAAGAGGAAGAGATGGGGTGGGGGAGAGGGAGAAGCTGGTGTCTTGCAGTGCTTTTTGAGGGCATTTCCTTAATTACCTAAAGACCTCTCCCTAGGCTCCGCCTCTTAAAGATCCCACCACCTCTCAATAGAACCAAGCCCAGGACTGAGCCCAATGCCTTTGGGGAACATTTCAGATCCAGACTATACAAGACCCTTCTTCCTGTAAGACTCGGGGAAAGGACCTGACCTGTTCTGGGTCACGCATCTGCTCAGTAGAGCTAAACCCTGGTCCCTGACATCTATGGCTTCAGGCTATTCTTCTAGAAACTCTACCTCTGCCGTTCTGCCAAAGCCTCTCCCTCTGGCCGGAGGCCTGGGGTGGGGCTGGCTCAGGGCTGAGGAAGGCACAGCTGGGCTGCTGGATGCAGGGCTGGCAGCAGGCAAAGCCTTCATTCCGCAATGGCCCTGGGCTGAATCACCAGCCTGGCTGGCTGGTCACAGGGTTTCTGACGCGCTGGAACGGTCTCAGAGAGAAAAGAGACTTCACCTTTGTGGCAATTTAAAAGAGGCGGGGAGGAAATCATGGCCACATTCTCCCTCTCACCAGAGAGCAGCCCATTTGAGAAGCTCAATCAAATGTTTTCAGCGAAACCCTGCTGGACCACATCTTCCCAAATTGCATCGGCCCAAAGGAGGAAGGAGTTGCGGAGGAAGGAGCGGCAGTGGAACTGCCCACCAAGGAAGGCGGAGGGCGGGCCGCAGGGACCTCCGCTGATGAGAGAAGGAGGGACAAAGGCCACAGGGTGGGCTCTATCTTTTGGCGGAGGGTTTGAGCTCATGTTGCAAGGAGCTGCGCAGCCTCTTGGAGACCCCCCACCCCACTCTCAAAACCTCCATGAGGCTGGTCTCCAGGCCCTCAAGCAAAGCCAGGGTTCTCCACGCCCGCGGGGAAAAGCCCACCCCAGCACAACCCAGCAGCTGCCGGCACCAAGTGGATCGCTGATCCGCCACCATCAACCGGAAGCTCTGTCCTGGGTTTGTGACTAATGATTACGAAAGACTAAACCTTGGGACTGCTTTCCAATGAGAAGAAATGTAGAAATCCGTGAATCTTCATCACCTCGGCTCACCGCGGCCCCTTCCAGCTGTCCTGGTGGTGACCTTGGAGCCGTCCTTGATGGTCCCATTCACACCCAGCGTCTGACCTCTCAGCAGCTCTTGACTCCGCCTTCTAAATGCATCCAGCATCCAATCACTTCTCTCCTTCTGCATGGTCACCGTCCTGGCCCCAGCCCCCATCATTTCTCACCTACATTTTTGCTTCCACCTGACCCTCCTGGAACCTGTCCTCTGGAGGCAGTCACAGGGCTACTGCTGAAGCCAGATCAAGACACTTGTGCCTTCAGAGTCCTCTGATGACCTCCCCGAAGCCTAACCAGTTATCTGTCTGGTTCCTGGTACCACCTCACCTCTTCCTTCATCCTTATTCTCTCCACACTGCTTCCACTGGCCTCCTTGCTGCTTCGTGAAAATACCTTTATACTCCTGCCCCAGGACCTTTGCATGTGCTATTCCTGTTGCCTCAAACACACTTCTTCCAGATATTCAGGTATTCACATGAATTCCTCCCTCATGTTCTTCAAGTCTTTGCTCTTATTTTCTTTTCCCAACAACCCTACATAAACTCTATTCACAATTGCAATCTCCCTCCCTGTTGTCTATATTTCACCTGCTTTAATCTCCTCCATAGCACGTATTAGTCTGTCATATGATGCAGTCACTTACATACTTATGTTGTTTATGCATGATCCCCCGCTAGAATCTAAGTTTCGCAGGGACATGGGTTTTTGTCTGTTTTCTTTATGATTCTATCCTGGACCCTTAATGAGCATCTGGCTCATGGGAAGGGCTCAATTAATACTCAATGAATAAATGATGTATTTACGATTCCTTCTATCATACAGCTGACATGCTGAGAATGTTCACATCACATGATCTTGGGCATATGCCTAGGGCTATGCTGTGCATGTGAACATCATCTGTTTTTATCTAGACTTTTGAAAGAGAAAGGTTAATAGTAATAGGACTAATGAGCAGATTTTAGGTATTGCAATTGCTTTGTTACTTTGAAGTAGTTGCCTGCCCTAGCTGAGGAACCATGAGAAGTATCTCCACCTTAAATAGTAATAATGTCATCAGTACAGATGTTGCAAGGATTGAATGAGTTCCCAGGTAGACAATGGCATGGAAATGATAACAGATAATCCTTCTAGAATGTTCTGAGGACAACGTTATCTTCCCCCTTCTTTTAAAGATGAGGGCACTGAAGCACAGAGTGGTTAAACAGTTTGCCAAACGTCACACAGCTTTGCTGTGTGGTCCAGAATCACACAGCTCCCTGATAGCAGAACCCTTCTGACACCAGCTTATGGAAGATGGGGTTTAGGACTACAACGCGCCTTTAAGTATGAGTTTGCCAGAGCATCTGAGTGGACAGGGGTGCCAGGTAGTTGAATTTGGTTGATTGAATCAAGGAGGAAAATCAATTAGATTTAAATAAAGAAAAAAGATTGGAAACCAGGCACAATGCCTTCTTAATTACGGCCCCTAATTACTGGGTGAACAAAAATAACGAGAACTATTTCATATACGGCCTTGGATATCGGAACCAAGAGCCTCCTAATGAAATGCACATGACCCCACTTGACTGGCAATGGACCAGACGATCCCCACAGTTTCCTGGGTAGAAACCATCGGGTGCAATGTGCAGGGCTACCTCAGGATGCGACCAGGTGGGACGCTCAGGGACACTGAGAGGTGCTGACCCCTAGGGTCCCCCCAGCTTTGCAGTAGAACTTGCAATCTCCCACAAAGAATGTGACTCCCCAGGGTGACCGCGATGCAGCCGGCACTCCTGATTAAATGGCTCTCTCTGCACCAATTTTCGCCGTCCCTGCGGACACGTGGCTGGGGAAGATCACCTGCAATCAGCGACCTCACGGCTCAAAGACCTTACTCTGACAAGTACCCAGCCACTCAGATCCTGGAGTAAAGCCTTCTAATTGGTCTCCCCGCCTGGCAACCTTGCTCCTCCCCTGCAGCTGGGACCATCTTTATAAACCACTTCTCCTTGAATCGCTTTCTTGATTAACACCCTTTGGATTTCTCTTGAGATCAGTGCGGTCCCGACACCCTCTCCTGGCTCAGGAGGTCAGATGCCACCTGGTCTCTGCCCATCTTTTCTCTGCCATCCTTCCCCTCTTGAATCCTTTGTTCCCAATCTAATAATCGCCCCCAAACCTTTATGGCTCTCTGGACTTCCTGTCTCTGCTTAGCCAGTTCCTTTCACTGGGAGCATCCTTCTCTCTCTCCTCCACCTGCCTGATTCCTGCATCGCATGCTCCTGGGACACCCCTCACCTGGCCGGGCTTGTAGCCTTGGGTCTGTGCAATCGGAGCAGATGGGTCTTCTGTCCTGGTGGGCATTGCCTGAGCTAATTACTAGGAGCTCAATGAAAGCAGGGACTTGCGCCTGGTGATTTGTTTTGTCCACAGACTCCAGCACAGTGTCCAGCCCGGAGTCCACAACAAAAGGCTTCGTGCAATGAGGGAATGCGGATCCCCTGATGCCCGTGGTCCTCTGGGTGATACGCAGCCTCCTCCTGGCAGGACGAGGGCGAGGCAGTGCCATCTCCCCTGTGCGGGGCTTTCTCGCCTTTTAGGTAACGAGGAAGAGCGGAAGGGCCCTGTAGGGATGTGTGCCGTGGTGGCCAGGGTCCTGGGAGTGAACGTCCTTGTTCAGCGGCTCAGGTGGTCAGTGCATCATCCAGCCGCCACTACCGTGGACCTGCAAGGCTCTGGGCGTGAGCCAGACGCATGCGCATTGCGAAGCTGACCGGGGCGCGCGCTTCAGAGCTCAGCACCCAGCAGGTGAGAAGACGGTGCGTCCACGGTCCACGAAGGAAGAGCAGGTCCCCTCGACAGTTCCTCCTACAGAAAAGGGGACCGAGATACAGAGAGGGGCTGTGGCCTTCCCAAAGTCACAAAGATCACAAGAGGAGAACCGTGAACAGCCTTGGTCGCCTCTGCATCCCCTCAAGAGGTCCACGTCACCTTCGGATCTGGGAGGACCTTCAGAGGCGCCAAATCAGCCAGACCCAGCGGGGCTATTCCTCGATGCACAAGCTTGGGTGCCTTTGGGCACAAGTGAAGTTTAGAATAAGATTAGGATCGGAGATGACGAGAGACCAAGAATCCCGCACACTGGACATTCGCTCCAGGTCCACCTTTAAGGGCACGGGAGAAGGAAAGTTCTTCAGAAATCGCTCTGGATGCTTGGAGTTCGTGGAAGTCAAGTGGCGATCCACTCTGCATTTGAATTTTTAATTCATTCCTAACCTGCACCCCCTTCAACAAGTTATAATAATTTAACAATTATTTGTGAAATCTTTATGGGAGACCTACTACGTGCCAGGCAATAGACTAAGAACTTTGCTGACATTCTCTTCCTTAATACATGACCCTTGAATGAAAGTTGATTCAAGGTATTATTACAATGATTTCCAGGTTGCAGGCACAGAAGCAGGAGTCAGAAAGGAAAATAACCTGCCCAGTTAGTTACAATTAACAATAATGATAATAGTTGACATTTCTGGATCATCTATGATATGCTTAGCACTATGCTGAACTCATATGTCAAATTTAATCTTCACAATGAAGTTATAGGGTAGGTACCATTAATATCCCATTTTATATATGAAGTGATCGATGTTCAAAAAGGTTAAGTAACTTATCCAAGGTCAATAGCTGGTACATCATGGAACCAGTCTTATCCTAGTTCCATATAACTCCCAAGACCCGTATTTCTCAACATGGTTCATGAACCACCCGCCTCAGAATCACCTGGGACATTTGTGTGAAATGCAAATTTCTGAGCCTCACATCATATCCCTGGAATCTGAGGCCAAGGTCCAGGAATCTGTATTTTATGGAGTCTTGATTTATTAAAGTTTGAAAATTTTATTGCCACTCTTAGATAGGGAACCGTCAGCTTTCAACCGAAAAGAAAATATCTCATTTAGCTTTCTCACTCAGCTGATTTGAAAAAAAACAGAAGGAAAGGAAGAAAACCAGCAGGACTCTCCCTCGGTCCCCGGAGAGCTGCGAGAAATATAAAATGAAGACAGCAGAGACATTTGGACGCCAGCACCCCAGCAGATGTGTTTACGCAAGTCGGTTTGATTACAGGTGCTAAAAATACCCCTTTAAATTTAGGAGCCCAGAACATTTCCTAGCAGCCTTATCAAAAGGCAGTTTTTAAAATTTTTTTAATTCATTCCTAACCTGCGCCACCTTCAACGAGTTATTAGTTTTGATGTTGAAGTCCCGGAGTTTGTTATGGAGAATTATAATGGCAAATCACGGAGACGCTTTCTCTGATTGCAGATTCTAGGGTGCCGGGCGCCCCTCCCCCGCCAGCCATTTCTCTGAATCAGCAAAGTGCCAGCTGTCCTTCTCCGCTTCCTCCGGGAGGCTGAACACCAGCTTCCCCAAATAAATCCTCCAACCAGGGCGACCGGCCCCCACCCCCCTCTCCTCCATCTCTTTCCTTCTGGTTCAGTGCTTTTCATCTTTGATATCGTTTTCAGACCGTGGAATTCCAAAGACTTACTTCCCAGATGAGGAAACCGAGGCAGAGAGAAGGAGGGTGACTTGGACAAAGTGACAAGGCTTGGGAGTGTCAGGGTGGCACTGGGCATCCTGCCTCTGACAGCGGGAGAGTCCCAGCGTACCAGACCCCCCGCTGGAGGACCCTCCTCTGCTGACTGGCTGATGACTTCAAGCAAGTAACCAAAACCCCCACCTATAAAATGGGGATCATAATGCTGCCCACCCAGGGAGAAGCTACGGGAGTTAAATGAGTCCAAAGTGCTCAGCACAGTGGTTGGTGCATAGTAGGTCCTCCAAAAATGGCAAATATCATTGTGTCACCACCATCACCACCATCACCACCATCATCACCACCACCACCATCATCACCACCACCACCATCATCACCACCATCATCATCACCACCATCATCACCACCATCACCATCACCACCATCATCACCACCATCACCACCATCACCATCATCACCATCATCACCATCATCACCATCATCACCACCATCACCATCATCACCATCATCACCACCATCACCACCATCACCATCATCACCATCATCACCACCATCACCATCACCACCATCATCACCACCATCACCACCATCACCATCATCACCATCATCACCATCATCACCATCACCACCATCATCACCACCATCACCACCATCACCATCATCACCATCACCACCATCATCACCACCATCATCACCACCATCACCACCATCACCACCATCACCATCATCACCATCATCACCATCACCACCATCATCACCACCATCACCATCATCATCATCATCACCATCACCACCATCACCACCATCATCACCACCATCACCACCATCACCACCATCACCATCATCACCATCATCACCATCATCACCATCATAACCATCATCACCATCACCACCATCATCACCACCATCACCATCATCATCATCATCACCATCACCACCATCACCACCATCATCACCATCATCACCATCACCACCATCATCACCACCATCACCATCATCACCATCATCACCATCACCACCATCATCACCACCATCACCATCATCATCATCACCACCATCACCACCATCACCACCATCACCATCATCACCATCATCACCACCATCACCACCATCACCACCATCACCATCATCACCATCATCACCATCACCACCATCATCACCACCATCACCATCATCATCATCATCACCATCACCACCATCACCACCATCATCACCACCATCATCACCACCATCACCACCATCACCACCATCACCATCATCACCATCATCACCACCATCACCATCATCACCACCATCACCACCATCACCACCATCACCATCATCACCATCATCATCATCATCACCACCATCACCACCATCACCATCATCACCATCATCACCATCACCATCATCACCATCATCACCACCATCACCACCATCACCACCATCACCATCATCACCATCATCATCATCATCACCACCATCACCACCATCACCATCACCACCATCACCATCATCACCATCATCACCACCATCACCACCATCACCACCATCACCATCATCACCATCATCACCATCACCATCACCATCACCACCACCACCACCATCACCACCATCACCACCATCACCACCATCACCACCATCACCACCACCATCAGCACCATCACCATCATCACCATCATCACCACCATCATCACCACCATCACCACCATCACCACCATCACCACCATCATCATCATCACCACCATCATCATCATCACATCTCCATCAGCAGCAGCATCGCCACCACAGTCATTGCCACCCACCATTGCCAACTTCGTCATCGGCTGGTCCAGATCACATGCTGATGAAATGAATCATTATTAATATCAGAAAAATTTGACCTTTTCTTTTACTTTCTTCACTTTTTGAAATAAAACTCAACAATACCTGACACACAGTGAGTGCTCAGTCAGTGTTTGTTAGATGATTTATGAATGAACAGGAAGGTTTCAGCCCATTCGACGTCTGCTTCCACCAGGACTTAGGTGCTCCCAACCTTCCCAGGACCCATCTTCTTACAGAAGAGACCCTGGTCTGCCTCTGCTCATCCATCAGGGCTCATTCAGACAACCCCTCCCCTGGGTCCTCAGTCCCATGTTCCCCGAGCTTCTCTCTCACTGCGTGGCCTCCGAGAACACTTTCTCTTCCGTTCCCTTTGGGATTTCAGCCTTCTCCCTCTCCCTGAGTCTGATGCATGACAAGGGCAGGGATAGCAGCTTCCCTGCTGGCTTTCATACGCATCTGTCGGGGGGTGAATTCGTGGGCTCGTTGGATTGCACAGGGCTTTTAAATTACTGACTAAGCCTCTAAACCAGCAGGATCATGTAAGAGGCACAGGGGGGCTTTCAAAAAAATGCCATTGTCTGGGTCCACCTTAGATCCACGGAACACGGTCTCTAGGCAGGGACGTGGGTCTTGGTCCTTGTAAGAAGCACCCCGTCCTCTGGGCTATCTATTCTAGTATGAAGTCGAAGTACTGCTTTAGACCATTTAAATCACACACACACACATACATCAGATAGAGCACATATATATGATTTTCTAGCCCTCTTGACTAGGCGACCAATAAGTGCTGGTCACACATTTCTCTTCGCATCCGCAGCCTCAATGTATGGGTTAGGCACTTAATAAATGCTTCTGGAATTGGACGGCAGTCATCTTCTACACGAAACTCCCTGACCCCTGTTGGCTTTCTGAGCTGCGGCCTCCGATCTTTTGAAGCTCACAGATTCTCAGTTGCTTCCACTCTACCCTGAAGGTGAGAATAACATCTGTGTCTTGGAGTTATTTGTGGTAAGCTTTGAATGAGATAATGCAGGTGAAGACATGCCCAGAAAATGTGATTTTTATTTCCCTTGATGAAGTCCTACAGTAAGTAGTCAGAGGAAGGGGAGATAAGGAGCAGTGTTGAACCCAAGCAGGAGACTGTTCGTGACCTACGGGCGGTACACTTTTCCTGACACGGCCGGGGGCAGAACTCAAACTCTGTGCTGGACTCTTTAAGACAATCAATGTACGTGACTCCCTTCAGGCCAATGGCAGCCGGGTCAGGTGGGTATGATGAGTGTGGTTTTCAGGTGGGCAAAAGGAGGTTTCGGGACATTAGCTCGCTCAAGGTCACACAGCAGTTCAGGGGCAATGCCAGGGTCAAATCCCACGTTGTTAACCAACTCTCTCAAATACCCGCTTGAACTTCCTTGTTTTTCAAAGACAGGCAATTCTGCAAACTAGCTCCTGGCCCCTGTTCTTTCCTTGGAGCTTTGTAGTATTTCCCTCTTTGTGTGTCCAGCTGAGGGGACACCCCTGCCACTGGCCTCACCTGTTCCTTGGACCACTGGGGGTTGGGCAGGTGGGCTGCTGGCTGCGGGCCTGTCTCCTTTCTTCATTCTCTTCGGAAGCACTGATGATTATTGGCACTTTGGAATCCCCCTAAGGCAGATTTGGTTTTGAGCTTTGACAGGCCCTGTGACCTTTGGGCAAACACCTTTGGCAGCTGAACCTCAGTCATCCCTTCTGTCCATGGGGCAAGCAATCATGGCCAACCTCAGGGCGACTGTGAGGACTCATCAACAGAAAGTGCCTTGATCCGAAGTTGGGGTCTCAGAAACAAGCTCACAGGTGCCAGCAACAGTAGTTGTTCCTGTTTGGAGAAGATGGCCTCACTGACCGGAGGCCAGCCACCTGCCTGTAACTGGAGCTGGCTGGCTGGCTGGCCAGGACCTAGTGGTGTCCGATGTCTCTGTTCAATTACCTCCATCTGTGGCTGAAACAGCCCCTGCGTAATGGACTGATTAATCTCCTTATCACACGGAGCACACAGTGTAATTACATCAGAGAATTCAGATCCCCAAGCCCAACATCAATCAAATCAGAGAGCGCAGGCTCCCCTGCCTCCCCAACAGCTTGGGGGTCAAGGGGAATACATCTTCCCTCCCCGCCCCTTTTGATCCTCCTTCCCCCAAATGAGAAATCCAGACCAATACTTGGCTGCTGGAGGGGCAGGGGAGGAGATAAGGGGAGAGGAGGGGTCTATATTTAGACCAGCTCCCTCTCAGGATCTGGGACAGCTGACACTCTTCCCATTAGAAATCTGGTTGCTGCTTGAGTTTAGCAGGACAGTATCTCACTTTGTTTTTTGTTTTTTGTTTTTTTTTCCAAAGGGTGGCAAGACAGGACAGGAATAACCAGCACTGAATTCCCACTACTGAGTCTGCAAAGGCAGAAGGTACTATTCATACCCATTCTACAGATGAGGAAACTGAGGTCTGGAGACGTCAGGTTGGTAAAAACTGAGCTCTCAGAATCTGCTCCCCTGGCCAGCCAGAGGGGCTGAGCACCCTCCAGGCGCCCTCACCTAAGACGCAGCCACCCTGTTGTCAAATGATTCATGAGCATCTGCTATGTGCCGGGCCCTGGCGAGGTGCCAGGCAAGCAATGGGAGTCCTGTCCTGGAGAGTTCCCAGTCTGCTGGGGGGAGGATGCGTGCAGGATCTTCACTCTGCAGCCATCCTGGGGCAGCGGCAAGAGTGACTCTCAGACACCGGGCTGTGCAGAGCGCCAGGTGGAGAAGGTGCGATTCTGTTTCTATGAAGGTGCAGAACAGGCCAGTGCAACCCATCCCAGAGGGTCAATCCTCAGGAATGGGGGCTGGTTGAGAACCACCCCTGAGGGAATTTTCTGAGCTAATGAAAGTGTTTTACATCATGAAGCGTGTGGGTTCCGGGGTGCCTGCATTTGGGGGAAACTCTTTGAACTGTATGCTTAGATAGGTACATTTCATTGTGTGTAAATTCTCCTGAAAGTACTTCGAATATTGAAAAATAAACAGAAACAACAATGGAGGTAATGATTGGCTATGGGTTTAGTATGCGCTGAGTCTTTACCAGCATCGATAAATTCCATTCTCATAACGGCATTAGTGAGGCTCAGAGAAGGTGAGCAACTTTCCCAAGAACACACAGCCAGAAAAGACCAGAGCTGGGATTCCAATCTGGATCACTGTCTGCCTTACACACACATACACACATGGGCACATGCACACACACTGGTGTTCCCAAACATTCCTCTATCCTGCCTCCCCTTCGTCGTGTATATACACTGAGAATCATGTATATTAATTTATTCATCTTTCAATCAATATTTGATATACTGGGCCCTGGGGCCAGTTTCAGAGCCATATGATTAAAACACACCCCAGACTGTGAGCTAAAGTATCTACCAGGCTTATGGGAGGGGAGACATGTAGGTGATTGATATCACAGTATGACATGGTCTGTCGTGGAGGTCCTGGATCCTGGGGGGTACACACCTGAGCCTTCCTGGGACAGGTGGTACCCCAGTATCCTGGATAATCAGCTTCCTGTCCCCACTGTCTCATCTCTGAGCCTCCAAGAGACAGAAGGAGTGGAGAGGGGGTGGCTTTGGCATTTCTGAAATCAGGTCAGTGGGGACGCATCCCAAGACTCACATTTGAATTTCTTATCATCTGGTTCCAGTTCCAGGTGTGGGAAATATGTGGCCCAGCCAGACCCTGCAGGGATAATGGAAGCTGGGCTTTGGGCCATAAGACGGGACGGGCTGGACGGGAAGGAAAGGAGCCATTTCCCAGTTCATTCCAGTCCCATGAAGCCAGCAGAAGTGAATCCTTGTGCTGGTTTGGTGACCAACTAGCTACCTGTGCATCACCTTGGTCTCTGGTTTTTCCATTTGTACACTGAGTGCCCCTGAAAGTCTCCCCAATAAAACAGATATAAACAGCGCTTCTGCTTGAAGCAGAGGATGGTGATTTTGGATGCCGGACCTCTCAACCTTCTCCCTTTTTGATGGCCCCATCGATCAGGTGCCTCCAAGGCTGCCCAACTCTAAGCTCAGAGGGTGACTCAGAGGGCTGTGGTCTTCCTTATTCACCCTGAATCCCTCCTGCTTAGCCCAATAAATAGACGTGGGGTGGACAGGTGCTTGGAAAGCTTGTTCACATAAGAAGACAGATTTTTTTTTCCTCCCCTGTGTGAGGAAACTCCTGGAAGAGGTTGGTGCCTGTCAATGCATTTTGCTTGTGCTTCAGAATTCATGTCAAAAACTCAACTTCATTGCCAAATTTCAAAATCCGGTGCTTTCTTCACAGATTTTAGTTCTAAGAAAGATCAAGGTTGGAGACAAATGGACCTTCCTTCCTCTCCAAAGGCAACTCTGCTACCTGCTGAATCTAGATAGCCAGGTCCCCCTAACTCACCTGAGTTTCCAGTCACCCATTTTGGCTATTTATGGCACTTCCACCACCCTGGTATTTAATTTTGTGATTCCCTGACTTCAAGGCTGGTTTTCTTCTGTTACCCTAAGAAAGGCGAGTAAGACCTGGAGCTAGCCACACCTGGGTCCAGCCTTGCCAGTCAGACATAATTCAGTGGGTAACCTGGTGGCAGGCTTCTGATTGTAGGCACCACCTAAGCAATGAACTGGCTTCTATGCAGCCAGCTCAGAAAACAAGACTGTACTTTTCTCCTACTTCCATCCGGGAAGCAAGAGGGTGGATTTGCATCTCACTGCCTAGGGATTGCTCCGGGAATGACCACGGGAGCTGGCACCCGGGAACTCTTGCGCCTCCTAGGGTGGCTGCACTCAGCTTTCTGCGTCCCCTGCCTCCCGCAGGGCTCTTTATTCTCAGATTCCAGAATGTTGGCTCAGCCCGGATCAGGTTGGGAGCGTGCCACCAGGCTGATGTGGCGACCTCCAGCAGCTGGGATTATATATTAATCATCTAAATCCATAGGTTCCCCAAAGCGTGTCCCAAGCCTGAGCTGCCTGAGCCACTTCAGAACCATGGATAGCGCTTCCCCCCATAAACCGGATTCCCGCGCCCTGCCCTGGGGAGGTGAGGAGGGCGCCAGTTCTGTTTATAGAGCGCCCTGGGGCCATCCTGGGGCTTGGCCAGGGCTGGGAACCAGAGGTGATGGGCCAGACCTCTCACTCTGTTTCATTTTCTGTCCCTCCTTTCCCTTAAATGCTGACTTCCCTATTCAGGTCTCTCCGTTTCTGTTTTTGCCTCACCTTGAACTTCGCTCAAGGATATCTCCCTAAGTCTCACAGCTCTTTTCCTGATGTTTCTCCCTCTGTCACCTTGAATTTCTTCCTTTGATATCAGCCATAGACCACCCCTCCCAGATTCCCACTTTCCCAGTGCCACGCAGGAAAGAAGAAAGGCACCCCAGGACCATATTTGGGGGGAAAGGTTTAAAATCAGAACCAGAGGACCCCCAAGCCATCCTCTCTTCCCTCCCCTCCTGGCTGGGGATAACTCCCAGGCTCCAGAACTTTCTTTTCTGCATCCTGCCTCCTCTCTGCTTCTAAGCTTCGCCTTCCTTTTAGGATCAATTAGCGGGGAACAGGCGCCTGTTTTATCTCTGGGCTTTGGCAATCCCGACACTGGGTGTTTGGAGAGGGGAGTTCTGGGCGAGGGTGATAGAAGCTGGTGGTGTGCCCGTGTGGATTGCCAAGCCCAGGGGTCCACCAGGTGGGAGATAAATATCTACAACCATCACAGCCTTGCAAACAGCGGCTCTTCAAGGTGATCCTGCCCACACTCCAAAGGGAGAGAAAGGAGAGTTCAGAGGAGGCCCTGGCCCCTACTGCGGCAGCTGCGCAGCTGCTCTCCATGCTTGCAGTGAGAAGGAGCAGGGAGGAGCCCGCTGTGGCGGAAGCCTTCTGCACAAAGCCTGCTTTCCATCCTGTCTCTGTCCTCCAGTTTCCCGGGTGGGGCCAGCGATGATGATGGTGATGACGATGACGACAGCTAACAGGTGTTCAGTGCTTGCGTGCCCTGGCTCAAGCCCAACGCGTTCTGCCAGCGCCACATGCATCTGATCCTCGCCTCAGTTCTAACATAAGCCCTCTGTCACCCTTGCTGGATTCCAGATGAGAAAATTGAGGAATGGGGAAAGTCGGAAGCTCATCCCAGCTCCCGCAGCCTGGAGGTGCAGGAGAGGCATTTCCCAGTCTCAGTCAAACCTGGTACTTAAGCCCCAGGCCGTTCTGCCATGATCCTGGGCTCTGTCCCCAGTGGACTTGTATTCTGTGACCATCTGCTGAGTAAGGTGCGTGCCACCAGCAGCTTGAAAAACTGGCAGTACAGCTGGGGAGGCCAGATTGGAGAAAAATGCTTTAAGATGCCAGGCTCAGTGTTAAGAGCTTATGTGTAGTATCTCATTTAATCTCTCCAGCGACTCTGCAAACCCTATTTTACAGGTAAGGTAACTGAGATTCAGAGAGATCTATTTTAATGTCTAAGGTCACACAGTGTGTAGGTGGAGGAGTTGATTCAAATCTGGGCTTGTTGGCCTCTAGGCTCCAAGATCTGATCTAATAGGCTCATGAAAAGTTAAAAAAAAATACAAAAATGGCTCCAATAAGGTATATGATAGGAAGTCCTAAGCTCCCAGGTCTTATTTGTACAAAGGTTCCTTGTGCACTTGCTAAGTGTCAGATACATGGGAAACTAGACCTTGGGTGTAGAATGTTGATAGAAACTGATGTGGTTCTGCCTTTGTAGAAGTCACAGTCTGATGGAAGATGCAAAAGATGGAAAAGATATATATGAAAGAAACCTGAAGGTGACATGCCAGAGCAGAAAGACAGTGAGCGAGAGGACTTGGGATGAGACTGGACAGGCAGGTAGGAGGTGATGTTGCAGGGCCTGGAGGCCATGGGTAGGTGTTTGGACTTCCATCTGGAGAGAAGTAGGGAGCTATTGATGGTTATTAAGCAAGAGAGTGACATGCTCAGGTCCACTTTTGGAAAGGCCACTCTGTCTTTAGTATGAATAGTATGAAAAAAATATGTATATAATGCAGAGACTAGAGCCAAGAGGGGGGAGGCAGGAGGAGACTTTTGCAGGGATTCTGACAAGAAATGGTGGGAATTGAGGAAAGAGGAAGGCTTGGTGTAACTTGATCCGGTTGCAAGTTCCTCTCCTTGCTTCAGTCACTCCTGCTGGTTCCAACTGACAGCAGGTGAAGGGTGGTGCTCAACGGAAGCGTGCATCTGAAGTGCATGCAGGGATTGTGTGGGACTTGTGATTTCCAGGGCCCACTCCAGGAGCCTCCTGTTTGGTCTTCTGGGATGGGACCCACAGGTTTGCATTTCAAACAAGCCCCCAAATGATGCTGATTCTGCAGACATGGGGACCACATTTTCAGGCCCGGTATTGGAGAGTAATGATTCCCAATTGGGAACCACATCCACTTAGACCCAAATCCGATTTCTGTTCCCCTTTAACCTAAATAGAATTGGATTATCCCTCTAACATTCACGGATTTGTTCATTTGTTCATCTATGGAAAGGGATCCATAATATCCACATTGCAAATTTGGTACCCATTTCCAGTAAATCAGGTAAAGGCTTATTATTACTTGGCACATGAAAAGAAGTTCAATAAATATCAGCCATTGTTATTATTCTGGAGGGAAAAAAAAGCTTAAACTTGCACTTGGTCAATGACACATAAGGATTGAGACTAAAAATGATATCTTAATGAGCTCCCCAAGCCTGGGGTCACTAGCGTGACAAGTATCTAATATCAGTTAATAATAACAAAAATATGATAGCACATATGGTGGGGTTACTGTTTGTCAAGCAAGACTTCAAAAGCTGACAGGAATTGGAACCTGTTTCTTCACAGTTGCTAAATCAGCTTGCTTATTTATCCATCCATTAATGAGATATCCCTTCATGAATTCATGTATCCACAACTTTTTTTGTTCATCCATCCATCCAGTCATTCATCCATCCATCTATCCATCCATTCATCCATCCATCTGTCTATTCACCCATCCATCCACCCACCCATCCATCATCTATTCATCCATCCACCCACCCACCCACCCATCCATCTGTCTATCCATCCATCCACCCATCCATCATCTATTCATCCATCCATCCACCCATCCATCCATCCATCTATCCATCCATCCATCCATCCATCCATCCATCCATCCATCCATCCATCCATCCATCCAACAAATCACCTAACCCCCTATTCTGGGCTATAAACTCTCAGGTACTAGGAAATTCAATGGAAAAAACTCTCTGTCAAGAGAAACTGAGATTAATGCCCTTTGGCATCCAAATTAGAGAATGTTTCTACATTTTATCCAGAACTCTGACTCTCTCAGAGCTTGGTGGCTGCCAGAGGGCAGCCCAATCCTGCACCCACAGGAGAACCAAAGGAGACAGGTGGTTAAGAGCTGAAGCTCCAGAGTCCAATCAATCTGAGTTAGATTCCCGATTGCTGGCTCTACCACTTTTTAGTTGACTGGCCTTGACCTATTTCTGGTGAGTCTTGATTTTCTTGTCTACCGAATGAGAATGCTAATCCTCCCCACCTCATTTGAGGTGGTTGTGAGATAATGCATAGAAAGAGGTCAGCCTGATTCCTGTATAAAGTGACAGATCAGAACTATTATTGTTATCAGTAGAGCCAGAACGTAAGGGTCGATGGGTAATTTGCCCAGATCAATGTCTTCATTATCAGTTGAAACCAAACTTTTCTTGGAGTTTTCCTGAGAATACATGCAGAAAATATATGAGAAATCAAAGCCTTGTTTTATTTCTTTGCCACAGATTTCTGTCAGGTAAACTGGCAAAGGAAAAGAGGCATTTATCAATGTGATACTGATATTGATAAGGCACTTTCTGCATTTTCAAAGCACCTTTATAGTTTTCTCTCATCTTATCCTGACAAAACCCTAAGCTTTAAATAAATGGGGTCTTCTTAGCTTCAATTTGAAAACAAAGAAACAAGTCCAGGACAATTAAGTGACTTGCCTAAGGTCACACAGTGAATTAACAGAAGGGCTATGGCTAGTTTGTTAAAATCTTTATTTTTTTTTCCACAACACCACTTGACAACCTCAGTTCAATTTCTTGGTTTCTCTTCTTTTAATAAATAGGAAATGGGAAGACTTTGGCTGGCTTCTCTGGCTTTTTATACTCGAATGCCATCACCAGGGAAAGAATATGTATATGCGTCTGTTTTGGCTATTGTAAATTATTAATGACAATCTCTTTAGTGTGTCAATTCTGTTCCTTTGTTTGAAACATTCCTTTTGGCATTGGCAACAGCACTGAAATAAATAGTTTATTTGCCAATAACACAGCTTGTTAAATTTTAATCAAATAGAGTATTGTGAGCACGTAGTTACTAGGGTATACCCCTTGGGAACGAGAGAGATTGCTTTAGAAATGAATGAATAATGGGGCCCTTGGAAGCCCAGATGAGATGGCCAATAGAACCTTGATGTGGATTAATCTTATTTGAGTTGTAAATTACTGGAGTCAATCTCCCCCTACTCCTATTAAAATCTCCTTGTTAATTATTTTTGAAAGATGATAGATCAAGTGGATGTGGGGGCATTATTTGGCTTCTTGTTTTGTTCTGGAAGTGAGTTCTTCTTGTGATGTTCTAAGTCTGTAGCCCCAAATCCCAGCATGTGAAATGGTCATTACTTAGGGCTATTCATTGACATCCCGTCTCTCCTTCTTAAACATAGCGGGATTGAACATATTCTCTCCCCTTGGCCTTAGGCATGGAGTCATGACTTTGACTAAGAAATGTGAATGGAATCGATGTGTCTAAATTTTGGATCCAAGCTGTAAAGGCAAGTGTGTCATTTGTCATTTCCCCTCTCTCTCTTCCAGATGGTAAAGGTTCCTGCAGTCTGGGCCATTGAGAGAGGACTTCAGGAGCACGGCCTTCAGTGAATCTGTAATGAACATGTTGCGTAAGCATGAAAGGAACCATTGTTGCTTCAAGCCCCTGGCATTTGGGGCCTGGCTGTTACTGTAGCAAATGGAACCCATCCTTACTGATGCCCACAGGATGTGGTATCATGCAGGCAATGCCAGGGAGTCACATCGTGCATGTATGAGCCTGAGATCAAATCTGAGACTCTCAGTTCTTTGGAGAAAGAGGTATGGATTGTTCATCTTTGCCTAGCGGAGTACCAAGTACTTAGCAGAATGCTGTAATGTTTTCTAATTGAGTTATTTAGAAATATGACAGCTTAACCTTTAGTGCTAAGTAGCAGAGATGCTGCTGCTGTGGCTGCTGCTGCCAATAATAATCATATTGATGACACTGGCAGCTATTGAAGGTTTACTATGTGCCTGGGAACTTCTAAGTAGTTTGACAAGAAATATCTTATTGCATCCTAATAGTAACTCCATAAGGTGATAGTAATGTTGTCTCGATTTTGCATTTGGGAAAGCAGAACCTTGGGTGAGGTGAACCAATTGCCCAGGGCCATCAGTGAGTGGCAGAACCAGAGTTCAATTCTAGATGCATCACCTGATTCATGCATGCTCCATGGGGACGAGAGACTTTGCCCTCCGGGGGCATTAGGAAATGCTTGAAGGAAATGTCACAACTGGGGAGGCACAATTCAGGCGTGAGAGTAGACAGAGGACAGGAATGTTGTAAAGGTCCACGATGACCAAATAAAGAATAATTTGGCCCAAAATGCCATTGTGGCAAGAAACCCTGTGTGTCCCTGGGATGCTCTTGATCACTAAGCCATACTGTCTCTGGACACATCGGTTTTTTTGAAAAATCAGAGTCAACAGCTTTGAGAGGCCCACCTCAACCCGCTGGAAGATTTATTGGAAATATATGTGTTTCTGAATCGATTGCCTCAGAAAATATAGACTTGCATACAAATTTTCAGAAGTATACAGATGGCAGAGGGGGAGGAGACACCTGAAAGGTGACGTCCTTAGTAGTTTAATAGGTAAGGACAGCGGGAACTGCAGCCCCATAGCGCTGCTCGGTTGCAGTCACCACGCCCAAGGAGCTGGGTCTGCGGTTGCTGTCCTCGGTGCTGAACCAGCGCCGGCTCTCAGAGAGGAGATCAGCAAAGCCCGGGGTGTGAGAGGAAGTTCTGCTCACACCCATGGGCCCACACAGGGCGACACCTTATTTATTTTTTCTTCTTCTTTTCTAACCTTTAGGTCTCAAGGATACTGCCCCCACCCTCTGAACAAGTTAATTAACATGCCGATGACATTGCTATTTTTGTGTCCATCTTGAAGCATTTTCCGTCTGGGGTTTAACAGGGTGGCGATTGGTTTCTTTCTGTTATTCAGCCCTTCAATCTTCAAGGACCTTGCTGCCACTGAGCACAGAGCCCTGCCACCCATGCTGGCCTATGTTCACACACACACACACACACACTAGAGGCGCAGGGAGGGGATAGCCATGCTCAGATGAGATCAGGAAGCAGGGTGTCCTAGAGAAGGAGCGGAAGTGAAGCCGTAGAGTAGGTGGCTCCAGCCTCAAAACAAACTAGCTTGTGACCACGTCTGGCAAGTGGGACTTTTGTTCCTTCCTCCCATCTCACACTGTGGGTTAGGTTGATACGATGTTGGAGAAAGGCAGAGTGAGCAGGTCTCGGCCAGGAAGCCTGTTTGCAGATGCGTTCACGGCCTGTGGGAAGGGGAGGTCTGGGATCTAAAATGTGCAGGAAGCAGCCTCTGGGGATGCCAAGTTCTCCAGAGCTGAGGGTGACCCAGGAGCTCAGGGCTGGCCCGCAAAAGTGTCTGTCCCCGTCTTACACTCCTTTGGACGATACTTGGGAGAACTTGCAAAGACTTAGAGACAATATAAATTCTGATAATTCCTGCAGAACACCCACAGAGATCTGGGCCCTGTGAAGAATACTTAAAATACAGAAAAATCCTCCAGGAGTTTGGCTGAATCGATGAAGGTGGATCTGCGCATGCGTGTATGTGCTAGCTTGTGAAGGAGCGTGCACGGATGATTTATGTCAGGTAAACATTTCAGAATGCATGCATGGATACATGTGAAAATACCCATGAATGTTTGGCAGTGGGATAAAAGTGGCATTTTGCTTTAGTTTGGATCCAGAAATATTCCGTGAAATGCTCATGTTTGGGTTTTGTTTGTTTGTTTGTTTTGTAACAGGGATTGAACCCAGGGGCTCAACCACTGAGCAACATTCCCAGGCTTTTAATATTTTATTAGTGACAGGGTCTTGCTGAGTTGCTTAAGGCCTTCCTAAGTTTCTGAGGCTGGGTCTTAACTCACAATCCTCCTGCCTCAGCCTCCTGAGCCACTGGGAAATATAGGTGTGCACCACCCTGACTGGCTCTTGAAATGCTCATGTTTCCAAAGCACGATTCCCAGTGCAGAAAAGTTCAGGGTGTGGCTTTAGGCAATGATTAGAGCTGTAACCTCATCAGTGGATTAGTCCATGTAATGGCTTAATAATTTGAGTGGACTCATGGGTGGTAACAGTGGGCAAGTGGAGCATGACTGGAGGAAGCAGGTCAAGGAGTATGCCTTGGCCTGTATCCTGTCCCTGGCTCTGCCCTTGCTCTTTCTCTGTTCCCATGAGCTGTCAGCTCCCCACCCCTACCCTTCCACCTTGATGTTCTGCCTTGTTCAGATCCTGAACAACAGAGTAGGTCAACCATGGACGGAGACCTCAGAAACCATGAGCCAAAATAAAACTTTCTTCCTCTAAGTCATTCTGGTCTGGTATTTTGGTCACAGTCACACCAAGCTGACTAACACACATATCAATACCCACTCCTCCTTGGGATTCTTGGTTCTCCAGGGAAGCTTCTTTTCTTTTCTACTCTGTTTCTCTGTTTACCAAAGTAATTCTAAGGAGAAGGGTCTTTGCATCCTGGAGTGGCAGGCAAGATGTTTTTAGGACCTAGTCTTCTCAGGACAATCTCCTTAGGTACCCATTGTGCTCATGGAATATCAAATATGGAAGAGCCTCCAATAGCTTCATCTTATAGAAGGAGAGAGCAGCATCCAGGAAAGTGAGTGAAATCCACACAAAATCATGTAGGAGTCAGAGGCCATGCCTTGACCAGACTTTGTGGTGCCTACCCTAGATCTACTTCTACTCTGCTGATCATGGCTCCTGGGCATCCAAGGCATTGCTATGGGCCAGAAAACTGGCTCATGTGCCAGTTAGTACAAATATCCCTCTGACCCTACATCTTTGTCTCCTTTCCCCCAGAGATTCTGGACACTTCAGTCTGAGAATATGGACTGCTCTGGAGATAGATAGTCCTAAATACCAAGATTGGACTTGGCAGTCAATAAAGGGCTCCTGATAGAACATTAGGAAAAAGGGGTCAAGAGCCAGGTTGGCACTGATGCCAGACATGGAGAAGATGCCCCTGCCTATAACCCCCTGTGGCTCCCTATTTCCTAAGAATAAAATCACCTCCCATGAGGTGCAAGTAGTTTTGTCCAAATCAGTCAGTATGCCCCTGCCAGCTGGTCCCCGGGGACTTGTATCTTCTATCATTTCTTTTCCAAGGGAGAGAGAAGCAGGAAAGTTTCTATCTGGTATCTGTCTGGTTAACTCAGTGCCTGTCAGAGTGAGTGAATGAATGAAGGAACAAACATCACTCTGAGCCCCTTCATCAGAGTGGGCACGGGGCAGAGCAGGAAGCAAAAGAAAGAGTGAACGGCGAAGGGGACATTTAACTGGTGGCATCAATGTTTCTTCAGTCAAGACCCAAAGAGAAGTGATCTCAGGGCTGAGGACTCCCCAGCAGACCGTGAACTGCCGCTTCTTATTCACAGGTCTTGAGCTTGCTGGGCACGGAGGAGGGCTGGGCAGAGGTGTCTCCAGCTAAATAGCTGCAATCTGGGGAGAGGTAATTGCAGGATTTGAAGCAACTCTCCCCGTCTGGCTCTGCCGGTGAGGGGAGATGATCACAGACCTCTCTCCCTCGGAGGGCTGGGCGCGTGTCAGGCGCTGGGGACAGCGGCAGGCGGGGAGGCTGGGACTCAAATGTGGCTGGCTGTGGGCAGGGTCAACCTTAGAGGGAAGTTGAAGGGTGTTAAGAGGAGGAAGTTTCTGGAATAAAAAGGTAGGAGGGAGGGAGGGCGAGGCAGGGCTGGAGGCTGTGTGTTCCACGGAGAAGCGACAGCGGCTGGCCGGCCTCCAATTCCGGGAGCATCAGGGGAAGCGAGGAGGAGGGAGAAGTCTGGGCGTAGTCCGTGCCCTGAAGGACGCTGTGTCACTCTCCCTGGGAGTCTTTGTGCTATGACACGCTCTCATCCACAGAGAAGCTGCTGAAGGGCGTGGTGACCAGTGGCTTGCGAACTTGGACTCTTGACTCCAGTGGTCTGGATTCTAATTCCAGTGTGGCTACCTGTGGTCTGAATGGATTGTTCAGCTTCTTCAGCCCTCGGTCTACCCCTCTGTAAAATGGTTACAGCTCCCAGCCGGTCTCAGGGATGATCTCTCTCGTGAATATGATAGTTAAAAATGAGATGCTAACACAGCCGGTGAGATGCAGAACAGGGCCCCGCAAGACTGGATAATTCCTCTTGACTTTTATTATTGGTAAATAGTTCATCCTTAATACTTTTGGAGAAGTTCACTAAAAATTATTAATCTTGCCTGATACAGTGGCTCGTGCCTGTAATTCTAGCAACTTGGGAGGCTGAGGCAGGAGGATCACAAGTTCAAGGCCAACCTCAGTAACTTAGTGAGGCTCTAAGCCACTCAATGAGACCCTGTCTCTAAATAGAATATAAAATGAGCTGGGGAGGTTGCTCAGTGGTTAAGCACCCCTGGGTTCAATTCCCAGTCCCAAAACAAAACTATACAAAAACACACAAAAAATTGTCTTGGTATGTAAAGTGTCATTATTTACTTATAAATGTCTAGTGACTCCCAAATATCTGATACCTTGTATATGCCATGTAAATATGATACATACATCACAAAAAAAAACTACAGTCCAAGAATCCGGGGATCTTGTGTTTTTCTTTCTGCATGTTCTTAGCCTGGAGAATGCCTTTGGAAAGTCTCTGTTGATCCTTTGAACCTCTCTCTAATCATCCGTTCAGCTGGAATCATGATGCCGACCCTGGATGCAGACCATTTCATTTTGATTTTTGTGAGCAAATCTCTCCTTCAAAATTATCTAATCCAATTCCTCTTAGGACCCCCAGGTAGTGTAGCAGGCTCCGGGTAAACTCAGGGAACAAGACAGGCAGGTCTCTTTGGAAATGGAGCTCACAATTCAGCATGAGAATCAGACATTAAAAAAAATGTGTGTGAAAAACGTGAGTGATTATAACGTGTGATATGTGCCTCAAAGGAGGGAGGGTGGACAAGGAGAAGAGAGTTGCTGGAAATTTGAATAGCGGGAAGGAAACGGTCAACCAGAAGAGGGCTGTCAGAACAGCATGTGCAAAGACCCTGAGGCAGGGGAGAAAGCTCAGTGGGTTTCGAGAATTGAAAAGAATCAGAAAGACTTGGGCAGAATAGGAAAGAAAGGAGAAAAGAGGAAGTAGATAAGGTCAAGGAAGTGGGCAGGGACCAGGTCATAGAAGACTTGCATACCACAGCAAAGCGATCTTACGTGAGCCCAGGAATGTGCGTTTTTTTTTGTTGTTGTTGTCTATTTGTTACCAGGGATTGAACTCGGGGACACTTGACCACTGAGCCACATCCCAGCTCTATTTTGTGTTTTACTTAGAGACAGGGTCTCACTGAGTTGCTTAGCACCTTGCCATTGCTGAGGCTGGCCTCGAACTCACGATCCTCCTGCCTCAGCCTCCCGAGCTGCTGAGACAACAGGCATGCACCACCATGCCCGGCTGAAATGTGAGTTCTTAATAAACATTAAAGTCCCACAGTGATGACAAGACCGTCACTATGGACCTTGTCCCTGGCTTTTTGGTTTCTCCATCAGCTAGGTGAGACTACCTCCATCCTACCACACTCTGCCCAGGTCCGACGAGGTGGCGTCTCCTTGCAGGGAACATGGTTGACACCTCCGCGTGACAGCGTAACGGGCCTGAGCTTCGTTGCGGATGCGCCAGGCGCCGTGGCCCTGGTTGTGCCAGTACTCAGACAAAGCCAGCTATTATCGGAGGGGAGGGAGCACCCTGCAGCCTGTTTGGGAGCCATGATGTAGGTGGCTATTCTGGGCCTGGTGGGAGGGAGGCGGGGAGGGGGCTGGCCGGAAGAGCAGAGCTATTTCAGGACATCGCAGCAGGCAATTTGTAGCCCGGGTGTACAGAGAAAAATCTGAATAGGCTGGAGGGACCTGGAGACCCTGTGATTTCTGGAAGCCAAAGTACGTCCCTAGATGGCCCCAGAAGAGACCTGGTTCTTCTGCAAGGAGGGGCAGCGTGGGTGCTGGGCGCAGAGGGGCGGTACCCGCACCTGCTGGGTGACCTTGTGAGGAGCCAGGCACGTGAGCAGGCACCGGACAGGCATGAGCTCCTTCAGGTCTCCCATCAATCATTTGGCACCTTGTTCCCATTTCACAGATGAGGAAACCGAAGGTCAGAGAGGTCCAGTGACTTGCCATGTTTCTGCTGCTATTAGAGGTGGAATCGGGTTTTAAACTGAGTCCTCCAAACCCCAAGCTATTGGTTCTGTGTTATTCTCCCCCGACTCCATGTTACCCACGACTACAGGGTCATCAGGGTAACTAAATGAGGTGCTACATACACGGTACTTGGTGCAGGCGCTTGGCCCGTAGTACACCTTTATATGTACACACGACACGTGGCCCCTTATTCTCAGCAGTGTGCGGAGGTGGGTGATAAAGGCAGGTCTGAAAAATCCAGGAGGGACAGGCTAAATCAGGATTTTTGAGAGCAGCACTAGCCATTTGGAAAAGAACCCTGGACTAAAATTCTTTTTTTTTTTTTTTTATAGAAAACCTGGAGGGGAAAAATGCCACCATGCTCATCATACGTATAAATATCACCAGAGCACATGCTCCTTAGAATAGTCTCGGGCTGCGTGTGGAGGCGGGGGCTCTGTTCCCTATCACAGCTGAAGACCCTGAGTCCCACCAGAGAGTGCAGACTTGCCCATCATCACAGAGCAAAGCAGTGGGAGATCCTGGCCACTCCCTCCTGATGTCAGCATCCGGCTGACGAGAGCCCTCGGGGGACACTGTGTCAGACCTCCCGCGGACGAGGATTCACTGCCGAATGTCTGTCCCTCATGCTGAGCAGCAGAGTCTTCTCTAAGGAACCAGCCCCTCTCTGCTCTCAGTCTACGTGACTCAGGCAGAGGTGGCTTTCACCCGGGTTCCAGGGAGGGGCCCATGATGTAGCTATTAAGGCATCACATGTCCCAATCCAATCAGGACCAGTAAAACCCAATTCTGGAACTTTTATTGAAACCATCGAGAAGGAACCTTCCTTGGAGAGAGGTTACTGAACGAGATAAAACGTGTGGAGATCCGGCAGCCTTCCTGTCATCTGAGAAGGTAAGGTTTCCTAAGAATGGAACTGTCACCGTGGAGCAGAGTGCCAAGGCATGAATAGAGGGATGAGATTGCTTAAGCTCCTGGATCCAGCCTGACCTGAAGCCCTGTGACTTTTCACATATGACAACCAACATAATTTTTTTATAACTGGAGCTGCCTTGTGTGGTTTATGTCCCTTGTAACTAAAGGATGTGTCACTAACACAATCATCATCATTGTTAATCCCAGAACTTCGCTGTGAATGCGGACAACACGCAGGAGCTTCTGGTATCAGAGAATGGGTAGGAGCATGCACTGGAACCAGGCTGCTGGCATTTGAGGCCCGTTTCTTCTACTTCCCGGTCGTGAGACTTGGTAAGCTGCTTGACCTCCCTGTGCCTCATCTGTACAGTGGGACGCTAATATCCCCTTTGACATGGAATCGTGATCTGACACATGTCTAAGAATTGTTTCGGTGTCTGGCACCGAGTGAGCACTCGAGATATTACTGAGCGGAGTTTGATCACAAGCAAGAGTTGCTTTGCCCCAACCTGGGACCCATTAGAGGCACCACCTGTACAAATACATATTTGGTCACAAAACAGGCACAGTCAGGTCTGCCACCTGGGAGCCCCTACTGGGTGCTCCCTATGATTAGCTCCCTCAGCTGTGCGAGGGAAGCATTTCTTCGCCCCACTGGCTTGGCCGCACGGCAGAAGCTCAGAGTTGCAAAGCCATACTTAGGAGAGCGCGGTTCGTGTGAGACTGAGCTGGCCTTAGCCCGGGTGCGCCTCGTCCTGGGTGACGAGGGCCCCCAGGTGTTCCAAACGCAGCAGCTCCAAAGGGAGGCGACTCTTTGACCATCGGTGAGAAAGCGAATGGACAGGGCACCTGCATTCCGGGGACCCCCGGAGATTGCGTTCTGGACCCACAGGCTCGCTCAAATCTCTCCGGCGAAGAAGGTGGGTGGAGAACTTTGGAGAAGAGAATCCCAAATGCCAACTTATTCCTTAGCTCCGGCCCCTGGCTTCCTCGTCCACTCTGTGTCCTCCACCCCGCTGTCAGTTGGCTCCCCTGTGTGGGTGCTTGGTTAGAATGGAGTTGCTGAGATGGGAGGAGCAGAGAGGGAGAGACAGGGAGCGTTCCCAGGGACCTCTCCCCGAGGCGTCTGGAAGCTGAACTGCCCGCTGACACGTCCACCCGCCTATCCCTGGACAGACACTTAGGCAAGCCCGTGGTCCTGATCAGCTGACGCCCACCACCCCGTCCCTCCCTCGCTCCCGGGCAAGCCACCATCCATTGCTACCCAGGCTCCGTGTACCTCCACACGGGAGCAGCCACGGTTGCCATGGTGATTATTCTAAACAAGGCAGGTGATGCAATTCTCCTTGGGAGTGAGGCATTAAGCTGATGAACCGAGCCCGCCGTGTCTGATTCAGACTCTTGACAAGAAAGATTTCAAGAGGATCGAGAGAGACTCTGAGACATACAAAGAGGAAAAAGATAACTACTGACTAGCTGGCTGGGTGGTCTTGGGAAAGTCACTGTTCAAATCCAGATGCCCCAAAGGCCTCTCTCCAAACGCCAGGATGTGCCCATGGCCACTTAGATAGGAATAGGTGTACAGGCAGACTGGGTGACAGAGGGATGGTGGGATATTACATTCTGTGCCAGATTCTGCTGTAAGGCAACATTTTCCAAAATGTGGTCCCTCAAATGCTGACTTTACCATAATTAATTGTTGCATGCTCCTCTCTCATGGAGACGGGATGGGATTATACCCCAATGGGACCAAGTCGGCTTTTGTTACTGCAGGACTTGTCAGAGCCTTGAACAGATTCAGTGCATTTCAAACACTCAGTCAGAAAATGCCTTATCCAGCCCTTCTCAAAAATTTTTGGCCAGAGGACCTTTGTTTTTGGGTCTAGCTGGCTAAGATACCATGAAGCACTTTGGAAAATAGCCCCGTGGAGTAATCTCAGTTGAAATGCCTTCAATGGGAGGAAAATTACTCCTTCCACTTTCAGAAAACTCTGATGGTTAGAAAATTCTTCCTGAGTTGAGCGAAAAGCAGCTTCCCCGGAACGTGCACACTTGAGTTCCATTTCCACTCCCTGTGACACACGTACTATCTAAGAGGCTTGCTCCCCACCCCACCCCCACTTTTAAATTGGGAGTCATTCTGCCCCTTATCAACTCACAGAATTGGGAGGATCACACAGGATAACTCTGTTCTCTGTTGAATATGGTAGATTTGAGACCCATCACCGATCAGTGAGGAGCACCACCTCATGCACTCGCAATCCCTTCAGACACACGTCCTCCTGGAGACCCATCGCTTAGAGCAGGGTCTCTCAACCTGGGCACCCCCAACCTCAATCCACTAGACACCTGCAGAAACCCCAGCTGTTGACAATGCAAAACCTCTATCACTGTCAAATGCACTTGGGGCATAAAATCTGCTCCCACTCGAGAACCACCGTTCTAGATCAGCAATCCTGTGATGACGGAGACGTTTGAGTCTCCAAGTTTGGGCACTATGGCAGCCTGGAAATGTGGTAGGGTGACTGAGGAAATTGACTTTTCATTTTTTACATTTGATTTAGTATTAAATCAATAACATGTTTAATGACAAAATTCCATGTTATTTAGTTTAACTTAAAAATAGACGGTTGCCAGTGTCCAGTGGCTACTGTATCAAATAGTTCTAAAAAATACAGTTTGAAGTCTAGCTATTCATTCCACAAATGTTCATGAAGCATCTATTAGGTGCCAACCAAAAGGCCACACGTAATATACGTAAGTGAACGATGACGGAAGTCACTCTCGTTCTCACCAAACCGTAGCAGACACCAACCCGTAAGCCGGGACGCAAAGCAACGTGTGCTTTGAGCTTGCACCTGAGGAGACCCATCCCTTCCTGGGCTGCAACTCTGCCTGAAGTTCTAGCCCAGGTACTCCATGAGCTGCCAGGAAAATTTATTACCACCCACTGATGTGCCCGGATGGGTTCTTGTGCCTGATGAAGGTTTTGGGTGACGGAGTGTGGGACTGGGGTTGGCAACGGTCAGGAGCATGCTCAGAGGCCCGCAGAGCTGCTTGGTCTGGACAGGAGAGCCCCGTGGAGCACAAGAATCAGCATGAGAGCAATAACCACACTGTACTTGCTATGGCTCAGTGGGGCCCCTGCCACTCACACGTTGAGGCATCAACTCCCAGTGCCTCAGAAGGGGACTGCATGTGAATTACTCCAGGTAATTAAGGTAGAATGAGGTCCCAAACCCCCGGGGTCCTGATAAGAAGAGATTAGAACATAGATCCCTGCAGGGGAGAGCCAGGAAGATGTGTGGAGACGCAGACATCCTGAAAGCAGAGGAGAGAGGCCTCAGAAGAAACCAGACCTGCAGGCTGACGTCTTGACCTCCGATTTCTAGATTCAAGATCTATGAGGAAATCCAGTCCCACGGCTTCAGCTACCCCAGCCTGTGGCCTTTTGTTTTGGCAGCCTGTGCTGGTCACTTTGGGAGGTCGGCTGGGCTGGAGGGAGGGACGGCTAGAGAATTGGTGAAGTGGGCTTCCGAGGGGTCGGCAAGGGGGGTCTTGCAGAGGACCGGCCTGCGGGTGGGAGAGCTGAGTGGGGGAGACTCAGCCTCAAGTGCTTGGTCACCACCCCATCCGTGGGGAGCCTGGGCGGCAGGGGAAGGGAGGAAGGCCGGAGGCAGCTCTGTCTGTCTGTCTGGGCCCATTTTTCCCACTGGAGGCCAGGCGCCATGTTCTTGGCCCCTCGGATGCTGGGACTTGTATCAACAGCCCTCTAAGGTTTCGAGGGCCTTGTACGGGGGGCTCCTTGGTCCTGGGGCCTGGGGCTTCTTAGGCTGAGTCATCGCTACAGGCTCTCCAGTGGGCAGCGGGCCACGTGTCACTTTTCAACCTCGGTGGTTGTGTGAGTCAATTTCCTGGCAAGTGTACACACACACACACACACACACACACACACGTGTTTACACACCGATGTATTTCTCTGGAGAACTGAATACACAGCTCTAACAAACTACACACCGATCCCTGAAGACACACCGGCTCCGTATTAAGCCCTCCGAATGGGCCATCTCGTTATGCCCCTGTGCGTCCCTTAAATCCACAGCCAGAGTGAACCCTGCAAATGGGTGTTGGATCACATCACCCCTCCTCCCAGACCTGGGCTTCCCATCTCCAAGTAGAAATCGAAGTCCTTATAATAGCAAAAAAAAAATAGAAAGAAAGAAAAGAAAAAGAAAAAGAGAAATCCCCGCATCAATTAACGCTGCTATCTCCTAACTCCACCTCGGGGCCTTCCTCTTCTCTCAAACTGCTCCCCCCATGCTGGCCAAGGGTGCCCCCGTCCTGGCTTCTGACCTGGGCTGCTTTTCTTCCAGATGTCCCTGGACTGTTTGCAGACTTCCTTTGAATCTTCACTCCGATGTCCCTTCATCCGCGAGGTCCCTCTCAACACCAGATGGAAAGAGTCCCTGGACACCCCCCCACCAGCTTGCCTTTCTCCATGACTCACAGTTGTCCTTGCCTCCGGCCACCGTCTCCCGCCTGGAGGTCCTACCCGCATCCCCATCTACATCGCCTCAACCTCCAGCTCCACCAAAGGAGACCTCTTCACGCCTCTCCAGAGGCACCTGGAACTGTCTGGAGCAGGGTAGGTACTTGGTAAGTATTTCCACTGCCAACACGTCTGTCCTCACAACCTCTTTAGACAGTTGCTACCTCCGTCACCACCCTCATTTTGCAGGAAAGGAAACTGAGGCTGAGGGAAGTTCATTTGCATCCAAGACCAAGTAACCAGTGAGAACCGGGAGTGGTCGCCCCAAGTTCCCGTGCTCCTAAAACACCAGGAGGGACCTGGAGATCAATCATACCCAGATAATCCAAGCTAAAGAAAGACCCTATCATCACAGTTCTAGAAATTTCGAGAGAGACCGGGAGCTTGGTCGCCATAGTGAAATTTAAAACCAACATATGAACCCTAAATATTAACATGCAGGTCCCCAAAGAGATCCAAACCTGGTATTGGTTTTCCTGCCAAGTGACTGTGTGTTCTGGGTCCCGTTTCCTTCCTTCTCTGGGCCTTAACTGCATAAATGAGCTGAACTCCGACTTCTTCATGAAAATACTCACGAGATGTCTGTTAAGCTCTAGATAGTTCGCAACTGTCTTATTTAATGGAAACAATGATCCTTCTGGGGTCTGCTGACAACCTGGGACTCGGAGACATGAGTCACCTGTTCAAGGTCAGGTGCTGCATTCCTACCTAGACCGCCAGACTTTGTCCCAGGGTCCCTTCCAGTGCCTAGGTTCCCTGGGTGAGCTGCAGAGCCCATGGAGACCAACACATCTCCTCTGCTTGGCTGAGAAGCCGCCTTGGCTCTTTCCTCCTCCCACCCAGGGCCCAAGGCCTTTGATGAGGGCAAAGTGGGCACTCTGCGGCCCCTTCCACCCTGCCTGGGCCAGGTGGAGTAAAGAAAGGGGTCCTGAAATCAGCCCTGGGGTAATTGACGGTGCCCAAGGCTGGCGCCCTTTCCCTGCCGGTGAGTTGCCGGGATTGTTAATTATTTTCTTTATCAAAATAATTAGTCCCAATCAAGCAGGAGCTCTTCAGAATTATAGCTCATTAGCCGCGTGCACCTTTCAATTCCAGAGCAAGTCACGTGGTGCCGATGAAAATCACAGGTCCCTGGAATCAGCATCGGAGCCGACCCCCGCCCCGGGTCCCAGCCTGTCACCACCAGCCACGTGGCCGCGGCTTCTGGAACGACCGACAGAGAAGCGGGGCGAGTCTGCCAGAGCCTGTGTGTGAGACCAGGGGAGGGTGGTGGCCAGGTTCCGCGAGTTCCAGGCTGGGTGGCAGCCCACTCTGTCCCTCGCCCTGGGAAAAGGAGATGCTTTCACAGAATAAGATTTGGCTCATGCTTCAGCCAGGGAGCAAGCCGTCTGGCCCCGGCTGTGGGGAGAGAGTTTGGGGTGTGATCACAAGGGAGGACCTCTGCATGGGGTTTCTGGATTCTTGGGAAGTCCTGGGCTCGCGGGCGGGTCTGGGTTCAAATCCTGCTCTGCACTGTCTTCCTGTGACTTTGGGTGTGACCGCTTTCCAGTCCTCTGTCCTCTCCTCCAGATAGTCGAGCCCTCCACATTGAATTCATCCTCAGGGACAACCCAACGAAGCAGGAAGTTGTTCCACCCCCATCTCACAGACGAAGAAGCCAGGGGCCCGGCACCGTCATTAACTGACCCAAGATCACTCAGTGGCAGAGCTGGATCCAAATCCGGGCTTTCTCGTTTCTATGGTTCATGCTCATAACCAGGATGCCGGCTGCTCTCCTCACACCCTGGCTAAGGAACCCCAGCTCTGCCAGGTGTCTCAGCTCCCCTTTCTTATTAATAATAAAAATCAGAATATGTCGAGTGCTTTGTGTGTGCCGGCCTTTCTCCCGATGCTTCCTGCATCTTTTCTCTCCCTCTCTGCCATTGGGATGCTCTCCACCAACATTTTGCAGAAACTGAGGCTCAGAGAGGTGAATGACTTGGCCAAGCCTGCCCAGCTGGGTCTGTTAGGGTCCCAGCCCGTGCTTATAACCACAGCCCCACACCACACCCCACAGCCTTGCCCTGGGAGCCCCCAAGGGTGGGGCAAGTGTCTTTGGATGCTTTGTGTCTGGTGGCTCCTGGGATGTTGCTGGGTCCCCATTCTCCTCCCTGGGCTCGCCTCTGCCTAGCTGCCTCCAAGAAAAGCCTCAGAACTCCGTGGCTCCGAGATGCACGTCCAGCACCCCCACCCCGACCTCTGAGTGTCCCAGGGTGTCCACTGGGACCTGCTCATCGGAGTGCCCCTGACATCCAGGTGGCGGTGGCATGGCAGACGCCTAGAAGGTGTTTAAGAGAGTCTGGAAGGTGGCAGACTCTTGGTACCACCTTGTTTCTGGGATCCAGGGAATGCCCAATCCGTGGTCCCCAAGGGAGACGCCAGGACAGGACTCTGTGCGCACGCGCCCAGCTCCTGGATCCCCTGGGCTTTGCGAAGCTCCCGCGTCCTCTGTCTCTTTCTTTCCCTCTCCCTCCCCTCCCCCCAGCCCTCTGGCCCCTTCCTCTGTCCCCTCCCTCATCTTCCACCCCCACCTCCTCTCAGAGCCGCCGTTTGTGGCTGTTTGGAGAGGCTTGTTGTCCTTGGTGGGCGGTAGATCACGCACATCAGAGGTTTGAATCAAATCAAACTGCAACTGAATTACACTAATAAACCAATTAAATGCCATTCAAAAAGTAATTTCCGTAGCATCCTTCATATTTATTGCAAATCTCGTTTCTCTCTTAACTGCCTTATCGGCTCTCTCCCCTTCTCTCCGCTGTCCTCCCTCCATTGCCTCCTTCTCTAACTACCTTAGGGTCATCCTCCTCCCCTCCACCACCAGGCCTGCTCCTCTCCCCGCACCCCACTCACCCACTGCAAGACCTGCTTCTCCCACCCGGGACCCAAGCGACGTGAGGGTCATTGGTCACGTGGAAACACCACTGGCCTGGGAGTCGGGAGACTTGAGTTCTCATTTGGGGTTTCCCTCGATCAGGCTGTACGTTCCAAGAAAAGTCCTGGAGTCTTCCTAAGAGTCTTGGTGTCTGCCTAATGAAGACATTGGCTGGGTGATTTCCAAGGTCATCCTCAGTCCCTGAAGTCTGGGGTTCCATGACTAATGTTGTCAGGTGACATCTAAGATCCCTAGACTTTGAGGCCCTGGAGAAAAGCCTTAAAAGCAAGCCCCTTAGTTGGTCTAAGCCATGCTGAGCAGATAAATCTCAGCAGGCCACGAACAGACACCAGTTTCCCTTCATGCTCCGATCCCCATCCAGGGCATCCGCCCACCTCCGTCTCTCTGCTTCTGTTCTACCAATGGACATCTCAACAGCATTAGATGACTTCCAACTAATTAGAACAAATTAAAAAATTTTTTTTAAATATCAAATGAGGCATTGGTTGGGCTCCGTCTGTACCCACGGCGCCTCAGATCCCTCTGCAAACACCCAGCAAGCCTACAAAGGCCAGAGAAACCAGCGCTCTCCACCTAGGAAGACCACCATCTCCTGACTGCCTGTCAACAAAGAGATGCCCCTGGGCTCTGTGTCACAGGCCTGACTTTCCAACCCGTGTGGCTCACCGTGTTATCCTGGAAATTGAAATAGCATTGATGGTATATGTCATACCAAAACCAGGGACACCGGAATGATGTTTAAAACTCTTTCACACCTACTCTGTCTACCCTTGACTGATGAAGAAACTGAGGCATAGGGAAGTTAAGATGCTCCCAGTCATAGCAATTAAGATTGGTGATCGGAACCCAACCACCCCATCAGGCCCAGGTAGAAAAGGATTCCAATCCCAGGACCACGGTGACCAGCCGGAGGTCTTGGATCAGGAGCTCCATTCCTTCGTTGTAATGATACAGTAAAACAGATTCCTCTTGCTGAATTCCGATGAGCACCCAGTAAGCAAATCTACACAAGATTCTTAATAGACGCTTGGATCACAATAAGCAATCAACAAAGGGCAACTGCTATTCCTGCTGTTGTTCTTTATAGGTATTGATGTAGGGACAGGCGTCCTTTCCCTGCATGTGTGCCTCACCCCTGGGGGATGCAACCTCCAGTCACTCTCCACTCTGGAGAGACTCCGAGGAACATTTCTAGCCCACATACAGTCCTCTGCACGTGACAGCTGGCAATCCAACAGATCAGAGAGCAGAAATGAGGAGGACAGGTATTACTGATGCGGAGGTCACTGTGTGCAAAGGTCATGGGCGTGCCGTGCCCTGCCGCTGCTTCCTCCCTGCTCTGGGCGGGTGGGGAGGCTCTCTCGCTTTCTAGCCACATCTGAAAATGCGGATCTGGAGTTCCAGTGTGAAGGCGAACGACCTATTTCAGCCTCAGGACCAGGTTCCATTCTCTCTATGACAGCCTTCTCGAATTCGGCACTGAATATTTATGTCACTACTTTGCTTTCCACAGCTTACTAAGCTGCCACCTTGTTTGTAATAGCATATTGTAGAGTATCCGGACAACCTGGTTTGTCCAGGACTGAGGGGAATCCTGGGATGTGGACACTTCAGTGCTAAAACTGGGGAGTCCTACAGAAAACAAGCGGCTGGTCACAGTGTACCTTGTACTAAGTGAAGCATTAAACTCCCTAAGTAAACAATAATGGTGATAAATTGCAAAAACAATAGGTCATTTGAAATATCCGACAACGCGACCAAACGAAAACCAGCAAAACGAAAGAAACTGAGGTCACCATACTCCCACTCCTCAGGGGCTCCTCCAGCCACTCCTGCGCATGCTCCAGGCCACGCCCCCTACACAGAGTGTGATGGACACGCTGTGCCGGCTGTGGACGCTGCCCACCGCATCTCTCCTCCTATTTAGTGATCTTTTCTCCTGCATTCCCAGGACTGCAGGCAGGGTGTCAGCCCGGCACCACAGGGAGAGTGGATTTGACTCAACTGTGAGAAGGTTCTAGAAAGTAAGGACTGGGATGAGGCTGGTTGTGTGCAAACCAGTCCTAACTCTGAGTTCCTCTGTTTCTTCAGCTACCCTTGAATTTGGAGTGCTGGGCTGTGGGACTGAGGTGGACAGGTCTGCTCTGGGTCTGTGTGTCATGCCTCAAGGGACCACTGGACGTCGGAAGGTCAATGCAGTCTTCATCTGCACCCTCTTGGCTCCCGTGGTAGTGGTGTAAGGTTGGACAGGAGAGGCAGAGGAGGAGGATGGTGGCAGCTTTCTATGAAGAGCTGATAATAAATCAGGACTCATTTGGCAGCAAGAATATCATTCACCAAGGCCCAGGGACACCAGTGCCTGGTCGCTTTCCACGAAGATGCAAAAATGGAGAGGAGAGATGGTTGAACATGGAGCAGGAACCCAGAACACTCGGCAGCGTCTAACAAGAAGGGTATGAGAGACCCCGTAGAAAAGGTGAGGAAAACCTGCCCGAGTTGAGAAATAACTTCTGTCAGCGATTCAGATAGACTTCCACCAGTTCCAGGCACAAAGAATGAGAAAAGACCAACACTTGGGAATCTTGGGGAAAGTTTTGAATTTTAAGGATAAAATTCAAGCTTCTTAGCAAGACGGGAGAAAAGTTAAGGGATCTATTCCACCAGTGGGCTGCGAGCACAAGGAAGGCAGCTGGGATGCCTGCTGAGTCCACAGCACCTGGGAAGGTGCACGGCACACAGTAGTTGCTCAATAAATCCTTGTAATCAGTATCAGTTGAATGAAAAAATAGATATAATAGTGTTATTGACTCTTTCCACAGTAGTCGTTCCTGTGGTATTTCAGCCACGTTCGTGGCTCACTAACCAGATGACTCAGCAGCAAATATTGTACCCTCATTTTTACAACTGAGAAACAGATTCATACAGGTGATTCTATTGCCCAAGTTCATGACTCTGGCATTTGATGGAGTGGGAATGAGGATCCCCTAGTGTGGCCAGGGCACGCCTTGAGTGCCTAGAAGCAGCCCCAGAGATGTTTCCACACCTTCTTTTCTCTTCTCTTTAGTAAACGTGCTATGGGGTTTTCCTACACGCCAAGGCAGGACGTAGATAAGCCAGCTGTCCCCGTGGCGATCACAGTCTGGGAGGACTAATAGACATCTGCAGGGTACGCACAGAAATAAATCACCCATGTTGACCCATAAAGAAATTCCATGTGATAACATGGCCCTTGGCAATGAGATCTTGATTCACACCCACCTATTTTCCGCAGTAGACGGGGGGAAATTTTTTCACCCAGACTGTAATGGGATGGGGAGGCACGTAGACAGCCATTAAGAACCCACCAGAACTCCAGGCCTGCTCCTTGGGGGCTGGTGCAACTGGGCTCTCTTCCAATCTCCCCTCCAGCCCTACCCACAAGGCTTCACCTCTCTGCTTTACATTCTGGACAGGAAAATGTATTTTCTGAGGTTTTTAATTCCTAGGGTATTCTCCTCCTCCCATGGCATGGTACTTTGCAGTCTGAATAGGAGTCATTCTGATTTCTTGCTCCCTGTCCCCTTCCCCTTTCTTCCTGACTCCACTCCTCGTTTCCCTCTCCTCCAACACCATTCAAACAAGACGGGACAGTACAGTCACCGGCTCAGCAAGGACTGAGGAAAAGAAGTGCAGTTACTTCCTACTCCTACCAGCAGGGGGCGCCGGCCTCGGTTTTGTCTTTGAGACCCCCAGTGGCTCCATTTCCAAGGAACTTTCTGGAAGGAGACACAAAGACCCCTTCACCAGAAGAGTGGAAGGGTCACACGAAGAGGACTAAGAACTTGTCCCTGACAGCGTCCTTAACGCCACGGTATTTCTGAAGCATCACGGAGGGCAACCCTCAATACGGTTGGCTGGAGTCCGGGGATGTCACCCTGGCATCACAGACCAGCCCGTAGGGTACTTCCCTTTTCTGTCCTGGTCTTCTTTCTTCTTCCCTCGCTTTCTTGTCTTTTCTGCGCTCACCTGCTTCTTTTTCCCCTTTTATTGACTTTAATCTTGGACAAACTCTCCCAAGGGAGATCAAGCTGGCAATCCAGAGCTCACCAGTGTTGTCCTGCGTCTCCCTCCCTTTCTGGTCCCCAACTGCTACCGAGATGACCAACGGAATAGACATAGAGAGGGCAAACTGTGTGGTTGCTTAATTCAACCACAGTTTCTTTCTGCTAGGAGCCGGGGGAAGGGGACTCTCACAAGCCAGAGAACCACTGAAGAATACTATCAGGGTGCAGGGCTGCCGGGGAGAGCGTGGGAGAAAGCCCGAGCTCAGCCGTGAGCTGCCGTGTGCTCAGAACAATGGCCCTGGATGCCAATGCAGCAGACCCTGGCTGAACCTTGCAAATGCCTGGCTGCCAGCCAGGGTGGGCTACAAAGCCATCGAGAGACGATTTTGGAACCATCAGTATCTTGCAAAAGCAAAGTAGATCTGATGGTCCCTCGAAGCAGAGCCTGCAGCCCTGGTTCACAGAGGACTTGGAGCGTGAACACAGGGAGGGGCGCTGCTGGGATCTCGCTGACCAAAGACAGAGGCCATTTCTGGCTTCTCACAAAGGAGAAGAAACTGGTTTGCACAGGCAACCTCCTTGCCAAAGATGGCTGGGGCTCCAGATGCCTCTCTTATCGCCCCAAGCAGCTGAATCCCTAGAAAGGAAATGGAAGATTTCAATACATGGAAGATGTTTTCCTTTTTCCTTCATCTGCCCTGAAACATCCAATCAAAGAGGAACTGAATTCCTTTCAAACCCAGATCGGCTTCCAATGTAAACATGGACCCTGCTCTGAAATTCTGAGCAAACAGATAAAAATGTTTGGCAGCCTGCAAAGACCCAAAGTTTGGAGGGAAAGGGGTAAAGAAGAAGATTCAACAATATAGGGTAACTCCAGGGAGAAAAACTTGGAAATGGTCTCAAGTAAATGAACGAGCACATTGCATCTCTAAAACTAGGAGAGAGACTCAGGTGGGGGTACCCAGGAAGCCTGGAAAAGGTCCTGGGTGTGAAAAACCTGTTGGCCAAATTAAAATGAGATTGCAACAAGTATTAAAAGTGGATTGCATCTATGAAAGATCCACTGGAAAAAAATTAAGCTAAGTTTAAGAAAAATCTCTCCTAGCTCATAATCCTGCATAGACAGTGATTTGCTCCCTCCAAAATTGTAGATTTGGAAGGAAAGGCAAAGTCCCAAGAACTGATGGAGAAAACTTTGCTGAGCTGAATAATTCTATCTGCAAATCACACAGATCCAGAGAGTTCCAGGGAAAAAAAAAAACTAATGAGAAGAGACAAATACCTATCTAAATAGATTGGTGAAATTTTTTTCAATTTCAATGACAAAGAAGCAATTCCACCAGCAAAGAAAAGGAGAGAGGCTGTCAAGCCTGCAACCCAGTAGGCTCCAAATTTCTCCTCTACAATAAAGGCTGCCGTTTTGAGGGGGAAAACTGTGATCCAAGAATTGCCTCCATATCGAACTTAATATTTCAATTGGAGAGGAAAAATTCACATTCTTTTCACTTCTACATGCTAAAAATATTCAGAAATGCACTGTGGGAAAGGAAGAGATGAATCAAATAAAAATTATTTTGTAAGCAAAAGATAGAATGTGAAATTAATATTAATGAAGCATGAAAACGGACCCTCATAAAATGAGATGTTATGTTGGTTACAACTATAATTATAAAGGGGTTAAATTCCACTACTAAAATATCAGTGTTCTCAGTTGTGGGCAAAAATAAAATTCCAAATCTACTATGTGCTGTTTTTTCTTAATATAAAGGATACACCTTGAAAATGACATGAAAGGTTGAAAATAAGACTTCGACCAAAGATATGGCAGACTGACCAAAGAAAACCAGGGCTGAAAGTATCGAGCAACAGAGTTCAAGGCAGGAGGAAGTGCTATTGAGAGGGTTTTGAGATGAAACTTTAAAAAATAACAATGCCAGAAGAAACAGTCAAATCATAATTCTATTAGAACATCTTTTATATTCTCCAACAAAGTGAATAAAAATGAGTAAGTTTGAATAAATAATAGGTATGTATTAGCTCTTTAATGTCCTAAAGAGTCAAGGTGATTCTCGAACATCAGTGGATGGTTTATTTAAATTAAAAAAAGAAAACACCAAACCCACAAACTTGAAAATACTCCAACTGTGGTGGAAGCTGGAACACCCCACGTGTTCTCTTCCGAGAAGGAAGGGGTGAATGCTCCCAGCCACCAGGGTCCTTCTCCCGAGCAGTTCTCTACTCTCAGCCTTCAGCCCCTTCAGGGACCATCCCAACTGCAGAGTCCAAAGCCATGTCCCCTTCCCGAGTCTGCTTGCAGTCAGTCACTGTGGAAAATAAAGGCCTGTCTTCTTGTCCTGACTCCAGAAACTGAGAAGGGCCCTCTGGCCCTCTCTGTGGGAGCTGTGGCCTCCCCTGAGACTTCCTCACAGCTAACTGCCCCACCCATCCAGCCCTGCTTCCCTCCTCCTCCTTTCCACAAATGTCACTGGTCCCCAAGGTCACTTAAGTCCCCTGCATACTGATCTCTGTCTCATATCCCACATCCCAGACAGCCAAACCTGTGGATCAGACATTCTTGCAGTAATATTAGAATTGCTTCTAAAATAGTTGAACAAGCAAATCAGAGGGACATGTATAAATGCATGTGTTGATTGATTACAGTTACTAGGCCACAGCTCAAAGCTTGCACTGCAGCTGACTTTGAACATATGGACAAAGAGAATGGTACATATCAAAACTACAAGTACGTGCTGCTAATTCTGTGCTCAGAAGCAAATTTGTAGCCTTTTTTTTTTTTTCTCTTGGGTACCAGGGTTTGAACCCAGGGGTACTTAATCACGGAGCCACATTCCCAGACCTTTTTATGTTTTCGTTTTGAGGCAGGGTCTCACTAAGTGGCTTAGGGCCTTGCTAAGTTGCTGAGGCTGGCTTTTAACTTGCAATCCTCCTGCCTCAGCCTCCGGAGCCCTTGGGATGACAGGCGTGCACCACTGCATCCGGCTCTTAGTCTCAATGAATTTCTTAGTATGTAAGAAGGAATGAAAAAAATCAATCTGATTCGATGGAGAAGGGACCATAAAACCTAACTAAGGAGATAAGACAGGATTTCTTTAAAGATTTGTTCTGAGGTGTGCAAAATGACATGACTTCTAGACTTTTCTTTAAAAAACTTCAGCAGATATAAAAAGAGAGAAAGATGAAATTGATGTGGTAAAATCCTGATGATCGCTGTCAGGTGAGGTGTATAAGGGCACATTACACTATTTTTCTTAATTTTGAGTGTGCATTTTCATAATTTAAAAAGAAGGGTAATAGAAATAAATGAAGATATGGATGAACTTAGAAAATCAAAAGCGAATAGAATCGATGCATTAAATATAAAAACTGTGTCTTTTAAAACTCAACAATAAAGTAAGTGCTTTATCATATGTACACAAGTGTGAAGAGAACAACTGAATCTCTGTCCCTAGGAATATGATTGTAGATCAAAAGTTTGGTTTAGATATTATAAGACTATTATAACTTTTAGCTGATAGATTTTAAACTCTCAACACATGGGTCGAATTGTTGGAGAAATATGAATTACCTTATTGACAGGAGCAGCAGAAAAATTGACAAGACTACCATAGCAAAGAATTTGAACAATCACTGCACGTTTTTACTACTAGAAGTCCCAGGGTTGGGATCACCTAGAATTTCCAAACTCCCAAACGCCAGTAATATCACGGCTTATGAATTATTCCAAGATACAGAGAAAGGAGACCGTTTCTCAAGGTAGTTAAGATGAGCACACCCCAATACCGAGAAAGAACCCATCCACCTCGCTTGGAATACAAATGCCAAAATCATCAGTAGAGTATTAATTGGCTGCATTATGCTGGGTACAGATATGAAGCTATCACAGTGATTTGCACCATAATGCAGATCTATAAATTACTAATTTTAAAAAATTATGGATAAAGAGAAGGAAGGCTAGCAGCATAGAGGAGGGGGCACAGGAGGAAGGGAATCAGGGGGAGGGAGGAGAGGAAGGAGTGAGAAGGACCAGGGACTGATGTGGAGCCCATTTTATCTCATGCATGTATGATTAGGTCAGAACAAAATCCAACAATATGTATAACACTAAGGCACAGGTAAAAACATTTAAAATCAGCAAACAAAAAGCAGAAGGAACCTGAAATAACGGGCTCACCTCCATCCTTCCCTTCCGTACCAACCAGAGAGATGTTAATATTTTGTCTTGGGAGGTGAGCCCCTCGCTCCCAGTCGGTTGTATATATTATTTCCAGGTCATCACATCATCACCCAGGGGAGAGGGGTGAGGAAGAGATGAACCAGGGACTCATGTTTTAACAATAAAACCATGACATAGCTGGGCATCGTGGGGTACGCCTGTCATCCCAGTGACCTGGGAGGCTGAGGCAGGAGGATCAAGAGTTCAAAGTCAGCCTCAGCAACTTATTGAAGCCTTAAGCAATTCAGTGAGACCTAGCTCTAAATAAAATACAAAAAAAAGGGCTAGTAAATGGATGGAGTTGGAGAATATCATGCTGAGCGGAATAAACCAAACCCCAAAATCCAAGGGCCAAATGTTTTCTCTGATATGCGGATGCTAATTCACAATAAGGCAGGGGGATAGAGTTACTTTAGATTAGGTAGAGGGGAGTGAAGGGAGGGAAAGGGTATGGAGTTGGAAGTATAGAGTGAAACAGACATTATGACCTCATGCAGGTATGACTGCATGACTGATGTGTTCCTGAAATATGTATAATCAGAAAAATGAGAGATTACACTCCATTTATGTATGATCTATCAAAATGCATAAATGCATTCTACTGTCATGTATAACTAATTAAAACAAATGAATTTTTTAATAAAATGGGCTGGGGATGTGGCTCAGTGGTTAAGCATGCTGGGTCCAATCCCTCGTACAAAAATAGTGACCTAAATTTAAAAATGAACTTGAGATGATCATCTATCTGATGGGGGGGAAATAAAGGCAAAAGAAGAAATTACTAAGGATTGTTGCATTTGATCATTTAAAAGGTAAAATACTTTTGCAAAATGTGTTGCCAAAATTTTTAAACAAATAAAACAGCAGAAATCAACAGCATCTATACTATGGCATACATGAGAGATAAATGATTACTGAAGCTTTTATTCTATTAAAACAGGGAATAGCTTTTCAAAAAAAGGTGGGGGGGAGAAGGGCATGAATAGATGATTAACAAAAGAAATAATACAATGGCCAGTTCATAAATAAAAAAGAAAATTAGTTCTCAAGAAGTGCAAAGGAAAATAAGGCACTATTTTTTCCTACTCAAGTTGAAAAGACATAAAAAAAATGGAAGAAAGAAAGAAAGGAAGGAAGGAAGGAAGGAAGGAAGGAAGGAAGGAAGGAAGGAAGGAAGGAAGGAAGGAAGGAAGATTGATTGATTGTAGTTGGCATCAACCAGATCGCAAACAGCTAGGCTGTTTCATTTATTGCTATTAGAAAGACAAATCCTGACTGCTATTCCAAGCATTGTGGGTAAATCTCAAAACCCTGCAGAGCGTTCATATCATTTCGCCTGGCTTTTTCATTTCTACAATGTGGTGGGCGTACTCTAAGATGGTCCCTAATGGTCCCCACCTCTTGGTGGTCACACCCTCCCCTTGATTGTGGGCATGACCTGGGACTTGCTTCTAGCAATGGACAGAGCAAAGAGCATGGACCGTCACATCTTGGGTGAGGAGGTTCAATGGTGACCTTTATCTCACTGACTCTTCCCCATACTGGCGATAAAGAAGACAGCTGATATCTGAGAGCTGAGCTATGGAGAAGCCAACTCCTATGGAAAGGAGCTGCCGGGGTAGCAAGAAACCACCAAGACCCAGAGTCCTACCACTGGCAAGAAACTGAATCCAACCAACAACCCCCTAAATGAACCTGGAAGCCAAGCCTCCTCCAGTTGAGGCTTCGCCTGAGACTTCAGCTGGCCGCACCCACATTTCAGCCTCTAGCTGAGACCCTCTAGCAGAGCACCCAGTAAATCTGACCCACGGAAACTGTAAAATAAAAGTCAGGTGCTGTGTAAGTTGCTTTGGGGTGACTAGTTACCTCGCAATACATAATGAATGCATAAGGAAATATGCATTCATATGACCACGAGGAAATAATCATGGAATATGCAAAGATCTGGACACAAAGAAGTTCCCTTCAAACTTTTTATGATCAAGAACATTTGGAATCAGTTTAAATGTCAATGCATATAAATCTGGAGAAACTGATTACCATAGAGGTGAACCATATAAAATCATTTTTATAGGTTAAAAAAGGTCGACTATTCACTAATTTTTTTTATGTTTTACCCTAATGCATTCATACAACGAAGACACTAAAATAGAATTTATGAAAAATATTTACAGTTATGGATAACATCACTGAAGCTTCATGATATATGGTTCAGTGAGAAAAAAAATTACAAAGCGATGAAAATATGATTTTAATTTTGTAAAAGCAACATAAAGATATGCATAGAAAGATGATCACCAGTAGGCCAATAAAAAAATGCTGTCAAGTGTTTATCTTCCAATTATGGGATTTGGGATGATTTTAATTTTCTTTCTTTCTGTACTTTCCATGATGGACAAAGATCATTATTTTTTGTAAGCACCAAGCAAGGTTAACTAATGCAAGTCAACCGTACAGTCAGTTCCTAAGCCAGCACTAAACTGTCCCTTTGGAGCACAGTCCTTTGTCTCTCACAAATCATTCTGCCCGATCTCCTGGGCTTACAGAATCACGGGGATAGCATTTAGAAGGGCCCTATGATATCACCAGCAGCTCTACAGGATTAGCTCTCTGCTTTCTGGAGATCTATTGTCCTCCCTTGAACAAGGTTCTTCTCATCTGGTGGCAGACCCCTGCTTCTGTGAGTTACTGTCTTCAAATCCCTTGGTTTCTGACATTTCCTGGTGCAGGGCAGTAGAGGGAATTTTGAGGAAAACACGTGTTCTAAAAGAATGTGCAAAACCACTCTGTGTTTTCCTCTCATGTTTCGGCTAACTCTGCCCTTCTGTCGCTGTTCCGTTTCATCTGTTACCCAGCTAATGACCCTCTTAGAAAGCTGAAATGCTCCCCAGCTTGAGGATGGTGGATGGATTTTGTTTTTTTCTTTTAGACCTCAGCAATGCCTTGGGACAGCCGAATGTGTCCCCGAGGGATGAGCCATTAGCTGGGAGGTCGTCCTCATCAAGAAGCACGTTCTCCTGCATCAGAATGAGTACCCGCCACCTACACCTGGTGCAGTCTGCTGACTGTGCCCCTGACCATGTCATGCCTGCATTTAATCCAAAGGAGTGATGTGACGGTGACATATTTGGTCAGTGTCATGAACAACCAAGGTACATGTTACCATTGCAGGAAGCAACAAGGGTGTGAGAGAAGGGTTAGGTGGGAACAATTCATATTTTCTTTCATGAAGAAAACTCTTAAATACTTCAAAAACTGGGGCTGGGGTTGTGGCTCAGTGCTAAAGCGCTTGCCTAGCATGTGTGAGGCAGAGTTCGATTCTCAGTACCGCATATAAATAAATCGAATAAAGGTCCATCAACAACTAAAAAAAGAAAATTTAAAAAATACTTCAAAATTAAGTCTAAGTTGTAACAACAGGGTGTAGATCAGTCATGAAGACAAAAGCCTGTGACCTTAGCACTGTGACCTTAGCGCTGGCTGTCCTGTGACTTCGTGACTGGTTGAACAGGAGACATGGAGAATCAGCTGCACGTTCTCTCTTAGTTTGGAAATTTCTCCTAGCGGCTCAACTTCTGGCCTTGACGACCACCCAGAGTAAACCTCCCCTCTGCATATCGTTCCCGAAATGTTTGCAGGCGATGCTGGTATCTTCATTGGCTCTCTCCCAGAGGCTTCTCATTCACAGCGCCTTCAATCACTCTTAGAATAATATCGTTTTTCACTCAGTGACAAAGGAGAAATCATTATCCTTGTCCTTTGCTTTGATTAAGAAAATTAGAATGGGAATAAGGGAGCGGGCTCTGGCGGGAGAATATTCAAGCCGTGTCCCTCATTTCTGACTTGCAGGCCTGGTGATAGAGTGTGACGTCTCGCTGTCCCTTCCCACGGGGAAAGATGCTGTACGTTGTTCCTCGTCTCTGCATTGGGGGCTTAGTGTTTTCCCAACTGTGCGGACCTTTTCCAGGGATGGGGGCTCTGTTATGGTGTGGAAATGGGTGTCCCCCCTCCCCAAGCTCATCTGTGAGACAATGCAAGAATTTTCAGAGCTGAACTGATTGGATTATGAAAGGTGTAACTTAATCAGTGGATTAATCCTCTGATGTGGATTGACTGGGCGGTAACTGCAGGCAGCAAGTGTGCTGGAGGAGGCAGGTCACTAGGGACACTTTGGGGTTTAAGTTTTGTCCCTGGTGAGTGGAGCTCTCTCTGCTTTTGGATGGCCATGTCCTGAGCTGCTTTCCTTCTCCAGAATGTTCTCCCTCACTTGGGCCCAGAGCTTTAGTGCTCTAAACTGTGGACTGAACCTCTGAAACTGTGAGCCAAAATAAACTTTTCCTCCTCTCAGGTCCTTTAGTCACAATGACCAAAAAAAAAAAAAAAAATTCCCTTGAATCGACCCCTTCCTGCCTCTGAGATCCCTCAAATCTTCCTATTCCAGGAAACATATCCTGCCAGGCCTCCCCTTTGTGGAGCAAAGCTGACAGCTGACTTTGACCTCATTATCATCCCTCTCGCTGCATAGAGATCCAAGGCAAAGGGGTTCATGCAGCCACGAGCTGGGCAGGTCCGGTGTTCCTCTGGTCACGTGTATGACCTGGGATGACCCATTCAAATGCGCCTCCCTGCAGGGTCTCTTCTTTCTCCAAAGACTTCCCTGAGCATGCCAGCACACCGTCTCCTCTCCTTCTGAATGAGAGGTGCATTTATAACTGGGGACAGCACAGTGCAATAGATAGAGCACGGACTTTGAGTCAGGATCAACCCGGTTCAAAGTCTGCTTAGGCATTTCTTCACTGTTGGGCCTACTCTAAGACCATTTCCACATCTGCTAAATGGGGACATCAACTCCTTTTTCACAGATTTATTCTGGGACAACACTTTCAAAATGTGATTCCCCAGATTTGCAGCATCACCTGAAAACTTGTTAGAAATGCAAATCCTAACACCTCAGGAACTCTGGGGATGGTGCCAGCAATGTGTGCCTTTAAAAGCCTTCTGGGTGATCCTAATTGTGCTCAGGTTTGAGATCCAATAAGGATTTGAAGCAACACAGGCAGAGCACCTGCACATACACATCTCAGGACCTTTTCTGTTATTATCCTGTATATATACCACTGAACTCAATGCTATTTTGTATTAATGAATCTCTACTGGAGACACAGAAGACCACAGTGGTAAAAGTAGAGGTTGTGGAGTCAGACCCAGATTGCCCTAAATTCCATTTATACCAGCTCTGTCACTTGGGGTGAGTTAATATCCTCTGTGTCTCCACATCTATGATGCAGAGACGTGAGAATGAGGTAAGTGCCCTGATGTTTGCTGAGAGAAACCTGCTGTGATAAGACATGTAGCATACTTACCGTTCCAGTTAATGATAAGAGCCCCTCATGACGTTATCTGTTACAGTCTCCTACTGTGTTCATTTCACCTCCGTTATGTCATCAACTCTTCAAAAGCAGGATGACACCGAGGCCATTTATGCCCTTACACTAATTTGCATCAGGGGGAATCCACAAGAAAGGCACAATTAACACCTGTAGATCTGACTCTTACGACCCCCCCCCCCCCATGCACTACAATTTCTAGCTTTCCCATCTTCAGGTGACTCATGTTGACATCAAAAGGAAAATTGCCACAGACAGAGGGAAGAGATTTTGTAGAAAGACCTGGGATCATATCTGTACTCAGCCATGTAGCAGTCCTAGAACTTTGACTCCAATTCTTTATCAATAAAACAGAGACAACCCCTTGGGTGCCTCTATAAACAGAAAATCTCAACTCGGGTTGGTGCAAACCACAAGGAAAGATGTGATCTCAGTTCCAGGATGTCCTGGGGTTCTGGGTTCTGGGTTGGTTTATTCATTGGTTCCATGTTGTCATTCAGAGCCCAGGTTCCTTCCACCTTCTTGCTCCCCCATCCTTGATGGGAGGGTTTGGCTCTCGGGCTGCCTCTCTCATGATTCCAAGATGGGAGACAGTCCCAGATGTGACACCAGAATGCCCAGAGAAAGAAAGGGACCTTCCGAGTATAACCCCTTGAGAAAGAGAAATCTTTCCCCAAGATCTCCCAGCAGACTTCTTCCATTCCTCAAACCAGTGGAGATGGGAGCCTGGGATGAGCTTGGTTAGCGTAGAGTGGCACCTGGTTTGGTGTGGAAGAGTCAGGGGCTCACCAATGTTCCTGCCTACGACCAAATCCACAAGGTGATTGTGGTGATCACGTGGGACCACTGAATCACACACTGTCTGAGACACAAATGACCCTTAGAGACACTGCCCTCCTCCTCTGTGTCTTCCTTTAGGAGTCCTTTCTGTCACATCACCTGTACGGTCACCAAGTTCTAAGCACCCTGCCACCTCGAGGCAGCTTCATATGTCTGTCTCTCTACGGGACCCATCACACTCCGAGCCTAGGTCAACATCATCTCTTTTCTCAACCTCTGCAACCATTCCACCCCACGATTTGGTTTTTCGTTTTATGATTGATCTTTTCCGTCTCCTCCACGACTGCCAGAGCGATGTGTTCCTCTCAAAACATAAATCACTTAAAAACCTCCTGTGGCTTTCCGTTCTTCCCAGAATGACCTCACAGCCAGATGTGGTGGGCATGAGAGTCTGTCTCCCAGATCTTCAACCACAGGGATCACAAGTGACACAGGGCTTCCAGTGCTGAGACCTGACTTTGTGGAAGGTCATGTGTCCAACAGTTTCTTTTCCAGACAGTTGATTGGGTGACCAGGAAACTAAGTCAGAGACACAGAACTCTTATGGCTGAGGGCTCCCAAGAGCCTGGCTGGGCCTTCCTTACCCTGCACGGAAGCCTAAGATGCTTCCAGCCCATCTTCCTCCCCTTTCTGCTTTGTTCAAATTCTGATCTCTTGCCTGGAGGCCTTACGGTCCCTCAGGCTCCCTCCCATTTTCCTCTCAGGCTGTTCCTCTAGGAAATCCCCATGCAGCCATAAACCAGGCAGCGACAGTTCCATCAACAATGGGCCACATGTACAGTGGAGGCCCACGGGTTTACACTGGGGTGGAAACTTTTCTGTCACGTAGTGATGTTATTTCGTCATACTGTCGAAGTGTGACTATGATTCATGTGTTTTTGGTGATGCTCACGTAAGCCCCCTACTGGGCTCCACCAAAGCACAGCACACACAGTTTCGTACAGTCCATAAGATGTGATAATGATAATGACTGTTTGTGTTTTTACCATGCTTTTAAAATTGCTGTTTTTGAGAGTATCCCTTCTACTTTTTATTTTTTAAGTCGACTCTAAAACAGTAGGCCAGGTTACTGCATGCCTCCTGTTTACTCTGTAGCTAAGAGACCATGTCACGTGATTGGCATCTGCCATGGAGGTGTCTATAAGTGCACTCTATGTTCCTGCGATGACTAAGAGACCATGTCACGTGATTGGCATCTGCCATGGAGGTGTCTGTAAGTGCACTCTATGTTCCTGCGATGACCAATCACTGATGATGCATTTCTGAGAACACATCTCCCATCACTAACTGATGCGTGACTGTATTTGCAATCCTGTCTTGGCCTCTACGTTTGGGAGGACCTGAATTGGCACACTTCTGTGATCTGAACTCTGCCTACCTGCCCAGCTTCGTCTCCCCACCCTTACCCCTTGCCCTAATGCTCCAACACCCTGAAATGCACTCCTCTCCTCTTCCTTCCTGGTCTTTGCTCTCTGCCCTGGCACCCCTCCCCCACATGTGACGGGGACTGTCCTTTTCTCCTGGAATTCTTTTTTCTCTCTCCCCCTACGTGCATGGGCACACACACACCCACATGCACAAACACACACACATACTCATTCATTCACACAGACCCCAGAGTACGTGCATCTCTGCACTGGAGCCCAGAACACCCTTTCAGACCTCAACAAAGCACTGGCCAGCCTTTGTTGCAAATTTTGACTCAGGTGTCTCCCACTAAGAAGGCAGGCTCTGAGCAGGGCAGGACCATGCCCTCTCGTTTCCCCTGGTGGTCAAGTACCCAGCACAGGATGTGGCACATACTTGGGGCTTACAGACCTCTCTCCCTCATGCATGGCTGGCAAGACACAGAAAATTCCTAAGACATCCCTCCAAGGCACCCATGTTACACTCTCCCCAACATCAGCCTGGTTTGGATGTGGAGAGATTGGAAAAGATCCTCAGGCCCCAAGATCAAGCTTAGAGACCTGGCTGGCTTGTCTGTCCCTGGGTTTAGATAGGAGCAGGTCCCAGCTCCAGGGAGGTTTAGCTTAAATGCATGTCAATCATGCTTTGGTGAATCCTGGATTAAAAGATCAAAGCTGACAAGCGTTCCGTTAGGGGAGGGGGCAGCCAGGATACACAAGGAGGGGTTGGAATAGAATACACACAGAGGGGCTCATGAAGAGCAGGGCCTCTACGTGCAGGCTCCCAGCCTCAAGGGCTCTCAGGGGCTGCAGCACCCCCTACATTCCCTCCAACATCCCTGCCATGAGGCTACCTCCACCAGAAGTCCACAGTCCAGAGAGGGCATCTCTGGTCCCTGCACAGAGATGTATGAGGAGCCAGCAGTGACCTTGGATGAGGAGGGGGCCAGTCTCTGGAGAAAGAACAGCATAATTCATTTCTGGCCCTTATGTGTCCCCACCAGCCTGGAGGACGCTGGGGTACCACCTTCTTCTTTGGGTTTCAGGTACCATTTCTGAGTGCTCATGATGGGCCAGGAGCTGAGTTTAGGGAATACAGCAAGGATAAGGCAAAAAAAGAAACAGTTCCCGTTGAAATGCACTAATAGGTGGGGAAAATAGGTGGGAAACAGATCATCACAGGAATAAAGCAAAATAACTGACAAGTTCTATGCAGAAAAGTTAAGAGTTTCCATGCGAGAGGATTATAGGGAAGGTGTCCTTTGCAAGAGGCCAGAGCATCCCTAGGGAAGATGCAGGGGCAGTTGATTACAAGGGAAAGGACCAAGCAGAACATTTGACTGAGAAACAATATTTGCCCATTGAACAGATATTTGATCCAGCACCTATCGTACATTGGGTCTGAGTCAATGCAGAAAGCTGGAAGTCTACTGAGGCAGAAGCAAGGGGAAGAGGGGGAAGGGGGTGAGCTGGTGTGTGTGGGTGGAGGACGCAGGGAGCCCATCTTTCAGGACCTCGGAGAGCAACACGGGGATTTGGAGTTTCCTGGGGATAATGGGAAGATCTTGGAAGGTTTCAAGCGGCAGCTGTGGGTAGGTTACACCAACTGCTTCCTGGAGATCGGAGCCTGGTGTGCGGAGTCTGTTGGCTACTCTTGGGACGAAGCTCAGGACTGCTCCAGCTCTGCTCACCCAAGACACAACCAGCAGCTGTTGGTCAGGTGCCTGAGATCTGCAAACGATTATTTGGCTCTCAACGGGCACCAGAGGAGTTGCTGTGTCTGTGGGGATCTCGGTTCCCTCCATTCCCACCGCCCAGAGGAAGACTGGTCCAGGAGGAGTGAAGGGTAGAGATAACCGCACTGCCCGAGTGCTCCCAGGACTCACCTGTGCAAAGTCATGCAGGCTGCTCTCCAGTGTGTGGCTAGGGATAAGATCGTGATCCCTAACATGCCACCGAGACAGACACATCATTATCCACCCAGCAAATGCTGCCCTTTGCAAGGTGAGCAAGAAACTGCTCACTGGAATCCTGCTTCTGTCCAGGGATTTAGGTTGGGGAAAGACAGTATGGCTGCCCTCAGCCCCAGGGAATGAATTTTGATTGATCAAAGCCAATCACAGAAAATCTCTCCTCTCCATTGACAGGCTTAGGTATAAGCATATGATGTAATTCTGGAAGACTTCAAAGGAAGGTTTTTATTTTTCTCAAAAAATAAAAAAGAATACACACAGGTAAAAGAATATTCTGCCTCATCTTGTCTGCATGCAATGGTTAGAGATACTGCAGCCTTTTTGCAGTGGTGAGGGAATACATTGTTAATACCTTGAGAGTGGCAGATGTAAACCTGAGCTCTTGTTTAATTGCTGAATGAACTAACTATCCCATGAGACTTCTGTTAAGTGGGAGAATGCATTTCCCACTTAAACCACTTTCCATTCTGTTTTCTGGGACCTGTTGTTGAAAACATTTTAATTGGTACAGGTTCTCTGAGCCTCGGTTTGAGATATATGTAATAATGTTACATACATCTCACCATTCCTCCATCTATTAAGTAGAACATGCCTACAACTCAACTCCATGTATAAGAAATCTACATCCAGCACAGGTTCCTTCCTGTGTATCAGGTAGATTAATGGGGCTGTCAGAAAGTTCTGCTTGATATCTGCCTTACATGACTACTGCTACTTAGAGACAATCTTCCTGTGAGGAGAAGCCTGTGGAGATCTTCTCTTTGCCTAAACCAACACCCAGAAGTTTGGCATCCTGGGATGACGACTGTAATTGTAGTTGGGTTTCTACCACCTAGACCAGTGCCCAGCACAGAATGAATTTGGATAAAAGGTTTCTTAAGTGGAAAAAAATAAACATGAAATCTTCATCAGAGGGCTGAGTGGCGACTTCTCTATCAAAGAATGAAAACAAGCATTCTTCTCTTTTGATTGAGTCACAAACACATCCCTGTCTACTAGCGTCTGTTCAGGCATGGGGTCCCCAGCGGGATGATACGAAAGCTAGAATTCTCAGCCATCTGAGTCAGAACGCTCTCAAAAGTTCTTCTGGCAATAATGACGACTGAGGGACAGCCGCACATGCACACACCAGCTCCCATGAAGAGTGCACACGTGCCCCCCATGCCACACACACACGTCTGGGTCCTTCCTATGCTCTGCTCTATCCAGGCTCCCTCTTGCCCAACTGCCCCAAAGTGCCCCATGGTCCTTGTCCTCTGAACCCTCCCCCTGATGAGCGCTTACTGTCCCCTCGCTGAAGTCAGCTGGTCTCTGCAGATGGTCTCTCTGCCTTCGGTTTCCTCCAAGTGGAGTGTTCCTCTGACGGAGCACTATGAGGATGGGGTTAGTTTCTTCTTTTTTCTTTCCTTTTCTTTGGTAAACATTTTAAAATAAACTATGACATCTTTCAGAAGAATGTCCTAAGCATCAAGATAGAATTCAATAAATATCCACCAGATTTAAAAATCAGCATTTCACCAACGCCCCAAAGTGCCTTCTGCTCCGGTGCTCGCCCCTGGGGATGCTCTCACCGCCTCCTCTGACTTTTCAGACTTCTAGATTAGTTTTGTCCATGGCATCCGACATCCGGTGCTCTTTGGTGCTTTTCTTTGGTTCAACACAAAGCTCGTAAGACCCAACTGTTGCTGCATGTAGAAACAGTTCACCTATGATTATTTTGCGGATGAAGATGCTAAGGTCCATAAAGAGGAATCCCTAGCCAAGGTCACCTGACCACCATCAGAACCCACCCCTCCCAGCTGTCAATCTTTCCTGCTGCCGCTACAGCGCCCTCTATGGGCGAATCCGCGTCTCCTTATTCCTTCCATCCAATAGGGGCATCTTCTCGCTAAAAGAGACCACCCTCTCTCCCTCTCTCTCGTTTTTAAGCCTTTCCTCATTCTTGGCTCCAAAATAAAATCCTTTTCATCTCCCAGCTCTTTCCTTCCTGTGCTCTCTATATAAAACCTTTCAGCAGCTCTGTTTGCAATTACCACCAGGAGAAATCTCATCTATTTTGGGCGATTCATTTGCGCCTTTGCACCGGGGCTATCTTTAACACACCTGAGTGATCCTCTTCAGGACTGCCTGCCCCCTCCGAGCTGCCCCTGTTCAATGCCACCGGCTCCCGATTCACTCCCCCTCCATCAGACTCCTTAGGTTTCTCGTGATTTCATTCCTTGCACGGTTGGAAATGGATCATTCAACCCAGACGGCACTGATAAGACCAATAGCTCTTCGCTGCCTGGGGCCACGGGGTTTACCAACACTTCAATGTGAGCATCTTCTACAAGGATTTAATTTAGATAGTTAGACAACAGATTTTTATCTACCACCCTGGTGGCATCGCCTCTGAGTAGAGTGAGCATAATCCGTGCCTATTTAATCGAGAGGTGGGTGAGAAGGAATGCGTGTCTCTATAGGGTGTGGGGGAGTCACAGGTAAATGAGTCCTGTGTGACCTTGAGAATGTCACTCGCCCTCTCTGGGCTTCAAGTTTCCATCAGCGAATTAAAGGGAATGTGCACTAAATCAGGGAGGGGGACCCTGCGGGAATCTACACAGGGCCCTCACCCTCAACTTTACAAGGACACTGCTGAGCTTTGTGTCTTGGGTTCACCAACCCTGCAATGTAAGCATCTTCTAGAGGATTTCATTTATTCAGATAACATCTGGTCGCAGGGCCTCTGAGCAGTAATCCTCAAAGGCTCATGTGTGAAAGGCTTGGTTGGTCCCCAACTCAGGGGAGGTGATAGAACCTGTAGGAGGTAGGGCCTAGTGGAAGGAAGTTAGGTCGCTGGGGGTGTGTCCATAAAGGGATATGGGACCCAGATCTCTTCCTTGTTTTCTTGGTTTCCTATCTGCTGTGAAGTGGATGGGCTTCCTCTGCTATGTGCTCCCCCCATGATGTTCTGCCTCACTATAGGCCCAAAGCAACAGGGCCAAGGGACTGTGGATGGAAACCCTCCAACCATGAGTCAAAACAAAACTTTCCTCCTTTTAAGTGTATTATGTTAGGATATTTTGTCACAGTAACAGAAAGCTGACATACACAGATACTCTGTGGGGGAGATTTAAGAAGCCTGGAATCTAGCCCTACTCCACTTATCCAGCTGTGTCCTTCAGAGAAAGGGGGTTCCCTTCCCCAACGCACACAAAGTCACTCTGCTCAGGAAGCAGCCTGGTGCTATGATTTTTCTGGAAAAACCGTGCAGGGCTTTCCAGCTTCTCTGAGCATCCAGGTCCTCCAGAAGGATTCCAAACCATTCGATGACACCATAGCTCAGGCCCCTACTTCTCTGCCATTCTGCAAGCACGTTGGTGTTTTATTTTGCCTTCAAACACCCCTCTTTTTGCTCTGAGTTGATGGCTGACTACAGAGGCCTACTCCTTGAAGTGGACAGAGAAGGGATGTCTGGGCTGGGGGTGGGGCTCATGTCTTGGGGAAGCAGTCTGACCCCACCGAGGCCAAATGTTCCTGAGCAGGTAAAGGTGCCCCCAGGCAGGGTGGGACAAAAAGTTAGTAAAACATGTGATTTGGGGGAGGGAACAGGAGGAAAGGCAGCTGCCAACGGGGGAGGCCCAAAGCCTCTGGTATCTGAGGTTTCAGACAGAGCCAAAAATTAAGGCAAATGCGGCAGAGGAGACTGGGTGGGTGGTGGGGAACTTCTCGGGGTGGTCCCACCCCAGGAGCTTCAGGGTCTGGCTCAGACCTCCCTTTTCACCCTGATTGACGGGAGGAGAGGTGTGAGCAAGCTCAGATGGGCAGGCGGCCTCCACCTTCAGAGCAGCACCCGTTATGTTCACCCAGGGACGTCAGCGCGTCTTTAATGAGGAGCGGATCATTCGTGTTGCACAAAGGATTTTTTTTTGTGCTTAGCTTTTTTTTAAGCCTCCATTAAATATTTCAGTAGCTGGCCCCTAGAGCATTTAAATTAGGATTTGATTTATGTCAAATTGATTTACACACAACCTCTGCTGATCAGATCCTCCGCAGGAATTGAGAAACGGGGGCCAGGGGGTTCCGTTTGTCAGCCGTGGGGTGCAGATTTGGAAGGTTATGGAAAATTAGGGGCTGAATCCATCATTTAGGTATAGCTGGAGGTGAGAGATTTCCCTGGGATATCACCCCCTTTTCTTTGTGTGTGAACTTCACAGAGCAAGTTTTGGATTCTAGCAACTAACCCATCTTAAAAGACACACACACACACAGCGGATGAGGGATGGCAGACTCACCTCCTCTGAATCTTCCCTAGACTCTTCATAACTCCTAGGGTACTTGAGACCAGGTAGGCTTCACTTTAAATAAATCCAGGATATGAAATTTCCAATTTGCAGCAAAGCAAATTAGGTAGAGTGATTCTCTCCATTATTCTAGAGTAGCAGCCTTGGGATTCTTTTCTCAGTGCTACTGACCACCCGGCATTTTCAATTAAACCCATTCATTCCGGGCCTGGCTCTTCAGATATCCAGCACACACGTCGCTCTCCGCTCTCCGCCTCCCTCTCTCTCTGCTTCTCTCTGGCTCATGCTAATTACAATGGCCGAGGTGTTTTGAGCTCATGCTAGGACATCCTAACATGTGATAACATCTTTCATTGAGATCGTTTCATTTACTATACACCACCACCCCGCCAGATTATCATCTCGGCTGTGGTGACCACGAGGAAATTGGGGTTCTGATGGGTTATGTCCCCTGCCCAAGGTCAGGTGGCCTGGAAGAGGCAGAGTAGGGATTTGAACCCAGGTCGGACTGATGTACCATCCAGAGGGGATGGTACAGAGCTGGGACAGGGTAGGGAGGTGGGACCAGACAGGCTGGAAGGGAGCGCAGGCAGTCACTGTGGTGTGACAGAGCCTGTAGAGTGGGGACCCGGCGGGGGCAGTTTCCAGGAGGACCTCTGCTTGAGTTAAGATGAGAGGGACCCCGCCCCAAACGAATCCAGAGCCTTCCCTCTCCACTTCCCCTTTAAGGACCTTTGTGGTCTTTAAACATCTTCAAGCCCCCACGTGACCCAGTCTCCTGGCTTCATTTGCATAGCCCCACCCACCAGAGTTTCCACGCATGCGCACCGCCAAGCCCCACTCCCCTCTCCCCCACCTCTGCCCTCCACAGCTCTTGCTGAGCCTTGGGCCCAGACAGAGGGCCACAGTGTTACGGGAGGATTAGGTCACGTCTCCAGGACAAAATATCCAGAGAGACCAGTGTTCACTCCCAGGTCACCGGAATGCTGATGGGCTGTCTGGGGCATGAAATGGGGAAACTTTGGAACTGGAGGAAAGCTTAAAATGATGTCAGTTTCAGGATGGGAGAGGATGAAGTCCAAGAAGGAAAAAGTAAATTGACCACCTGATGTGGGAAGAACTAGGTCTTGCTCATTTGATTCATTCATTTAATCAATATTTATTGAACAGCTACCATATGTCAGTCATAGGAGCTGGGTATACAAAACGGAATAAAACAAAGTCATGCGGCTTGTGGTCTAAGCTACAAGTAGTATGGAGCCATCCTGAATAAAACCCTTTTTTTTAGCACAAGGACATGGATGTTGGTTATTTATTTAACGAGCATAATAGTTCTTACTATCTTACAGATCTCATAGTTGTTACAAACACCATCTCACTGAATCTTCAGAGCAACCCTATGAGGGAGGTGCTATTTTATTCCCATTTTACAGATGGAAAACCTGAGGCACAGAGATGTAAAATGACTTGAGTAAGGTCACACAGCCAGTAAGAGGCAGAGCTGGAATTTAGACCAGTCTATCTGTCTATTCCTCCCTTGCCTTTCTTAAGCACTTTCCTAGCAAATGAGAAAAAAAATAAGAATAAAAGATACTTATTTTAGTCAGCTTTTTCACTGCTGTGACTAAAGGACCCAACCAAAACAATTGTGGAGGAGGAAAGTTTTATTTAGGAGTTCATGGCTTCAGAAGTCTTAGTCCATAAGTGGCTAGCTCCATTTCCCGGGACTCAAGGTGAGGCAGACCATCATGGCGGAAAAGTGTGGTCCAGGGAAGCAGCTCACAGGGTGATCAGGAAGCAGAGAGACTCCACTTGCCAGATACAAATATATACCCCACGGCCATGCCCCCAGTGAGCCATTTCCTCCAGCCGCACCCCACCTGCCTCCAGTTACCACCCAGTTGATCCCATCACAGATTAACTCACTGATTAGGTTAAGGTTATAACCCAATCATTTCCCCTCCAAACCTTGCACTGTCTCACACATGAGCTTTTGGGGGACACCACATCTAAGCCATGACAATACTACCACTATACTCCTCGAAATGTAGAAACAGAGGGAAAAATGCAAATAAAGAATGCAACTCCTGAGTTAAGAAAAAGTAAACAACAGTAGCCAAAGTGAGAGACAGTTAAACAGAACAGAGATCCACATGACGGATCTTTTCCCAGAGTTGCCAGTGTTGAAACAAATTTGGGCATGAGTCTCCTGATAGACAAACAGAAAAGTAAGAATGGGTAAGTTATATTATTTTCATAATTCTTGATTAAAAAACTCAGTTTTTCCTGAGCAATGCAACAATCTGTTTTCTTAAAAAAAAAAAAAAGGCTGGGGAGATAGCTCAGTTGGTAGAGTGCCTGCCTCGCAAGCACAAGGCCCTGGGTTCGATCCCCAGCACCAGGAAAAAAATAAAAGAAAAGAAAGAAAGAAAAAGAATACATGAGTGCATCCTGAACTCTTAAAGTCAAAGATCACATCCTGCTCCTCTCTCGGGAGTGGCCTTTGGTAGACACGAGTGCAGAAGGTGGTTGCTACGTGAAGATGGGGTGGAGATGGAGGTGGTATCAGTTTCCCAGGGCTGCTGTAACAAATATCACAGACCGCCTTGCTTAAAACCAGAGACATGGGTTTTCCCACGGTTCTGGAGACCAGAACTCTAAACTCGAGGTGTCAGAAGTGAAACTAAGCCACCAAATGGCAACTTCCCTATTCCTAAAGCTGTTCAAGCTATTCTTATGGATGTAGGTGCAGGAGCTCAGGACCCTGACCAAAAATAACACCGATAGCCTGGTGGAACCCAAAGTCTCCAAGAAGCAGAGCGTGAGACTGGAGAACAGGGCCTCCAGGATCTAGGTGAGGAGGGAGGGGTGCGGTCAATGGTTGCAGCCTGAAGATTAATGCCAGGACTGGGGACTCCCAGTTAGAAGGTTTCCACCAGTCCCACCTGGACTGGCATATGGGGTCTGGATTCTTCCATTAAGACTCCTGGTCACAATCCATCAACACTCTATTTCCTCTCACCCCAGAGTCACCTAAGTTTCTTTGCTCTTGTTCAGTCAGGGAGACGGATCTGAGCGTGTCTCCTGCCTCTTTGTTGGTCAACCTCTGATAAAGCTTTATTTGCAAACACCAGTGCCATAGCATTGGTCTCGGTGCATGTGGGACAGTGAGTCTTTGCTTGCATGACATCAGGACTAGGCTGCCCCCAAAACTGCCAGGAGAGGGTCCTTCTTTGCTTCTTCTAGCTTCCAGCAGCCCTGACTTCCTTGATTTGTGACAGAAACCATTTGCCTTTGTGTTCACATGACCGTCTTTGCTCTGCGCCTTTCTCAAAAACATCAATCATATGAGACTGAAGACCTCACTTACTCCAGTATGACCTCATTTTAACTTAAATTATATCTTCAGGGACCCCCTTGCCCCATGATATCCCAACCAGAGGTTCCTGGTGGATGAGAACTTGGCAGGGTTCCCATGAAGCCCAGCACAAGTGTTGGAGGAAGTGACTTTTTTCCTGGGTTGAAATATAAGGAGGAACTGGCTGGGCATGAATCTGGGAAGACAGAATCCAGGGTGCAATGTGAAGACTGGAAGTCCAGCACAAGATGTCCTGTAAGAGGAACAGTAGGGAGATCCCCTGGAGAGGGGCTGTCAGTGGGGAGGGGGAGAAGTGGGAGGGGAGGTGGCCGAGGGAGGCATTTCTGGGAGCTGGGAATTTCCTTTGGAATCCGACAGTGCAGAGGTTTTGAGCAGAGGAGCGACATGAACTAGTTTAGTTGATAATTGATCACTCTGGCCACCGCATGTGACATGGCTTGGAGGCAAGGTGATAATGGGAACAGCAGTAGGATATCCAGGAGGTGTCCCTGCAAGCCTAGGTGAGAGATGCTGGCAGCTACGACTAGTCTAGCAGCAACAGAGATGGAGAAGAAGGGGTCCAGACTGTATTCATCACAGTCTTGTTTGATTCTGTGTTGGGGAGGAAAGGATGAGCCAAAGATTCCAAGTATTATATTCTACCTGTGGCTGTCATTTGTCACTCAGGAAACACCTGGTCCTCTTTCCTATGTCCACGCTTAGAGTTCAGCCTCATTCATTTTAACCATGCCATTGCATTTCATATTTTAGGCAGATTAAAACATATTATTTATAAATCCCCTACCGCTGGACACTTAGATTGTTTCCATTTTCTCATAGTTGCAGCAACGCTGTGATAAACATCAGGCCAAACAATAACCCGATTATTCGTTTCTTCAACAAATTTCTTGAACAGAATCTGGTCACACACCAGTGAATTTCTCTTTAATGGGATTCTGTGTATTCCATGAGGTATTGCCATGTTCAGCGGCATGGAATGGTCTCTCACTAGCCATTCCTTCTCCTTCCTCTGAAGCTGAATAGTTCCAAGGATCCCCCCTCTTCCCTGTTCCTCATTTCCTGTGCCTCCCTAAATTTAAAAATTGCAGGGCTCCTCCTGTCGGCCATATGCTACCTTGTGTCTGGTCTCTAAAAACATGGAGTGGCATTTTGGGATGGGGACCAGGCTGCCAACTGCAGCTTGGATCTGGGAAATAGCCCAGTCCTCCTTGCCAGTGGGTTTTCTCTTTTCTAATACCTGTCCTCCTTTGAACCTGGGTCCAGCAGGAGAGGAGATTAGAGCCTCATACCTGCTCTGACTCATAGTTCCCCATCTGTTACAGCACATCATCTTGGTAGGGAGAGAGGCAGAAGAAAGGGTTGGGGAGGGAGATGAAATCCCACTTTTCTTCCTGCTTCTTTTCCAAAAGTTACCTATGATTTTTTTTTTTTTAATTCACTCTGAATCTCTGTCCTCACTAGAAACCAAGGAACAATACTGTGTGAAGCAACCAACATTACAGATATGGAAGAATTATTTCCTTAATATGTAAAGAGTTCTTACAACCTAAGAAAAAGAACTCTATTAAACAGATGAAGGACTTTAAGAGGTAATTATAGAAAAATACAAAGTGGCCAACAAACACACAAAGCTGTGTGTCTGCACTCATATTAAAGAAAGGGAAATTAAAACAAATAGATAGTATGCTATTATCTCCCCCTAGTACTGGGGATTGAACCCAGGGGCGCTTAACCACTGAGCTGCATTCCCAGACTTTTTTCTCTTTTCTTTTGAGAGACCGTCTTGCTAAGTTGATTAGGGCCTTGATAAATTGCTGAGGCTGGCCTCAAACTTGTGATCCTTCTGCCTCCGCCTCCCGAGCCCTGGGATTATAGGCATGTACTACCATGCCTGACCAGTATGCTACCTTCTAACTCTCAGAATGAGGTGGAAGAAAGATCTTGGTATCTAGTAATGGTCAGGGAAAAAAAAATCCTTGTATTCTGGGGGAAAGTTGGAGTGCACAATTGGGTAATCCCTTCCATTAGGAATTTCTAACAATTCCATTCCTAGGAATTTATAGTATAGATATGCCCCCAAAGTGGGCATGGAGAAGCATACCATAAGCTGTGGTATTGTTAACAGCTGAAGTCCTGAAATCAACCTGATTGTGAATCGATAGGATAGTGGTTAAATAAGTGATGATACAGTCACACAACAGAAAACAATGCAATCATTAAAAAAAAATATTACTACTTCTTGGTGTAGTAATATATTTTTCAAAATTCAAAATAAAAAGTTAAGAGAAACGAGCAAGTTTCCCAGCACCATGTATTATATTTACACACCAAACATCTTTGGAAAGATGCCTAAGAAAGCACAATAGTTGCTGCTTCTAGAAAATAGGATTAGGAAGCTCATATGAAGGGAATTCTGGTTTTTATTCTCCAGAGCTGCTTCTCAACTATCACCACGTGTTGCATTTGTGATTGAAGCTCACTTATTAAACAAATTTACTTGTTTATATAAATTTGTTTGTAAGTCTGTTTACCCACTAGTTAGCAGAGAGTAGCTCATTTAAGCACTGGACTTAAAATCTGAAACTTGGAACGTGTGAGTCTCTTTTATACCAGTTGACGTTCTGCTTTCTGGCTGTGTTACACTGGATTCATTACTGAAGTCTCTGGGCTTCCTTTTCTCATCATTGAACCGGAGATGCTTACAGTCTGTTGGGGTGTTCTTATTGTCATTTGCTGTAGGAGCAAACTGGTACAGAAGCAGCAGCAAGCTAATTGGCTCCCATTTTTTTGTGTGTTGCTCATATACAAACCTGGGACCTGCTACTCTTAGAGATCATATCACTTACTTAGTCAAGAAAACAAAAATGACATTTCCCCACCATGAATGCCTATCTGAGATGCTAGGGGTGATCCATTTTTCACCTTTCCCTCTGTTAATTCCACCTGTGCCCTAGGGCATGCTGGGAGCAGCAAATCCCAGCGCCTCTCAGGTTGATGCAAAGCACCTGGTGAGATTTTTCTCTGGCGACTTCCCGAAAGTTTAGAAGGTAACTGGGTCAGTCTGGAGTGGGAGTCGGTGGAGACATTGTAAATGTCAGCAGGGGAAATCACTGAGCAGGGAGGTGTATTGCTGAAATCAGAGGCAACCGATAGCAGTAAAGGCACTTTGCAGAGAAATATCAAAGAATCATGGGTGAAGCAACAAAGCCTGGGATCAGAATGTCGCTGAAGGAAGGAGTCGGCCATGGATGAGCCACAGGGCTCCTGAGTCAAGAGGGGGGTCTCCACTGCAAAGATCATCTGAGGGGAGTTTGAGACAGACAAGTCGAAGAATAAGAAAAAGAGGGTGGTCGTCCATTCGCCCTACCATTAATCACAAAGTGGGATGTGACTACATCTGGAGACAGGGAACAGGGCAGGAGAGAGGAGTTTGCAGAAAGCTCTGTCTCTCGAGACCGTTGCCAAGGCAGGAGGTACTGCCCCAGGGAGCTCTGTCATGGGAACTTTGATCAAAAAGCCAACCAGGTGAGTGCCAGCTCAGGTGCCAGGCTGTACGGAGTCTTCCAGCTCCCCGTGGGCAGGACCGAGACTCACCTCTAGTTCAAGGAGAAACGGCGGCTGCACAAAGGAATGAATGGAGAGGTTCACCCAGGGGTGGACACGCCGAGCTTCCAAGGAGGCAGGAAAGTGGCCGTGGTCCTCTTCCCTGGACAAATCCTATGGACTTGGATCAGGACCCCGGCTCCTGTATCATTTGCATACACTGCCACCAAAGGTGTCCTGGCTGCCACTTGCTGCCACTTACCTAGATCCTGCCACAGGGCTGCCTGCCTGCAGACATGACCTAATCAATCCCCAGATCCAACCTGAGGTGGGTTCCATTTGGCAACCCCGTTCCACAGATGAGCTTAGACCTGGGACAGGCCACGGGGCCTGTCCGGGTGGCCCAGCTGAGACAGGAACCCAGGTCAGCTCATTCCAGAGTCCACAGTGGGCCCTGTGCGCTGGGATGCCCACCATGAGCCAGCCCTGCGAAAGAGGGGCTGACCTCCATATTTGATGGATAAGACGGAGAACCAGGGAACCCACGTTCAGACTTAGCACTGACAGACCTCCAGCACGGGTATCCCCCCTCCACCAGGCAACCCCACCCCTTTCCAACCTCAGGGGAAGGCAGGGGACAGGATGCTGTGTGGACTTTTTTTTTTTTTTCTAATTTCCAAAGCCTTCAAACACCTTTCAATGGGTACCTATTATCGATGGTCCTAATTTCTCATTTTCCTGACTAGTTCATTTGGGGCAGGTAGGAAAGCATCCCCAGACTAACCATTGATTCCGTACCGTGGTGACTTCACACCCCAGGGAGCATCTAGCAAGGTCTGGAGGCGTTTTTGATTGTCACAACAGGGAGGGAGAGTAGAGCTAATGACACCTCTTGGGTAAGCAATGGAGAAATATCGGCCCCCAATAGTAGCAGCACCCGGGTGGGAGAACCTGGTTATGGAAATCCAAGTTTCTAGCAGGACTTTGCTTGGTTGGTTTTTGCTATATATATAAATATGTTCACCACTGACTCTGTTTTCAAATTAATGTTTAGGGACCTAACTCACACAGGGAACCGTGTTGTGAATGACTGAAAGAAACTTTCTCTTTAAATATGTAAGTCACAGAGATAAAGCTCAAGTATGGGTCCCTTCAACGTAAATGACCCTGTCCTTGGCAGTTGTGAGCATCCTTTGAGATCATGTCAACATATTCATTTCTATGCAGGGTAGTGCTGTACACTACACAGAGGGCCCGGATGCTTCTGATTTTCATATTATATAAAATAATATTACAAGTTCCCGTTCCATCTGCCCCCGTCTCTGGAGGATCTACGTCGGCACATGGGAACGAGGGCACTCTGCTTTGGTGCTGCATTTCATGGTCATACATATTCCATATTTACTCAGCTCTTCTCCCAAAAAGGAATGTCTGGCTCCTTGGTGTTGCCTTGTCACCAACACAGCTGCAAGGCATCTCCCTTTTTCCCCTAGAACTGACATCGAAAGCTGGTCATAGAGTTGCCAAAAAAAAAAAAAAAAATTAAAATCTTGACCAATCCTGAAATACTATACTCTCAAAAGGCTGCACCAATTTAAGCTCCCACCTTCAATGTGTGGGTGCACCTGTTTCCCCACCTCTCCATCGAACGGTGACGGTATCACATATTTTAGTTTCAGTCCACCTGGAGGGTTAAGAATGTTTGGTTCTAAACCCTAAAAGAACAAAGACAACTTCTGAAGTGGACAGGTCCCTCCCTGGCCTCCCAGGCAAGGGCTGGTACTATTCGCCCCTGGTCACTTAATGCGCATAGGGTTTCTGAGCCTTTCATCTCAGAAAATGTTTTCTGAGCATCTACTTTGTGCCAGGCACAGAGCTTGAAGCTGTTCTCCTTAGACAGAGAAAATAGGTTCCTATCTTCAAATACTCCTGGGATATTAGTCTATGGTTTTGACAGTACAAACATCAGCTCCAGAATTAAGAAAGAAAGGGGGAAAAGTGTTCTGAGTGACATGCGTAGAAGGGGAAGCTTCTAGAAAAGATGCTTGAAGCAGTGAGCATTTGGCCTCTCTTCTCAGTCCATGGTCAACACACTCCCCTGCATCTGTCCTAGGCTGTCTTACACTCGCACAGAGCCTGTATACAGCAGGTACTCAGTAAACATTTGCTGTTTGATTGAGTGACCCTATCTGATTCAAGCAGCCCCTCCATTTCACCCAGAATTCCATGGCTCAGAGAAGTGAAGTAGTTGGTCCAAAATCACACCGCCAGTCAGGAGCAGAGGACAATCAGGAGCCAAGTGCACAGAGTTCCAAGTCTTGCTCTTGATACTAAGGCAGGAGAAGGCCCCCCCAAGGAGGACTGAGTGACAGAAAGTATCAGAGGGCAGCCGCCCTCAGGAAAGGAGGAGAAAGTGGGAACTTCCCAGGTTGCTGCAGCCCTGGGATCTCAGGGCTCTGGCCCCTGGCGGCTGGGCCTCTGTGATCCCTGTCACCCCGTCCCTGCCTGGATCCCCTGGGTTAAGGGTCTCTCTCCCCTGTCCCCGCCCTCCTGCTCTTCTTGTCCAGTCCCTGGGGCGGCCAGGGATGCCATTCGGTGGGATAATCAGGAGACTTTCCCAGGTCAGCATCCCGCTCCTGAGCCCTCCCGGCAGCTGTCGGACAGGCCAGGCCGGGGGGACACCGCACAAAAGCTTTGCTAATGACTGTCTGCAAGCTGGGAGGCTGCGTGCGCGTGCGCGCGTGTGCATGCGCGTGCGTGCGCGTGCGTGTGTGCACAGCCTGCCGGCGCCGGGTCTCGCCCCGCCCCCTCGGGCGGGGGCCACGGATTCATTACAGATTTTTCAGGGTGGCGCTGCGAGGCGGGAGGGGGACGGGGACCAGATGGCAGACAGGCGGGTGGCGCTCGGCCCTGCCTCCTCCTCCCCTCACCAAGCAGATGCCCTCGGAACAAGGGCCCCGAGGCAGAGGCAGCCTTAGAGGGGAAACTCCAGATCAATTAGTGTCACAGGCCCCAGAGCTGGAGGGGGAGGGGCGCAGAGCCCGGTGGGGGAGGGGGCCACGACAGCCTCCAGTCATCCAGGGCTGCACCTGCCCTTCCCGGAGGGGTAAACTGAGGCCTGGGGGGCGGGGACAGGCTTGAGGTCGCGGTCTCTGGGTTGGGGCTAATAGTCCTATTTGAATTCTAATATTATTAGATGTTATATCGTATTAGGTAAGATTTTATATTAGAAAATATGAGTAGGTGATAGCTTTTCATATTATTATTAATATTCACGTAACTGATAACACCAGACATTCCATCAGCAGTGGACTAGTGGTAACCCCAGTGCTGAGCACGAATTCTGTGCTATACACTTGGACGATTTCTTCTCTAATCTAATTTTCCCAAAGGCCTGGTAAGTGAGGGCTTCCTGGCTTGGATTTATCAATGAGGAAACCGGAGCTCAGAGAGGGGAGTCAGGCTGCCCAAAGCCACACAGTCAGTAATGTGATGAGGCTGACATGCTAGTCCAGAAATCAGCCAAAGCACCGGAGTTAGGCTTTCCTGGATTCTCCCTTGGAGTGAGCTTGGGCCCACATTGGGAATCATGCTTCTAAACTCTCATTTTTTACCCTAAAACAACCAAACTTGCATTTCAAGTCCCAAGACCAAAATTTAAGTTCAGGCTGTTGTTTCCAAGCTGTGTGACCTTGGGTCAGTCACTGAGCCTCTCTGAATTTGTCTCCACTGTAACTTCTGATGTTACCCAGAAATGGTGGATGGGTAAATTTCTTCTGATACCTGCTTACCATGAACACGATGCGGGCCTTAGAAATAACGAGATGCACGGCTGTTTACAGGGAACGATACTCAGACGTACAGTTTAATTTTCTAGAAAGTCTATAATCAAACAGCATGCCCACTTTTATCCCATACTGGTGAAGACACAGAAAGAGAATAGGAGGAGGACAAAACAGAGGGAGATTAAGAGTGTGGCGAGTCCAGAATCATAAATCCCCAAATCCACATGGTGGTTGCTGCGTGCCGTGCTAATTTTTTCGTACATCAGTATTCACAACCCTTAATAGAAATGACCCGTATTAAAGGGATGTCCCCTCCCCAGGCCCGTCCAGCTCTGTGCTGTGAGGCTCCAGGGTCTGGCTGCAAAGGGATACATAGTCTCTTTAGGTGGCTAGGGCTTGAAACTGCAGCTCAGTTAGAGAGAAAAGCAACTTTTGAGGGTCAAAATGTGCTAGTGGTTAAGGGGCTTCGGGAAGGCGAGGGTTAATGTGCAAATCCATAAAGCTGACCCTGGGGTGGCCCACTTAGGAGACCATCTGCCAGCAGGCGCAGCTGCCAATCCAGGGCAGGCCCTGCCTCCTCCCAGGCTCCTCCCAGCCCACACAGCTTGGCGCCCCCAAAGCCTCTGTCTGGGCCTCTGGCTCCGGCCAGCCGGGGGGCCTGGCAGAATTCTCCTCTTTCCTGTCCCCAGAAGCCGCATTGGTATCTGACACCGGAGAGAGGTGACCGACTTCCTCGCTTCCGTTCTCCTTTGACCAATAAAAGGGAGTAGTCCCATTGGACAGCTGAGGAGACTGAGTCTCAGAGAAGCTAAACGGTCTGGCCAAGGACTAAATTCTCCTTGGGAGACAGCCCAGGTCCCCAAGAAGGCAGCAACCATCTCCCGACGTCCCCCTGTAGGCAGGAAGTCCTCGGAGAGAAGCTGAGGACCAAGAAGGGGGCCACGTTCCAGAGCCCAACCTGGGAGCTGGACAGAGTGGGGCTGGACTTCTCAGGAGTCCAGGAGGCCGGACTCTGCTCTCCCTCTGCACTGCCTCATCAGTGGTCTTTCTAGAAGGTCTCCCGGAGGCTCCCCGACTCCTCTTTGTGGGAAATCTAAGATGAGCAGTGAGCTTCCAGCATCCCTACGACCACCAGCTCGGGTCCTGAAAGACCAGAAGGGGCCCAAAAAGAGTTAAGTTGAGGGGCAGATGGAAGAGGAACAGAATCCTTCTGGAAACTGCCCAAATGTCAGAGCGAGCAGGACTGGCGGCCAAAGGAGGCAGAGAGAGAACAGAAAGCTCCCCAAACAGATGGACCAGCCAGGACATGAGGGGATGAAATGGCCACCATAATTGTAATATCTCAGATTCCTCTGGTGCGTTCCTGTTTTCACACTCATTCAAATCCATTATCTTATTGGAATGTCACAACTCCCCAGGATAATGGATGGCCAGGGGCTGGGAGACCCATCTGGCAAGGTGAAACAACTAAACTCAGAGAGGTTAAGCGCTTGGTCCAAGGTCACACAGTTTGTTTGTTGTCAGAGTAATTAAAGAAAGAATCGGGGTCTCCTAAAACCTAATTCAACCATGGGTGTATTTGGGATCCTATCTCCCTATGTCCTAACTTGAGACCTTTTTGAATTGATGATGTATATTAATGATGAAATAGCAACAATAGAATGAACAGGTATTATCACTTACTCTGAGAGGCACTGCTTTAAGTGTATAATGTATATTATCTCATTTAATTTCCACTTTGACCCTCCAGCTCCATTTCACAGATGAAAGAGACTGAGACTCATGTGACTGCAAATCACTTGCCAAAGGACACAGTTACAAAGCCGCGGAGCAAAGATTCAAATACACACCTCCCTGTCCCTGTGCGCGATCATGGCGCGCATTAGGATCACCAGGAGAGTGGAGAAAAATTTCCTGATGCCCAGGTCTTTCCCCAAAGCAATTACATCAGAATATCTGGAGGTGAGGTCCAAGTATTCTGTTTTTTAAAAAGGTCCCCAGGTGACTGCAGCGAACAGCCAGGTTTGGGGGCCACCCCAGCTCACTCTTCTCAGGAACTGTTCCATGGATCTTCTCAGCAGAAGTGGGGGGATGTGTGACTTTCCCTCAGTTTCTCCACCTGTTAAATGGGTCCGCTAAGCTTTGACTGACGTGGAATGGCAAAGGGTCGACCCCCAAGAGCTTTGACTGAGAACTGCCTGCCCCCAATTCTCCCCTCTCCCTCTCCTCCAGAGTCACCTAGAGTTTGAGGAGCCTATTGTCAAACTTTTATTATGTTTCTTTCAAATTAGACTTCCACGCAACCGCAAGCTTGGGCGTCTGTAGCCACAGGAACACAGGCTGCTGGTCAGGTTTTTCATCTTCTCTGGATGAACCAGTAGGGTGCCCCCATAATTTAATAATGGGACTGTCCGGGGAACAAAGGTAATGGATCCAGGAAGGGTGTGCCGGATACAAAGGAAGTCCTTCTAGGATTGTGGAGTCTAGGAACCAGACGTCCTAAGGAACCCTGCTCCGCAGGAGACAGGGGCATGACTGGGAAGGACCCTGACGTGGTCCAGGGACAGCAGTCCTTGGGTCCATTGAACGTAAACACCACCTGATCTTATTGTCCCAGATGCTTCGAAGCAGGAACATAAGCAGGTGTGTGGAGCCTGAAGCTTTTAACACACAGCAAACAACGAAAAGCTGAGAAAACCCACCAACATCCATAGAGCCACATCCCCAGCCCTATCTTGAATTTTATTTAAAGACAGAGGCTCACTGAGTTGCTTTGCTGAGGCTGGCTTTGAACTCGCGATTCTCCTGTCTCAGCCTCCCCAGCCGCTGGGATGACAGGCGTGCGTCACCACGCCTGCTCCAATTCCTTCTTCACGTGACCGTTTCGTGTTCTTATGTTGGCAGAGGGAATGGAGAGGTGATCCAGCCCCGGGTCTAGCATGGGTGGGTGACTCCAGAGGACTTTGAGGAGGAAAGGGGGCTGGTAGCTCAGAGGTCCCAAGATTCTCCCGAGATGAGCCCGCGGAGGGGACCCAGGCAAGGAACTGAGCCCCAGCCTCTGCAGCCAGTCCCTGAGGAATCTGGGGGGAAGACCTTCCGGAGCGTCTCCATTTCCCACTGCCCAGGAACAGTGCTCCTTTGAAGCTGTTCCTGGTGTGGTGTCTCAGCCGCATCCCGGGCGGGAGGTGCCTCATTTTTATCCGGTGACCTCCCTTCCTAACCTCCGCCAGCTCACCTGCTTAAAAACCGCAAACCCTTGGGCAGAAGCGAGTAGGGGAAATAGGAACGAAAACTACGTATCAAATTGCCCTCATTTGGGGGAGCGAGCTACACAATCGCTGACTTCAATCTTCTGCAACCTGTCCTTGAACAACCCAAGGACCACGAATTCCACAGAGCTTGGGGGTGGGGCTGGCAGGTGCCGGGCACCGTGAGGGCTCAGAGCCATTTGGAGCTCTTCGCGTGTGGGGGAGGGGGAGGCTTCGGTGGACTTGACCTTGGTCTTTGGCTCCACATCTAGCCATCTTCCCACGGGCCCTTCCTCCCTGGGACCCAGAGGTGGGTACCCTGGCACAGAGATCAGTGTGGCATAGTGGTGACGAGTCCAGGGCCCCGGAGTCAATTTCAGGGCTGGAATCCCTACCAGCTCTGTGACCTCAAAGGCATGCTGTCACCCCTCTGAGCTCCGGGTCTCTCGCCTACAAAACGGAGATGAAGGTGTATCTAGATAACAGGGTTGGGCCTAGGTGGTATGATTCGAATTCGGCACCAGGCAGCACAGATGAGCGCTGGCTTCCAGGTGGCAGCTCAGGCCCACAGCAGGAATTGGGGGAGGGGCAGGTCTTCCAGAGACTCTGATCTTTCTCCTGCCCATTCAGGACACTTGCTTTTGAAGCTGTGCTGGGTGTTACTCTGACTGCTCCTGTCCAGCTGGTCCTCGCTCACCACCAGAGTCCAGCAAAGAGTCGCCCTCTCTTGCCCTGGATCCCAAGTTCTAGCATCAGAGGCTCTCCTGAACCTGGTGACTGAGTCCTGGGTAACTGAGGTCCAAGATGGCGCCTATTGTAGCCCTAAATGGGACGGAGAAGGCAGAGACTAATCCATTATAAGGAAAAGGAAAGACCTTCTGGAGAGAAGAGCCATGTCAGACCCTGGCTCTCACGTGGTCTAGCTGTGTGATCTGGATCAAGTTACTGCCCCTCTCTCAGGGCCTTTTTAAAAAAAAAAAAAAAATAAAATAAAATGGGAATAACGATACATAGTAGCCTCTTCCACTTCACATGGTTTTGTTTTCTGAGCATTCAGTTACCTGCAGCCAACTATGACCCAGATATTAAATGGAATATTCCAGAAATAAGCCATTGGTAAGTTTTAAATCTCACATCTTTCTGAGTAGCATGTCAGATCGGATTTCATTCCACTCGATTCTTTGGGGTCCTGATTCATTCCTTTGTCCAGCATATCCACAGTGTATATGGTACCTGCCCGTTCATCACACTGTCACCATGCCGGTTAAGAGCTCCTCAGCGGTGGTGGAATGATAGCGCTCATGTTCACATAACCCTTATGTTACTTAATAATGGCCTAAAGTCACTGGCAATTGGGATATTCAAGTTAGAAGCTGTAAAGTGCTTCCTTAAAGTCCAAATGGATATGTAGATACCTCACATAATCACAGAACGTTTTCTTGGCAGAAAAGGGGTTCTGGGAATTGATTTCAGTGATCTAAAAGAGTCACAAGCAAGAGGATGGGAGGTGAAAGGGCATCTTCACCTCTCCCTGTTCCCCCACGGGCTAAAGGGTCCCATGACTGCAGGTGGCATTAAGCCTCCACTCAGGTTAGGCTCTGGCAAATTGCCTCCGTCCCTGGCTGTTTCTTGAGACATCTCAAAACAAGCATAATTACAGTCCAAGGATAGGGTTGTGCACAGCTAGATGACTTGCAATCACAAAATCTATGTTCCAATGATAAATACAGTTTCTCCGTTCTTCTTTTTTGACTCTATTTTCCCAGAGATGTTTTTTGCACATCGAAACAGTTTAACCCAATCCTGGCTGCTCTTCTGATCTGGACTTGTCCACATGGAGACCAACAACCTGTCACCTTTGAGACAGGGCCAGTCCTGGCAGCACAGGGTCCACTCCTGTCAAATGCATTGGAGATTGCACAGCTCCTGGGTCCCCGTCCCTTTCTTTCCCAGCAGCTAGTAATGCAGGCGCAAGAGGGAGAGGCTAAAACTAAACCAGTGCTCCTCCTTAGTTACAGATGGCTGGCTCCAGTCCACGCCCGGGGGTCACTCACTCCTGTTCTTAGGAGAAGTGTGTGCTCACTCCCATAAAATGACTCGCGGCAATAAAATGACCCAAGCATCGTGTGGCTAGATGGCCGTGGTGTATTGGGTGAGTTGTGTTAGACTCTTTTCCAATTTATCACAGGAGTCTTGAAAGAAAGTTATTTCCCCCCATTTTATAGTTGACAAAACTGAGGCTTGAGGGGGGGTGAAAAGTAGCCTAGAATGGAGGTTACTTTGCTGCCCTGTACAAAGTATCCGATTCCACACATATGGTGCAAAGTACAAACTGTCCTGTGTCATGTGACTATATAAAGTGCGGTTGAGAGCAGAGGAGGACCTGCCTTCCCAGCTGCTGGCATTATTTTTGATGTGTCTAGGGATGTGAAGGTAAATAATACCTCTCCGCTTAGCTTGAAGTCTTAGAGCACAACTCAGTCTAAAAAAAGTACTTTAAAAATGTAAAACAGGACATACATGCAAATTATTAATTAACCCGATGGTAGTTGATTGACAGGAGTGATTGACAGGTGGTAGGATAGCATAACATTTAAGAGCAAGGGCTCTAGAATCAGTGAGATTGGCCTGATGAAATTTTGACCTCTCTCAGCTTTAGTTTTTTTCATTTGCAGAACATACTCCTGTCTTGTAGGGTATTGTGAGGCTTTGCGGAGTTAGTATATGTGAAACACTTACTATGATGTCTAACAGTGGACGTTAATATGCTGTGGTTGCTGTTATTATTATCATCGTAAATGACTCCGTTAGTTTTCTCATCTATGAAATGGAAAGAATTCTCCCCATCTCCCAATGATTTCAACATTTGAGAATCTTTAAAAATGCAGCCTCGAACTTCATCCAAGTAGGACACAGCTGGGGAAAGGTGTGGCACGGGACCCCTGCACTTCCTGAGGCTGCCCCTCTGTGTTAGTCAGCTCGGGTGTTGCTGTGACCAAAATACCCGGCAAGAACCACGTAGAGGAGGGAATGTTTATTTGGGGCTCCAGGATTCAGAGGTCTCAGTCCATAGGTGGATGACTCCATTCCTCTGGGCCTGAGATGAGGCAGCATGTCATGGAGAAAGGCCCAGGAGAGGACAGCTGCCCAGCTCATGATGGGGTCAGGAAGCAGAGGGAGAGGGGGAAGGGGCCAGGGAAGATGCCCCCTTCCAGGGCACGCCCCCAGTGACCACCTCCTCCAGCCACACCCCACCTGTCTAAGTCATTCAAACTGGGATGGACTGATTGGGTCACAGCTCTCCAGCTCTGATCGCTGGGCCTCTGAACATCCCTGCTGAACACAGGTGCTTTGGGGGGACACCTCACATCCAAAGCATAGCGCACTCCTTCTGTGTTCCACTCGGACCCTCAGGTGCTCCACTCAAGAGGTGCCGCCCTGGTCCTGACCGAGTCCCACAGCTTCCCGGCACTCTGCTGGCAATATGCAAAGCCGGACAGAGCTCGTGGGTGCAGGACACTACCTCCCTGACGTGCCTAAAGGGATCATGAAATGTGTCCCCTCAGCTTGAGTCGGCAGGGTGTGGGCTGGTCCTTGGGCCTCTCATGCCCCTCCAGATAAAATAAAGAAAGCCCGTGCCCTATCTTCACAAAGGCTTCCTTTTGTCTTCCAAAGGTCAACTCCTCCGGCTCTCATTGATTCAACAAATATTGATTGTGCATTTAGTTTGTGCCAAATCTTGAGCTAGAAGCTTTTCCGTTACATGTGGCCAAATCCCTTTGTTCTCAACTCCCCACACAGCGTCTAGCATGGTGCCTGTTGACAGGTCTAAGTAAATGCATAGTGAGCATTTGTCGCATCCTGAGCCGCATGCAAGCTGCTTAGAGTATGGAGATAGATAAGACGAAGGCCTCCGGCCAAATATATACATTCACACACTAATTAACAGGTTCCAGGGTGGCTCCTCTATTGATATTTCTATTCATCATCCTAATGGTTTATGTATTTAACAGTAATTATAAGATCTGGTTAGTCACTGACGAGCTTCTTTAGCCTCGGGCAAGTGACATCACCTTTCTGAGGCTCCAAATTTTTCTCATCTGCAAAACACACAGGGGTGTGGAAGGGGATCCTGTGTTGGACATGAAATGAAATAGTGAATGCAGAAAGAATAGAACTCACAGCACAGTCGGTGACCGAGAGTTAGTCCTGGATCAGATCCTTCCAAAAGTTGTAGCATCCCCTTTCCCAGGACAGCTAAGTATATAGCTAGCACACATACCGACACCTCCCTCTCCTGAACCAACAATGACAGACATCACTAATCGATCAAAGCACTCTGCTACTGATCTCAGAAGCCATCCCAGCTCAGTACTTCCTGTAACCACTACTAAGTGATTGTTAGTCTCCAAGGAACTTGGCCATTCAACCCCCCACCACTCAGTTGTGGAGTTCTGTAGCTCGGCTGGCGCTCTAAGAAATGTTTCTTTCATCTCTGAACATTTGATCTGGGTGTTGAGTATAACCTCCTCAGAGACTGAGCTAACAGGAGCCTGAGGTTCAGATGCATGCAGGAGACGCCCATTAAATGTGGGTATGATCGATGCGCTCTGCTCTGCACAATTGACTTCCAGTCTGCTGACTTGCTGAATGAACTGGGGCAGTCAATTTCCCTCTCAGGATTATTTTGATACACACACACACACATATGTCTTAGTATCTTGCTATTAGTATCTTGCAAGCTTGAGTTTGAATCCTGAATCTACTTCCTAGCTGTGTTACCTTGGGTAAGTCATTTAACATCTGCGACGTCAGCTTCTTCCTCTGGACCCCTGGAGGTAATAATAGCTCCCAGTCGCAGAAGATTACATCCTGGCATATGCAATAGGATGGTATTTGGAGATATTGATCTATGTGCATCTTTTTTCTCACTCTATTTTTGCATTTCTTTTTTTTTTTTTTAATCATTTAAGCAGGTCCCGGGTTCTACCCTCATTGCCTCAGGGAGGCATGTGTCAGGGCTGAAAGCAGGAAGAACATGAGAATGTTTTAACTTCTGTTTCTTTGGAAAATTCAAAGCCCTTAGGGGAAGGGGATTTATAGACTTAGGAGACGGTCTTGAAGAAACACAAGGAAGAAAGATTTTTCTGAGAGAAAGACACTGCCTCAAGGCTTGAGGGAAGGAAGAGAGAGAGAGAGAGAGAGAGAGAGAGAGAGAGAGAGAGAGAGAGGACAGAGAGAGAGAGAGAAACCAGGAAAAGTTCCACTTGGTGAGGGATGCTGGCCATCTCCATGGTAACACGTGTAGACTGGTAACCAAAGACCAAAGCTCCACCAAGCTGAGCAACCTTAGGCAAATAAAATACACTCTCTGGGCCTGTGTTTTCACTTGCAGTATAAGGGGCTCTTTCTACCACCCTGAAAGTAAGTGTAAATCCTGCTGCTTAACACATCTCTATCTCTTTCGCCCCGACACTTTCCTCGATATCAGCAATTCAGTCTGTGCCCCTCTGGGGTGCCATCTGTGAGTTTATCTCTGGCCAAGAACACGTGGTTAACTACTAGCATGTCTTGTCTCCCTGTCTTGAAGAGTCATTCCTCGTGGTGGATGGGTGGATAGTGCTCTTTCTGCTGGGCTTGCTGATTCTCCTCCTGAGTGTCTGCTCAGGCTCTCCCCAGCCCATGAGGTCAGCCTCACCTCCGGGCAGACCCTTCCTCTTCTACCTGATCTGGCTCTTGAGATGAACTGGAGTGATCATCAAGCCCTTGAAATCAGGAGGACAGCTGTCCTCACCAGAGACATTTCATGCTGTGTGCCTCAACTCTGGGTAGACGATGCTTGGAGAGAAGGCTGAGGCTGTGATCCTCACTCCCATCCCTATAAGACCATAACTCTGGCCAAGCCGCTTCAAATCTGAGCCTTACATCCACCTTCTACAAAACGAGGACAGTGATACTTACCATGCAGTGTCTGGGTGAGGAGGGAGTGACGTGATATCTATTCATCGCCTAACGTAGAGCTTAGTTTACAAATAGACAATATCTAAAATTGCCTGGCATTGCTACTAATCTGCTTGGGCAAGTCATTTTACCTGTTTTGGTCTGAATTCTCTATTTGATGGTGCTAACTCTTGCCCTATATTCTCAACCAACTCCTGTAGTTGCAGGTAAGCAACTTAAGAATGAAGAATTTTTTATTAATGATTGGGTTTTGCCTATGGTAGAAGCCCAGTGCTCAAAGATGGCATGAATGGGCAGCTAGAAGGCAGATGTGAGAGCCTTTTGCACAAGTTTTTATAAAAAGGATCATGGTAACTGTTTTGATGCTTTGTTAGGATGAAGTATATACAGATATATAAACATCTATAGTAAAAAAAATCTTCAGAGAAGAAAATCAAACCTCACATGACTCATGTTTGGGAAGAAGTGAGAGTGGGAGATCAGGTTCAACCTGGCTTTGTGTCCATCTGATCTTAGGAAAGAAATGATCTGAGCTACAAGTTCTTATCCTCAGTTAAATAAATAATTTTAAAAAAACAGGAAGTAGTGAAGAAGGGATGGAGGAGATGCTCAATAAGGGTGGATGGATGGATGGAAAAGAAGATAGACCAATGGAAGCTGGGCAATGGAGACACAAGGCATGAATGAACAAATATTGAGTGGTGAATAAATGGTTGGATGAATAATGAATGCATTAATCAACCAATGATCCCTTGGTCAGTAGATGAATAAGGGTGGATGGGTGGGTGAATGGATAGGTGGATGGATGGGTGGGTGGATGAGTGGGTGAATGGGTAGGTGGATGGGTGGATGGATGGTGGATGGATGGGTGGGTGGATGGGTAGATGGATGGGTGGGTGGCTGGATGCATGGATGACAGGTGATGGGTGGATGGAATCGAGGCATGGAGGAACAGATCATGTGGGAACAGATGATAGATGGATGAAGGGGTGGGTGTATGAAGCAAAAGCTCAGCAAGCAAAGCATCGCACATGTGAAAAGTGACCAGCATTGCATGACGGTGGCTCCTCAGCGTAGGGTAGACATTGCAATTACAAGTCCCAAATTTCTCACGTATGACTTATTCTCCCTCTCCTTCTAAGGGAAACTTGCTTCCAGGAGGCTACTACACTAGTACAGCATCGGACTGGTGCATCCCAGCACAGAACCACTGGCCAGTGCCAACAGATGCACATCCTGAGCCATGTTCTCTCCCGTGCACCACCATGGCCCTGAGGTGGAGCAGAATGGAGCCAGGCACAGTAAGATGTCACTAGCTAATCAAACACTCGCTTGTTTTCATATAGTGCTCCTAATTCCTCCGATCTTTCTTTCCTATGGCAGGAGATTAGCAGAGTAGGTGTTTCTAATAAGTCTAAGAGCGACCAGTGCAGAATTCCAATCCTAGCTCTGACATCCTGGGAATGGTGTGTTAAGATGAGACACAAACACGGGCGATGCCACTCGAGCAGCCAGGGCTGGGGTGGGGGATGGATGCCTTTTTTTGAGAACAGTCTTGCTAGTTTTTTCTCTTTTCTAGAGACTGAATCAACTGTGAGGCATTAGGCAAGGGACTTAAGCCACTCTGGGCTGGATGCCTTCCATAAACTGAAGACTTTGGGAAGGTGGGTCTAGACGATTCCCAAGGCCACTCCAACTCTCTTACATGTCAGGGTGTCCTTTCTTTGGGGGGCGGGGTCACATGTCATCAGGACCCTCACCTTCCCATGGAAAAATAGGTTTCCTGCCCCACACCCGCCACACTGCTGTCTGGGGCTCATTTCCCTCCATCTGATCCAGCTGCGATGGGGACGTGGTGTCTCTCCCTAAGGTTCCCGAGCTCTGGGTTCCTCTTTTAGGAACCCTACACCCCTCCATGGGCACTAAAAGGGATGTTGCTCTAGAAGATTCTCCACCCAGCAAAGAGATGCAGAATGTCCTGGGGCAGCTGACGGGGGTGACTCCGGTGCTGTCCAGGGTAAGGCGCACCCTGAGGATTTCACGGGGGCTGTTTGGCAGCACAGCTGGGGTCAGGGACCAGAGATGGCGGTGCCCTTTCAGCCCTGAGTGCTTACGCTGATGGAGTCAGAGATTCTGCGCCCAGCGGGATGGGAACGCTGAACTTGGACTCAAGAAATATGGGACCTGTGTCAGGTCATTAGCAGACCTCAGGCTCTTCATCTGTAAAATGGACATAAAGCTGATATTTACTGTTACCCCGAGTAAATGAGATCGATAGGAATTGTCGAGTAACAGTAACAGCCACAGTAACGACAGCATGAGTTCCTGCTCTGACTTCAGGCCGCTCTTTCCACATCTCTGAGCTCCATTTGTCCATTTGTAAGATGGGAATAGATCATTCTTTTTTTTTTTTTTTTTTTTTTTTTTGCCTTTTTTCCCCTAAGAAACTCTGAACAGCACGGTGTCTTGGGACTGAGCGTCCAGGGACCCACCTTTCAGCGATACCTCTGGCATTTGCTTTCTGATGTCCCCTGGGGTGCCCTGGGCTCTCTCTCTGGGCCTCAGTCTCTCCATCTGTGAACTGGCCAGGCTGGATTCGAGTTCCTCGAAGGTCCCCGCGGGCTTCCCTCCCACCCTGGCCTGCAGACTCAATTCCTCCGCGAGGCGAAACAGGTCGTGAAGATGATCGTGTCTCATTCCTGCGGCAAACAGCCATCCCCCCGCTGCCAGATACCTCGCCCCGCTTTGGACACAGGCTGAGTCCCAGAATCACCTGCCACCTGGCTGTGGAAGGGAGGCCCGGGCAGGGAAGCTGGCCAAACACAAACTCCTTCTCTTCTGGAAGCCCTGAAACCCGATCCCAGAAACAGCCAGAGCTGCTCACCTGCTCTGCTGGGTGCAGGCGGGGTGCGGACGGGCGCCCCGTCAGGAGGGACAGCATATGCCACAGGTAGCCCTGGAGGGGCAGGGTGCCATGGAGGGGGGTGGTGAGAGAGAGCAGGTGTCTGGTGACCTGAGCTCACCAGGAAGTGGAAACAGAGCGGTGACCTTGGGCCAGCAGCACTCCCGTGAACCCAGAGCCCACCTAGGCTGCCCAAGGCTGCGCAGACCTCGGGGTCTCTCTCGGTGGGTTCAGTCTCCCCATGTACGCAAAGAGGAGCCGCGTCAGGTCAGCGGACCCCAGAGTTTTTAGTCTCAGATTTCCCTTCATAAGCATTTTGAGAATTAAACACCCAGATATGTGTATTTATCCATAGATGATGTGCGTTCTGTTGACGCAAAGTATCACATGCACCATAAAACACCTCCCTCCATCCTCCACGTGGAAAATAAGGAGGCTGGCGATTTCTAAAGACCCTCCAGCTGCAGGGTGGTGGGGTGGTGGCTCTGCAGGCCTCCAGCCTCCGCAGCCATACCACGCGCTCACGGCGGCACTGACTTCATCCATTATTCATTCCACGAGTTTTTAATTGCCAACCATGAGCCACTGTCCGAGGTGCCCAGGAAGGGGACCAAGGCAGTCCCTGGCCTCAGGGGTTCACACGGTACTCCTGTGAATCGAAAGCAGTCACGCTGCTGTTTTTGAATACTGGCAATGGTGTGGGTTCGTTTTGTGTCACTGTAACACACACGTGGGATCATCAAACTAAGGTTTAGTCAGACTCAGATTTAGAGGTTTCAGCCCATGGGTGGGTGGTCCCATTACTTTGGCCTTTGGTAGCCCAACATGGTAGGAGCCCCTGAGGGAGTGGGACCATTCACCTCATGGGCCAGGAAGAAAAAGAGACGGGTATCCCATGATCCCCTTTGATGGCACGCCCCCAAAGACCTAAAGGCCTCCCACTAGACCATGCCTCTTAAAGGTTCAACCGCCTTCCAACAGTGCCATGCTGGGGACCAAGCCTTTGGGGATACTGAAGATCCAAACTAGAGCAGTAATCGCATATGATTCGGAGCATCGGGCAAGACAGTCATCCAGACCAGGAGAAAGTCCTACTATTCACGCACTCAACCGATGTTGGTTTGGCCCTCTGCCATGTATTGGGTGAGCCCGTAGTCACAGTTCCTGTCCTCATTGGGAAAGACAAATGAGGCACGAAACAAGATAAATTCTAAACACGTGGAGAGCAGAGTGAAATGCAAGTCTGTCACAGAGGGCGTGACCTAGTCTGCAGCACTGAGGAAACAGCATTTGGGCTGAGATCTGAAAGTGGAATGGGTATGAACTAGACACCAGGGAGAGGCAAGCTTTCTAGTAGCATGTGCAAAGTTCCTGTGGCAGGAAGGAATATGGGAAACTTGGTAACTAAAATGAATGGGATGAGAGGGTGGGGGAGAGAGAGAGAGAAAGAGAGACTGAGGGGTAGCATTGTTTAAATGATCTTGAGAATTTGGGCCGGGGATGGACCATGAAGAGAATTCTAGGCCCCATCAGGGTGTCAGCTATGGATGCTCAAAAGCAATGACTGCAGGGAGGGTTTCCAAGGGCCTGACTCGATTTTCAGAGAGGTTCCTCTGGCTGTCTGCAGAGATGGGGGCCAAGGACAGAGAAGAAACTCTTACTGTGAGTGGCATGAGCGGGGACGGTCACACTGGCAATTGCCTAAGTTGACTGGACAAAAGACAAGATGAGCAAAACAAAACAAACCACCCACAGCTTTAAAATGCAAACTCCAGTGAAAGGAAGTAGAGTCATTCGACAAGAACATACTTGCAGGCTGGGGTAGGGGCGCACGCCTGTGATCCCGGCTTGGGAGGCTAAGGCAGGAGCATCACAGGTTCAAAGCTAGCCTCAGCAACTTAGTGAGGCCCTAAGCCACTTAGCGAGACCCCGTCTCAAAATAGAAAATAAGGGAGCTGGGGATGTGGCTCAGTGGTTGAGTGCCCCTGGGTTCGATTCCTGGTACCAAAAAAACAAACACAAAAACAAACAAACAACAACAACAACAAAAAACACACACTTGCAATTGGGCAGACCTAAATTCAGTTCTAGATTTCATCATCGACAAACTGTGTGGTCTTGGACAAATCGAATCCCACTCCCTGGTCTCAGAGTTTCCTCTGCAATCATATGAACTGTACCATCACATGAGAACAGAACTCTGGGTTCTCATCCAGTTCTGACCGATCGGCCTTGGGAACTTGGGCAAGTCACATCTGCTCTCTGACCCTCAGTCTCCTCATCTGTCCTGGACTTGTTGTGAGGTTGGAATCAGATCACAGGTGGAATGTGCTTCGCCCAGGGCTGAGCACAATAGTGACGTTCCCTCCGTGGGTGAGCGTGCACACACACCGTGAACACACACACTTCAGGCCCAGATGACACCTCTGTTCTCATAGGACTGTGACTGTCTTGTAAAATTCCAGCTCGCTCACCTGAGCTTAATTTTAATGAAGCCAGAGAAGAGTGATCCGTTGGTGTTCCTGCTCAGGAAAGCTGCCAGCGGGATCCACACCCTGGGAACGTGGTGAACAGGGGATTCTCCTGATGGGAAACATGCGCGTCCAGGGGATTTTCATATTTGTTTTGAGCAGATCCCACGTGGACGAGAATTACTTAATGACTGTTTTAGGGTTCCACGTTGTTCCTGTGTTTGGTTTGGCTTTGTCTCTATGACATCTTAATTCAGTGTTTTATTTCATGGGTTTCTGCACACAGGCTGTGGCATATGGGAGCTCAGCAAAATTGTAAATGGAGCCTGGGGGGAGGAAGAGAGAGAGAGAGAGAGAAAGAGAGAGAGAGAGAGGGCAGACTATAGGTCCTAGGTGTGCAGCCAAGGGGGGCTGCGGGGTTCAGGCCTGGGTTTGCACCTACGGGGAAGAGAGAGATCAAACTCCGGCTTCCGTCACAGGAACCAAATTCACCACTGCGATTTGGAAGTCTAAACAGTGTCTTTTTCAATTTCTTGATCTAACGGATCGTAATCAGAGAGATTGTAAATTTCACGCTTGTCTTTAACGTGTGGACCGGGCCTGCTGAGCTTCCGACTCTCTTGTTCAAAGATGGCTGCATCCGCTTCAGGGAGAGGAACTGAGAGGAGCAAATCAGGCCCAGGACCTGACTGAGAGGACAGGAGCCCCCTGGGAACCTCGGAGCTGAGGACCTAGGAAACCTTACTTAGCAGGCTGGTAAGACCCCACCGGACCTATTTCCTGCTACATCTTGGGTGTCACCTCTTGTCACTCCTCCCCACTTCAGCTACATCACTCTCCTTGCTATTTCTCAAATACCCCAGACTAACTTCCACCTCAGGACCTTTGCACTGGTGCTTCCTCCTGGATTCGTCCCCTTCTCTGTTGTCCCTTACTCTTCCCCCAGTTATCCTCACAGCTTGCTCCCTCCCTTCCCCTAGGTTCCCACCCTTCATGAAACAAAGCAGTCCCTTTCCCTCCCTGTGGCCCCTCCGCCCCGCGTTAGTCTTTACAGCTCTTCTTGCCACCAGATCTTCTATGGTTCATTTATTTGGTTCTTCCCTAACTGTCCTCCCCACCATCCCACACAACAGCAGGATCTCCCCCTGGTTGATCGCTGCTGTATTGAGTAGTAGGTCAGTAAACCTGCTGAGTGAGCGAATGAATGAATGAGCGAATTAAAACCCAACTTCATGTTTTCAGCCAAAGGCAGCTTCTTCCTCTGGGCACCTTCGTTCTTCCATGGTTAATTTTACCTCCGACCTTTGCGGGTTCACTGCAATCCCCCCGTCATTTCTCATGATCAGGGAATGCAGATGGGATTTCATATTAGCTGTAGGTAGACCATGAAGGGCGAGAAACCTCGTGGCCCACACCAGAGACTCCACGCTCGGGCCAACAGCAGGGAGGTTGGAAATTTGATGTTGCATGGGCTGTTCCTGCTCATAGCACCCTGACTTTCCCACCACCTCTTCCCCAGCAGGTCACCCCACTCTGGATAGCTAAATGGCTTTTTCTCCTGGGAGAAGAAAGAGAACCTGGTGGGGGCATAGACCTTGTTCGTTCTGATCACTCCTGGCCAGGGTAGATGCAATTGATGGAATAAAGAGACTCGTGCCCATTTTACAGATCGAATAGCTAAGGCTGACCGTGTGGCTGTAAGCAGAGGACTCTGTGCCTCCTGGACGCGTCCCCTCTCTGTTGTCCCGCTTTTCCGTCTTCATTGCTGCCTACCCTGTGGCGCTTCAGACATCTGCCCATAACACACAGTCATGCCCACGTCTCCTCTTGCTGCTAGATTCCAAAGTCCTCCCAGGGAGAGAAAGCATTTCATTCATCTTTCTCTCCATGACGGGCCTGGCCCATAGTAATAATAAGAGCTACAATTTATTATTAATAACAGGAGCTAACGCGGGTGGAGTCCTTTCTAGGTGCCAATAAGTAGCCTTGCCCTAAATTAGCTCAGGCAGCTCCTCCATGGCTCTTGCGGGTACTTGCTATTATTAACCCCATTATACAGATGAGGAAACTGAGACTGGAGAGGTCAAGTCATTTGCCAAAAGTTGCACAGCCGGCCGGTGAGTGCGAACAGTAAGAGGAAATATTTCTCTGGATTCGTGTTCTCTCAGGGTGGGGGAGAGGGGTCTTTTAGATATTTTTAGGCAGCTCTGCAGATCTCTGGGGGCTCTTGGGGAAGTTCCAGAATCAAATTGGGAAGTGAATACAGGGAGTTGAGAGGTGAGGCCAGCGGGACGGAGCAGCACCACAACCCCAGCCCGGCAGGTGAGGGGCTGAGCACCCCACCCTCCCAAGAGCTCTAGGTGACCATATCCTGGCAGCATCCACTGATGGAGTCCTGTGTATCAGGCGCTGGGCCATGCTCTTTATGTGAATGGTCTCATTCGCTCCTCACCACAACCCCAGAGATGGGCAGGCTGAGGCACAAAGGTGTGAAGTGACCAGCAGGTCCCAGAGCTAAGACATGATGACGCAGGACCCCAGCCTGGGGGCCCTGACTTCAGAGACCAGCTCTCTCCTCCCTTCGGTTCTCCCCTCTCAGAAACACCCTCTCCACTTCCGACCAACTCTTAGTCACAAACCACTGCAAAGCTCAGGTTTGGCTAGGACCCCGCAACAACTTCTACCTCGCGGGAAGGTAAATCCAGCCACTCTGAACGAAAGAGCACTCTTAAAGTGCACGGCGCCCCTGCGGTAGCCTGAAGTGCTCATGAAGCCCAGGGCACATCCTCCCGGCTTCTTGGCTCCTTTCCTGGTTACAGGAGTTAGGACTTTAGGGATGCTCCTCTGCAGTGAGGGTGCAGCAACAGAGACTCTGAGGCCCAGAAAGCACTTCCAGGTGGCATTTAACCCGACCTCCTGCATCCCTATCAGCTGACATGTCTCCTCGCAGAGCCAGACAGACATCTCCATCCAGGGAGCTTCATCCAACACTAGGGAAAAGGGAATGCATTTGCAGCCTGCGTGTCTTTGGGGTCCCATCAATCAGGATCTCAGTGTGCTGGACCTGGAGGTGGGGCCGATCTGTCGCTGGACTTGGACCATGTGTTCTCATCCATCCATGCATCCAACGTTCAGCGAGCAGCCACCGCAGCCTGGTCCTCTAGGACTGCACGCTTGCCACGTGAACACAGCAGAAAGCTAGAAGTGACCCCTCTGCCAGCCTGGTGCTTCATTCAACAAATACCACCCTTCAGACGGAGAGAGGTTTGACCCCAACGATAATACTCTCTTCCCCGAGAAAAGTATCATTCATCACCAGGACAGACGGTCTCTGTGACCCTGGGCGCGTTGGTTCTTAACCACAGGCTATCAGGAAGGTGGCTTCCAAGTGCCCCCACCCTGCTCCCAGGACGGGGTCAGCACTGATTCCTTGGCACCAAGGGGCGTCTCAAATTAAATGGTTCAAAGGCATTTTTTTCCTGCCTTACAATTTGGTCCTCTTTCCTTTTATGCGGTAAAAGCTCCAATAGTTTGGAATTTATGATCCTTTCGACAGGACCTGGGCTGGAGTCGGCTTCTGGACTATTCTGCATAGAAAGGATTTTCGAAGAAAATTAATCGCTTGCCAAATGAATTGTCAAGGGAACACTTACTGCCTTTCAGGGTGTCGCTGTTCTCGCCCTTTACGAAAACTCGCGTATCCTCATGCTAATTTCAAATGATTTTTACGCGTTCATTAAGTCCCCAGCGACAACCAGTCGTCGACATGATTACTGTGGTTGGCGCTGCCTTCAAACGCTCGGTTTGCATTGAGCTGAAACTTCTTAGGTACAAACTTTTCTTGACTCAGAAAATCAACAAAGGGAATTAAGTCAACGCCAGGCAGCATGACGACCCTTCTTGGGTGGGGATAAAAATAGGGGCCCCTCTAGACTTCAGGTGTCTCATGGATTCCCACTAACTCCCCTTCTAGCTGGAGTGGTCTGCGTTTGCCTGTGGGTGACTCTTATTCTGGCTCACCTCCGCGATGATCCCTTTTAGAATTTTCCATCCTGGAAAACAATAATTACAACCAACACCCATTTCGTTCTTAAAGACTTATTGCGATGAACTGTAAATGATGTGATCACTCTGAATTTGACAAAACTCAGGGATGAAAATCGGGATTTTTTTTTTTTTTTTTTTTTTTTTTGAAGAGTTGGAGCCTTATGAGTCTCATCTATAGAACTGGAAAGAATCGTCCCTAAGGATGTTGGACAAATCGATCCAGAATCCAAATACTTCATCTCTATTCTCCATCCCGTTTCTGCAACAGTCAGACCCCACCCCCACCCCAGGTATTCATTCCCATCTCAATGCAATTAAAACTTTGCCATGTTGATGGTCAGCATTATTTGAGGAAGAAATGGAAAGGTGTGTGTAACCCGATACCTCGGAACTGTTGATTTCCTTTTAGCCATTATAAGCTTTGTTATAGAACCTGTGTCTACTAAACACTGAGCCACACACCAGAGGGAGGGCTTTACCAGACTCAGTCCTTATCACACTCTGTCTAGGTTGGCCACTGGTACTACTTCTGTTTCCAAACTGACCGACCAGCTCAGCCAGGTAGAGCTACTTGTTCAGGATGCTCAGTAAGTGATAGAACCAGGACCAGATTCCAGGTTGTCTGATACTCGAATCAGTTGCCTAACCACTGTGATATACTGTCTCCCGCTCTGCGATACTGTTCTGACATTTGAGTCAGACATCTGCTTGCAGTTGGATACATTATAGAGCTGTTCCTCACCAAGTATGTCTCACGGAGTGGGAGGGGCGTGGAAGGAGAGAGGGGTGGAAGGGGCTTTTGCTTGGAGTGTGCATGATGTATGCAGGTTTCTGTGAAATCAACAAATGGAACGTATACTTCTACCCTGGTGCTAAATTATCTTTGGAGATAGACTTACAACATCCGGGGGAAGCTCATTCGGGGGAAAGATTCGACAAATATGAAGTGTGTACATTACAGGACTGGCTAGTGGTTCACCTGCCTCTCCTCCTCTTCCCGCAGACAGCTGTAACTTGTGCTGATCTGCTCACTGTGAGCTGTTTGAGTCATGGAACTGAACAACATTTCTGATGAGAATGAGTCTCCAGATTTCCTCTGAAAAGTCACTGCGGTGCCACGGATGCTATGCCAGTGGCTCTGTCCTTTTTCCTCCTAAGAACTCTGCTTTGGCGAACCTGGCACTTCCACCTTGAAGTAAATACAGAACAGCAGAAAGGAAGTAGAACTTGACCACCCCAGGAGGGGGCTGCCAGGGGGAGGTATTAGAGCCTATCTTACCAGAAGACAACTCGATCCCAGCCTTGAATACAAACCTTCCCTGCTCACTCTGAACCCCACACCAAGAAAAACACCCATAAAACTGGAATCCGTTCCACAGAGAGGCCACGCCTGTTACAGAAGTATTAAACAGGATTCTCCTTGAATGACATAAATTGAAGACTTGTGGCTCAGACTTTAACCTCAGGGGTGGTTTCTAGGAGGAAGGAGACCCAGGACATTAAAAGACACCCAGGGAGTCATGAAACCAGGGGAGTATGTGGGAGTTATTGTAAAAGTCTCAGACAGATTGAATTAGAATGATCCCAAAGCTACCGAAAGCATGTGGGTCAGACACGGTGTAGACAGTTCACGTGATGGAGACTGTGACCAAGAAAAAGGCATGTCAGTGACAGCCAGATGAAACATGGAAGTCTAAGAAAGGTAGACATGGGCCATGCTTTTTTGGAATGAAAACCCCATCAGGAATCTGCTTCCTTCCCCTCTGTGCTCCTAAAATAGATGGAAGACTCCAGAGCAAATGCCACTCTTCCAGTTTCCAATGAAAACCCCCTAGTCCCTCCTACGAGGGCATTATCTTTGACCAGGGCAGCGCCTGATTTGCCAACTCTAGGTGCACTCCAAAGGTGGAACGGATGGCAGCGAACCAGGAAGATAAAACTGCTGACGTCAAAACTCTCTACAAAGAACCTCTTTCCAAGCAGGGTAGCATCAGCTTTTAATGGCATTTGACCTTATTGTTCCCTTTCTCCCCCCTTCAGTGACTTAATCCTCCCTTTCCTCTGCAGATGCTATCTGCTGCTTGCAGCCGGCTTCACAGTCCTGGCCCATCCTGTTCCTTGTCCACCCATTCCCAACATGGGACACTTCCCCCCCCCCCCCAAAGGCCTCTACAAGCTTGTCTCCAACTGGAGAAAAGTTCTCGGGGATGGGTTTGATTTTTCCAGTATGATTCGCCGTCGACCCCATGCCTACCGGAAAGTTCAGATCTAGTTGTTCGAGCACAAGCATTCTGTCCAAAACACTTTCTCAAGCATGTTTTCAATCGACTCCCTAATGCAGCCTGCCAGGATTAATAAATCCACCAAGTGCTCCCCCCTGGTCCACTTCTTCCTTTTTGCCCGCCAAACCACTCATCCAACACTAGCAAAAGAGGAGTTTTCATACTGCCTTGATTCTCCCTGACAGAGGACACAGCCTTCTTCCCCTCATTCTCAAACTTCTCTCAATTGAATGATTGATGAAAAGAATGGGGTTTTCTCTGTCTTGGAAGGCTTCTGTTCTCCCTGGCCTCCTTTCCTCTTCACCCCACGTCCTCTTGCCCCTCTGTCTTTCATTTCTTCACTTCTCTCCCGCCCCCGATCATTTTTACATGACCCCAGGATCATCCCCTGAGTTCAAAGCAATCCAATTTTTTTTTTTTTGAAAAACCAAATAAAACTCTTCTGAGATCATCTTCACGATTTTAGAAGGCTCCTCCCTCACTCCTGAGCCCAGAATCTCAGTTTTGGATGCTGGAGAGGAGAGAATTCAGTGGTAGCAGCAGCAGCAGCAGCAGCAGCAGCCGCCCAAAAGGCGTGGAGGAGGGTGCTGTTTTGGGTGTATTTGAAGGAACAACATATGGGCTTTTTGTCAAAACGCTCAGAGCTGGCTAGTTTCTGAGCCCAGGATAGCACTGCGCGGCTACCTCTGAGCACGGTTTGAGCTGGTTCAATCTCACCTAGTACAACATTCCCCCATCACCCCCGTCCACCATTCCTTTGCCCCCTGCCCTCTGAGCTCTGTGATACCAAGAAAAGTTTTTCAGTCAAGTCATACCCCAGCCGCACCGCCCACCCTAAGAAAGCAAAATCTCTTGCATAGGAGCTCTGGGGTCCGTGGAGTGTCCCTCTCCCCAAAGAAACCCTGTCCCTCTCACCAGCTTCTTCACACAAGCAATTAGTTCCCATGTTCCAGCGGGAGACACCGAGTAGTGACGGGAAAAGACAGGCGCCCTGGACCAGCTGCCTGCATCCACCCTCACCGCTCCGGGGCACAGGCCAGATAGGGGGAACTTCCGGGGTCTCCCCACTTAAAAGCGAGATCGTTACCTTGGCAGCGGCTTGCGGGCCGTGATACTAGCCACGATGATGCTCTCGGGACGCGGGGTGGCCACCGCTTTGAAGGTTCCTCGCCAGAACTTCTCAAAAAGCTGCTTCTCGCCCTGCTGAACGCTCGCCATCGTCAACCCAAAGGGGCCGGGGCGCCCGGGCGCTGTCCGAAGTGCTGAAACGTGGATTCCAAACGGGGGCGCACCGGGCTCCGGGCGCTGTCCGCGTGAGACCCAGAGGGGTGGGGTGGGAGAGATCGGAGTTCGGGGCGGGGGATGGGGCGTCCTGGTCTGGACAGGCGGCGGGGAAAGCAGGTTCGTCCGCCGGCTCCCTTCGTCTTCTGGGTTGGCTCTGGGCTGCGCTGAGCTTGCAGAGCTCCGCACCCCGGGAAGGGAAAGCAGGGCTGGCTTTCTCGGCAGCGCTGGGAGAGAAGAGGCGACCCGGTCGTCTGTGTGTGCGTGCGCGTGTGAGCTCCGGCGCGCCCGGGTTTTGTCTCTCGCACAATGTGACGTTGGAAGAGGAGGCTGGTCGCGCGAGCTGCACTTGCCTCCCCCTCTCCGTCTCTCCTCCTTCCCACCAACCCCCTCCTCCTCTGGCTCAGCCTCCTGCCGCCATCTGCATAACAAAAGCCCGCAGGTCTTGGGAGGAGAAAGGGCGGGGCGTGCGCCTGTCACCAAGGCCCAGCGGCCACGGAGTTGCAGCGCTGACCCTTCTGAAAAGCCGTCCCGCACCGAACCAGGCAGGGAATCCTGCTTCCCAGCTCTCGCTCCTCCTCCATCCTCATGGGCCTACCCCACCTCACTTTCCTTGTGTACCCTCGGGGCTCGGCCACCTCCCTTCCCAGCCCCTTCCCAAGTCTGGTGGCGATCTTCTATTGAAGGGCCAAGTAAAAAAAAAGGGAACCTATTCGCTCATGCCAACCTGCCCCCTTTGCTGCTGGGAGGGACTCCCCAGGCCGGCAAAGGGGGTCCCTTGCCTTCCTCTTCGCTCCCCGGGGGCCGCGAGATCCCCACCACCCAGAAAGTGCCATTTAATGGACAATCCGTCACCAATTCGGCTTCTCGCCATCTGCCGAGCCGGCCCCCACCCGCAGAGGGGCGCAGCGTTACATCTGTGCATGCGGCGCTGCAAAGGATGTCTCTTTTGTGCCTCACAGCCAGCCTGCCCAACGTCCCCCGCTGCCAAACCCGTCCAAGGGAAGGGTACCCCTCCCACACACACCCAGGCCACTTCTGGGGAATTTCGGGGGCAGCCGTTTTTTCTAAACACTGCTCATCTCGGGAAAGGAATACGGTTTTGTAAAAGAAAGAGCTATGGGGGAGAGTTCGGGGCGGGGTCCGAGGATTCCAGGGGGGACAGCAACTTTTCCGGCTCTCCTCCCCCATCTTCTACCCCTCCCCCTTCCCACCTAATCCCAGCAAACTGTGTGGCTTCGGGGTCTCAAACTCCAGACGCACAGGATCTGGGTAGAATTTTTCTTGCTTTCTTAGGATTTTTATTAAAAGAAGAGATCTTCCCGGAACCCCTTAGCCCATCTCTCCCTTGGAGCCTTTTAATCTCAGAAGAATCGCTACTCCCTCCCATCCCTGGGCTCTCAACTCTTGGAAAGAGGCTTTGCTGAGTCTGACAGGCCCTCCGAGGATCCGGCACCCGGTCCCAGTCACAGCGGGAATAAAACTAGGATGCTTGCTGATACTGGTAGTCGTGGGGACAGACCAAAGAGCAGGGACACCAGTGTGAATTTCAGAAATTCTTTGAAAGGAAACGGGAGCTAAACAGGGGGATAAGGGTAAGAGGAAGAGAGAATAAGATGGAAACAAGAAGAGCAAGAGCCCTGGAATAAGAGTATCCATCTGAAAGAATATATACATTTGTGTTTGTGGGTATTGTTTGTGTGAGTGCCAAGAGCGCTGTTTGCTCTGCAGTGACCCCTTCTGGTCGACAGCTAGAGGTGCATTTATGGCTTTTTAAGTGGGTAACTGCTTCCCTGCGGTGCAGTTAGGACTGGGATACTTGGAGGTGGAGGAAGGTGAAGAGGAGGTTGGCTCCTGGCCTCCCACTTGATCCCCATCCCAGGCTGAAAACCCCCCATTCCTCTATTGCTCTATTTCCCACCTGTAGCTGATGTCATTTTAAATGGAGTAGCCTGGGATATTTAAGACTATCCTTAGCCATGACATTTGGGATCTGACTAAGGACCAGAGATAGGTGGGATCCTCCTCCCACGAAGTCAATCAACAGCTCCCAACCGTATTTCTGTTCTTCATTCCTAGAGTGTTGACAAAGTTCCCAAGTGCACACGTTGCCCCTTCTGAACCCCAAAGCAGCCAGCTCAGGTGGGGGAGGAAGTTACTCTTACTACCTTTTAAAAATGAGGAAGTTGAGCTAGGGAGGTGGAGCACACCTGTAATCACAGCAACTCGGGAGGCCGAGGCCGGAGGATCACAAGTTCGAGGCCAGCTTCAGCAATTTAGCAAGCCTCTAAGCCACGTAGGCCTTATCTCAAAATTTAAATAAACACATAAAAATGTTTTTATGTAAAAGATGGAGCTCTGTGGTGAGGCATCCCTGGGTTTGATCCCCAGTACAAAAATAAAATAAAATAAAGGATGAGGAAGTCAAAGTCCCAGATGGTCAAGTAACTTTCCCATCTTAACTCTGTAAAGAGAGAAAAAAAAAAAAAAATAGTTTCTGTTTTTGCTTGGGCGTCGGATGAGACTGGTTGGGATGCTAGACATGCCAAACCGGGACTAGGCAAAGCCCATCAGATACAAAGTGCTCACTGGGGTGGAGCCTTCTAGGGTGGGGGTCTCCTGTAATGAACTCACCTGAGCTTCAGCTTCTTCATCAGTAACGTGAAGATCCTATAAAGATCAGACAGCATAGGTTTAAATAGACTGAGGAGACTGAAGGGATGGACACGCTCAGAGGTAGTAGGAGCAGAGGTCTGGACCACAGTTTACTAAAGACACCGATTATTATTCAAGTGGCCGAGAGCCTAGCCGTTGGAGTCAGATAGGACTATGAAGTTCAGCTCTGCCATTTTCGACTGGATGGCCTTGCCTCAGTTTCCCATCTGTGAAATGGAGACATTGTGTGCGATCGTTGTGAGGTTTAAAGAAAACATTACCCATAAAGGACTTAGTGCAGAGTCCAGTTCATTGCAAGTGACCATTAAACAGTAGCTGTCATCGGAAGCTGTTGGAATCATCACCCCTTAGCATCTTGGGCCGGGCCATGTTCGGCTCAGGATCATTACTGCAGGCCCACCTCAGACCTTGGTCGGGCACACTTCTGGATATCGAGGGTCCAGAGATCAGAGAATCCCTTCCTGCACGTGTTCATGGTCTAATTCACCTCTGGATCCCCTCGCCTAGCTTGGTCTCCTTCTCATATTATCACCCTTAGCCTTCAGGCCTGGTTTCTCCACCAGGACTCAAACCCTAGACCCTCCACAGCTATGACTCCCTGTGCCTCAGACCCTCAGGGCATGGCTGTCTGTTTTCCTGCTGATGAATGAAGACAAGTAGGTGCCACCATGGCTACTTGCCCTCTGTCCTCTGCTGGTGACCAATGGGGATCATCCATTGCCACTCTTGTGCTGGGACCTAAGCTCAGAATCCTTCTCAACACAGCCTTTTGGATAGCTGTTCCTCATTGGCTGGAGTCGGCTTTCTAGATAACGTCAGTCTGCCTGTCCTTGTCTAGATGCTGCGTCTTTACTTAATTCGGGGGTGTCATTTCATTTGGAAAAACGGAAAGCTAGGAAGGAGCGATTCTGGGATTTTCACATCCGGGCACTCCAGAGCAGCAGCTGGAGAGATTCTCGCGCATCCTGCCTCCGGCGATGCAGAAAGGTCTCAGCTCCAGCTCAGAGGAACCCCTGCTTCTCCTCCACAGACCATTCAAGTTCCACTCACCAACATTACTGTGTTACCTCGGGCAAATCCCCTAATCTCTCTGTGCCCAGGACTTCTCTGGATATAATGAGGCTAATCATTATCCACCTACAGCAAGGGACTCCGGGGAACTTGACAGTCTGTACCCATTTCCAAAAGTCCAGTGAATAGTGAAAGATTCAAATAATTACTGAGATTATAGGAAAGATGATCATAAGAACAATCTGTCTTTGTGCCTTTGAACAGGATCAGGGTAAGCCATTCAAATGACGAGATTCTGAATTCTTCATAAAGAAATTAGGGGAGAAAAACATGATGGTCCTAATCAGGGTTTACAACTTCTTGAAAGTTCTACCTCGTGTCTAAACCGAATTCTGCCTTTTCAACTCGTTGTCCATTCCCATTCCAGAACGCCAAAGGCCCCTGGACTAACAGGGATAAACCTGGAATCCTTCCTGGGTTGCAGAGTTTCCTAGGTCTGCTTATTTGGATCATCAATGTCACACACCGGATTGGAACACAGTAGGAGTTCAATTAAGCAGATTCCATATAAAGAACAGAGCATACTAATGTTGATATTATGCTCATCTACAGGCAAGAAGGCATGACTTTATATCTGCATATACAAATGACAGTATAACACACTGTGTTTACTGATAATGTATATAGTCATTTAACTGTGATCTGATGAGAGAAAAGGACTATATTTTATGTGTACTAAGTGTACATTGTACATAACGTACTCTGTCCCAGGAATAATTGTACATAACTGTAACAATAGAGTTTTATCCTGTACTCAGTGCCAGGCATCATTCTAACTACTTTACCAGTACTAACTCGTTTAACAATCGCAAAAACCCTGCACATTAGATCCTGTTACTAGTAACCACATTTTACATAAAAGGAGGCACAGAGAGGTGAAGTAACCTGTCCAAGGACCCACAGCTATAGTAAAAGGTAGAGGCAGCATGTGAACCTAGCCAGTCTATCTGGTAGAGTCTGTGCTCTTAATCATTTATATTGATTGTCTATGATATCATTTCATTGGCATTCATTGATGTGAAGCTGTGCACTGGGTATAGTACTTGGATAGGGACAAAATTAAGTCCTTCTTTCATGGAGCTGATAGTCTAGTTAGGAGCAGGGGATGTTTGTTAAAAAGCAAAATGTGGCCTGATGAATCTGGATTACTGGGAATTTATTAATCTGAGTGTACAGAGGCAAAATCTCTCTGGGATAGTTGTATTTAAGCTGAGGTCAAAAATAAGGTGTCAGCACATCAAGATGGCATTTGGAGGAAAGGGCTCAGTATGAGCAAAGACAATGCCTGGAGAAGCATGTGCATCCAGAGAACAGGGAGGGAAGAACGGAGGCAGAACCAAGGAGCTGGAGATAGAACAACGGGTCCAGGCAATAAAATTAGACTCTGAGTCTCATTTTACTTTTTTAATGTAAAACTAGAGAAACACCATCATTAAAAGCCAGTCATGGGGGGCTGGGACTGTAGGGCTTGCCTGGCATGTGGGAGGTACTGAGTTTCATCCTCAGGACCACATAAAAAATAAATAAATAAATAAAAGGTATTGTGTCTGTCTACAACTTAAAAAAAATTTTTTTAAACCAATGATAGGATATTATTTCTCAAAGCAATGTACCCTGGAACCCTAGTGGTACCCCCTGCAGAAGGTTTTGGGGGTTATCTAGGCACCCAAAGCACTAAATAGCACCGGAACAAATGGTCATAAGGTGTTTTAGTTAGGTTTGTGTCTCTGTGACCCAAAGACCTACCACGAACAATTTAGAGGGGAAAATGTTTATTTTGGCTCATGGTTTCAAAGGTTCAGTCCATGGTCAGCCGACTCCATAGCTCTGGACCCAAGATGAGGCGGAACATCATGGCGGAAGGGGGTGGCAGAGGGAAGCCACTCGGGTCTTGGCAACCTGGGAGCAGAGAGAGTTTTTCTCACCAGGGACAAAATATAAATTCCAAAGATACACCCTCAGGGCCCTACTTACTCTAGATACAGCCTCCCTCCCTAGAGACACCACCCGTTAATCCATATCCGTGATGAGCCCACTGATTGGGTTCCGACTCTTGTCATCTGATTATTTTACCTCTGAATATTCAGTGTGTTGTCTCACAGGTGAGCTTGTGAGGAGCACCTTATGTCCAGACCATAATATAAAGTGAGAAGGCATTTCCTGTTCAACCCTTCCTAGTCATTGAGTTAGCCCCAGCAGTAAATCTCCAGGCCTTGCTGTCCCCAAAATGCTAACACATACAGATTCAGAGTCTCAGACAACTAGAATTTAACAAGACTGCTTTGCTGTCATTGAATTTATTTATAGTCACCTTTCATTCTTGGCGTGTGACCTTATGCAAAATGCTGAGGACCAGAAGAGTTTCAGATTTCAGAGATTTTCCAGAGTTTTGGTTTTTTTTTAGTATTTGCATAAATATTTACCGATTGAGCATCCTTCATCCTCAAATCTGAAATCAGAAATGCTTCAAATCCCGAGGTCAAGTTGCAGATTTTGAGGGGGGATTTTCAGATCAGGAAGGCTCAACCTGCTCTGTTTTTTTTTTATTTCTTGAAGCAAATTTGTTAAAGAAGTGAGTCACTTTAAAAAAAAAAAAAAACTTTTTATGACAGAAAATTGTAAACATAAAAGTCTGGGGACTGGTCTGTGTCCCCGAGAAGCCACCGTCCAGTTTCAGCTATCATCGATCCACAGCTGATCTTGTTTTGTGTGCACTCTGACCCACTTTCCACGCTTCTACATTATTTTGATGCGAATCCAAGACATGGTGTTATTCTGGTGGTAAATAGTGCAGGTTAGGTCTCGAAAAGATGGAAGCTCCGTTTCTTATGCTTGTTTGTTTGTTTTAGCATATCTGCCGTATTGTCACACCCGATGAAATGACATTTATTTCCCCGTGGTCCTTTAAATGTTTGTTGATTGTCGGTTTGTTTGATCGGGTGCTATGTTTTGAACAAGTGTCCCTGCAAGGTTCATATATTGAAGGCTTGGTCACCAGCCTCTGGCACTATTAGGAGGTGGTAGAAACTCGGGGCTGGGGGAGAAAGTTAGGACATGCCGTTGAATGAGATATTGGGACCCTGGCCACTTCCTTCTTCTCTTTTTGTTTCCTGGATGCTTCCTCCACCATGCCATCATGCCATATCATCCTGCCTTGCCACAGGCCCAGAAGCTATGGGGCCAAATAACCATAGACTGAAGCCTCTAAGACTGTGACTCAAAAACAACCTTTCTTCTTTTTAAAGTTGATCATCTCAGGTATTTTGCCACAGTTTTTGGAAGCTGACTGATCAACTGGGGATCAAATAAGATCCTTTCATGGTGATTAGATGACAAATCTCCTTAACAATCCTTCAGTCTATAGGTTCCCTTCCCCACCCCCACATACATGTATCCCACCTCTCTGTTTCCTTTATTTCCCCGTAAGAAACTTGCTTGCCTGTCTAGAACAGTTTCCCATCATCTGTATTTTGCTGATTTTGCATGCTCTTGGTTCACAGAACATGTTTCTCTGCACCCTCTGTTTCTTGTTAAGTGGTGGTAAGAGCTAAGAGGCTTAATCAAATTTAGGTTCAAAAGAAATTCCACCAGGAGGTAAATAATGTATGTTTCTCTCTTTCCTTGTGATGCTAGCTGACACTGAAGCTCATTGCCTACTTTATTAATTTCCTAAGGGTTGCAAATGGTGTATTCAAGTCTATCATTTATTTTTCATGTATTAGCTATAATACTTTCTAGAGAGAAATAGCCCTCATCAACTATTTGGGTCACTCAGAGCAACCATCATATAGAAGAGGCAAAATAAAGACTTGATCTTTCCCTTCATTTTCTAGTTTATAAAATAGTGAGCCCAACTCACTATGTCTGATGCACTAGCATCTTTACAAGGGACTGGTGAGTTGCTTATTTGTGTATCCTTATGATGAACCCATGCATTTAAATGCATTTGACGTGATTAAATGAGGTGCTATTATCCTGACTGATGCTGAAGTTGTCCCCCTAGTAGCCAGAAGAACATATTCAGTTGGTTCGCAATTCCTGTGATGTGACCCAGATGACTTTCAATGACTTTCTTGCTTTGTGGTGTATCAGTGGGTCTCATGTTCATCATACAAATTACCTGACCCTTTTCTGGAATCGACCATTTCTCCAAACAGCACTGTTTCCTTTAGGTGGGTACCAGAGTTTCTCATCACTACTGGATGACGGAGTCAATGTTTCCAGGAATTTTTAGACTTAGAGAATCTTAGATTAGGACCCAAAACACGTTAAGAGTTTCTACTTGTGTTTCCAGTTTAAACTACAGGTTTTTCTCATACCTCATAAATCTTAGGTTGGTGTTCCTTTCTGATGTGCCAAAAAGCCACAATTACTGATATCCCCACAATTACTCATTTCCTTTAACCTACGACACACACACACACACACACACACACACACGCACGCGTGTGTGCGCGCGCCCATTTCCGAACACCCACCTTTACACTACCACACTGACAGGATGACCAAAATCAATTTAAGGTTCTTTTTTGCAGGCCTAGTATATGTTGTTCAATTGGAATGCAATCGCATTGAGATTTATTTATTTACTTCTGATTCTATGGGATTCATTTTTAATATAACTTTCCTCAATTATATAAAACATCTACATGGCTCTTATGTCAAAACAACTGAAAAGGAATTTCCAGAAAATTCTAGACCCCTAGGCTTTTCCACCCTACTCCCTTTCTCTTTCTCTCCACAGGTAACTTAAATTTTTTCCTTATGGTTGACCTTAAAAAAAATATTTCTCCTTTAAAATCATTCTTTTTTTTTTTTTTTTTTTTAAAGGTATGAGTAGTAAGTAAGGATACAATGACACCAAGATGCTGTTCATGTCCTAAAGTAGTATTTGGACCCCCGATGTCTGGGTGCACCACGTTATCCAGCTGTAAGAAATAGCCCGCAGCTGGAAGGGGTTCGCCTGGGGCCTGACTCAGCCGCCGTTTTACGCAGAGGCTATAACTAGCTTTGCTTTTCACCTTTCACTCTGTGGACATCTCGTCTCTGATGCTAAGCTGGTGTGATGTTTAAATGTGGACGAATAAATCTATGAGCTTATAAACAGGGAGGTGGGAGAGAGCTTGTCTCAGAGAAGCCAATTTCTGCGTCCAAAAGCATCCTTCTGTCAACCAGGGCTCAAGGGGTGTGTGTGTGTGTGTGTGTGTGTGTGTGTGTGTGTGTCCCAAGGTGTGTATCTATTATAGATCACCTCCAGTGCCTTCTGCTTTTTAAAGCTGGGCTGTGACTTCTGAATCTGGCTTGCTTTGTCTTGTCTGTAGCTTCTCTGCCGAAAGGAATATGGGATTCTCTCCTGGAAGGCTTTGAAGCAGAAGACAAAGGCGACTGACCTTTGGTCTGGAAAAAAATAAATTAATAAATAAAACGAGCAAGAGAAAACCAAGGCCGTTCACATGCCCCGGTACGCGGGCAGATCGGGAGGCAGAAGGGAGCCCACGCATCCTCTCCGGCCAGAGGCTCTGGGGAGAGGGAGCTCTCTGCAGCCGCCCTCCCGCCTCCTGCCTGGAGGGGGTATTGCAGAAATAATTACCAAACAAATCGATAGTCCGCGTTCTGGTGTGACCGCAGTTGTTAATGCATTATTTTTCCCCTGGAAACTGAGTTTACTTTAGAGGCAGGCTGAATCCTCTGCAAGTTCCCTGACCCAAAAGCTGGGAAGAACTTCGGAGTATTTCCTCTCTCCTCTCCCCTGAGCCTCTGAATGGATGGTTGTCCTTTGGAAGCAGGCTACGTAAGAAGTGAGGGGACGTGTCTGAGGTCAGTCAGCCAGAATGCCTAGGGTTCGTTTTATTATGATATTATATTTTATTGTTATAATACTATAATAAAATGTATTGTATTATAGTATTATAACAATTGTATCACAGAATTTTGTTTTCAGAAAAATGATAAGTGCTATTATTTTTGTTTTACAAATCCCTCGCAACTAGACTTTATGGAGAATTCCTTGGGTCTGCTATTCAGATCAGGACTCCAGCTCCAGCTCCTTGGAGGGGGTCTCTAGATGAGGTGGGCAATGGACCCAGGGCTTAATGGGTTAGAATTCCTGTTCTTATTGAACTCGAGCCAGTCTTATTTCCAGCTCAGAGCTAGGGTTGGGCTCTCAGATGACTCAAAGTGGTGACCCACAGGATGAAACTGGCCTACAGATCCACTTAGTTTGATGGACACAAAGAGAATTTGAATGACTGCAGTTTAGGCAATTTTTTTTTTTTTTTTTTTTTTTTTTTTTTGCCACAGACCCCACCATACCTAATTGCCTCTCACCCAGCCTCCTCCTGCACATACATTACCCCCTCAGCTCCAGTGTAACTTTTGGGTTTGAGGCTCTCTAAGGACCCTTTTAGGAATGACTTTGTATAGGTTTTTAATACTTTCCTTTCCTTAAAATATTTATAACAGCCAGGCATGGTGGCACACATCTGCAATCCCTGCAGGTCAGGAGGCTGAGGCAGGAGGATCATAGGCTCAAAGGCAGCCTCAGCAACTTAGCAAGGCCCTGGCCAACTTAGTGAGACCCTGTCTCAAAATAAAAAATACAAAGGACTGTGGATGTGTCTCAGTAGTTAAGCACCCCTGGGTTCAATCCCTGGTACCAAATATCTATAGATAACAAGTATTGTAATAAAAGCAGAAATTGAAATTCATTCATCGAGTGATGATTATGCACCCTTCATTGGACTGGGCACTTGACAGGCTCAGTCACCAATGCACCGAGGAAGAGATGATTGTGACCTAGCTTTGTGTTGGAGGATGTCGACGCTCAGGCGAGTGTAACGCCTTGCCCAAGATCACACAGGAGATTGAAATCCAGGCCTCTGAGCCCAAAGCCAGGCTCTGAACAGGAGAGGTATTCAAGCTTCTGAACGAGTCACCCGGTGGGGGATGGGCTAATGGAATAAACAGGGGCCTGGGGTCAGGTCTGTGCCGAGAGGGGCAGGTGTTGACTGAGCTGCAGGGAAGCTCCGCCGGGCTGAGCGTGCAGCCTGGCTCTCGAGAGTCCCCAGGCTGAGTGGCCACTGTCCACACTCCACTGGCCCTGGGTCAGCTGAGGCTGAGCTCCTGGGTCGGAGAAGCACACGTGCTGGTGTTGGGCTCAGATGGCAGTGTCCTCAGGGGATCCTGAGGGTGGGTAGGGTCTCCTGAGAGATGAAGAGCTGGGAAAGCCAGACTCCCTGCTTCTAGAAGCTTCTCACTAAGGAAGGGAGGGCATCATGGCGGAAAGGCAGTGCTGCAGGTTTGCCCCTGAGATGAACGAGGCTGGAGTTAGCGTTCAGAGGCCACCTACGGAATCTCCAGAATGCGGTCCCACTCCCTGGAGCTGGGCTGACCGCTGGAAAGGAATTCGAGATCACTGCTCTTTCTAATTATTGTAACACACTTACAAAATCCACCATGCCGCAGACTATTATACCGAGCGCTGAGGTTTTAACAAGGAGTAAGACATTTCCTGTGCTTTCAATCAATCGGCTCACAGTCCAGGAAGCAGGGGGGACCCGCCAGCTGGCCATGACCTTGTGATTTGCTCTATGATATCGTAAGGCAGATTCAGGGCTGTGGACGTGCAGGGTGCATGGAAGGAGTCGTCTTCTCTGTGTTGATGCAATCAGGGGGAAAGGAGACCCAGAGTAGGAGCTCCCGGGTCAAGAAGGCAGAGAGAGGGAGAGGACAGTCCAGAGAGAGAGTTCCACGCATCAAGACCCAGAGGGGAGACGGAACTCACTTTGCTTAGACTGGGACAGTCCTGCTCCGTGTGGAGTCCAGAGAGCACCTCCCGGGACCTGCACCTGGTCCTACTTCTAAGTCTGCATGTTTGCTGCTGCATTCGCCTAGAACATTCTCCTTCCAATTTTTCAAACACTAACTCCTCTTTATTCAGATCTCAGTTCAAATGCTGCTTCCTCTGGTCACCCCACCATAGAGGCCTCCCCTTCCCTTCTCCTCCATGGCCTGTCTTAATTTTTGGTAGCTCTCTCCATCTGCAGTCATCTTGTTTATGACATGCTTAGCATTTGACTCCCTCTCCTAAATGTAGCTCCATAAGGGAGGAAAACAGTCTACCTGTTCACCTCCGAGTATCACCGCCTTCAGCCTGGCACCCTGCACATAACAGACGCTGTCGATCACTAACCTCCGCGAGAGGAGGAGGCACGATTTCCATTGTGAAATTTCCACCGTGGTCATCAAAATATATATATATATATATATATAGACACTGAAAGAGCTCAGAGGAAAGGACTACTCAACCAGGTACCTGAGACAGCTTCCAGAAAACATAGGCCCTCACCAGACGCATCCATCACAGCCACCCGCCTGACAAATTGAATTTTCTTCAGGCTGGTAAATAAGGTACAGAGGAGAAAGGAGGAAACCATTTAGAAAGAACACTCAGAATGAGCTCAAAATTCAAATCCAGTGGAAGGCCAGCTTGACTTAGCCCATTTCCTCTTGCTATAACAGAATGCCTGAGACTGGGTAATTTATAAAGGAAAAAGGTCTGTTTTGGTTCATGGCTCTGGAGGCTGAGAAATCCAATAGTGGGTGGACACACCTGGTGAAGGTCTCAGGCTGCTTCAGAGACCGGAGGGAGGAAGTGGAAAGGGGAAGCAGGTAGACGAGGAAGAGAGAAAATAGGGCTCAGTTCCCATGATAGCAAATCCGCTTATCCATTCACAAGGGCTCTGCCTCCATGACACTTTCCGCTAGGACTTACCTATCATATTCCTCCCAGTCATATTGAGGAATTAAGGTGCCAACATGTGAACCATAGTGGAGCATTGGTGGGTTTAGTGTACTGGGGCAAACCAGAGAAGGGAGATCGGAGGAAAGGGCGGGAACAGGAAGGCGGGTACAAGGAGCCTCATGAACTTGGAGACCCTAGGTAGCCACAGGTGAGCTCCCCCTCCACAGCGTCTGTGCAGGGAGCCCTTGAGCTCCCTGTCTCTCTCTGTTCCACTCAGGGAACAGTTCCTTCCAAGTTATCAATGGTTGTTCCTACGATCCCACAAACCAACCTAACTCTCCATATACCGCGGCTTCTCCTTCGCGCACGGAAACTTTAAAAACCGGTTGTGTGGCAGTGGAGAAGGATCATGGTTACCAGTGACTGGGAATGGCAGTAGGGGTGGAGAATAGGGGGAAATAGGTTAATGGCTAGAAAATGACAGTTAGCCAGGAAATAGATCCTAGCGTTCGAGAGCTCCGTAGGGTGACTACAGTTCATAGTTCACTCTATTTCAAAATCGCTAGAAGAGAGGATTTTGAGTGAAATGCTTCCCAGAGCATTTTGAACGTTCTCAAGGCATAGAAATGACAAATCGCGGAGGTGAAGGATATGCTCACGACCCTGATTTGATCATGACATACGTATCCGTGAATGAGCTGTCCTACGGTACCCCGTAAGGATGCACAAATATCGCATCCAAATATTATGTGCGAATTACACAAAAAATAAAATAAAATAAAAATGTAAATGAGGGAAATCAGTAGAGGCTGTTGATTTCTCTGTGACGTGTAGACCATAATTTAAAGACTCCATTATCATAAAGGATCATGATCATTTCACAAAGGAAATACCTTATACCCAAAGTAGGGGAAAGACATCCCAGAATAAGGAATCTATCCCAAATTGACAAAATCTCACTTGCTGGACAAATTATAGCATGGTCCATCCATATTGGTATTTTTTTTTTTCTTCTCTTTCTGCCACAGACTGGCAGGAAGGACCCACACTAGGCCAGGAATGAGCCCTCTGGGCCACTGTCCTGGGTGTGATATAGCCAACTCTCTCCAAAGGAGGCCAGGTGGGGATTAAATGAGTCTATTTAAAGTAAATAGCAAACTCAGTGGCTTCTCACCCAGCCTAGAAAGTCAAGGTTAAATTCACAGAATCACCAACATATAGATCCACCTATACAATTCTTTTTTTTTTTTTTTTTTCATTTTTTATTGTGATGAAATACACACAATACAGAATTTACCATCTTAAGCATTTTAAAGATACAATTCTGGGGCATTGTTCACAATGATATGCAACCAATGTCGGTATCTATTTCCAGAAGTTTTCCATCATCCCAAATGCTGTAGCCATTAAACAATAATTCCCTTCTCTTCCATCCTCCCTGCCTTGATAACCTGGGTTCTACTTTCTGTCTATGAATTTTCCTATTCTGGGCACCTCATAGAAGTGGAACCATATAATCCTTGTCCCACCATGTCTGGATAACTTCACCTAGCATGATGTGTTTAAGGTTCATCCATGTTATATCACAGATCAGAATTCCTCTCCTTTTTATGGCTGAGTAATATTCCATCACAATGATATACCACATTTGTCTATCTATTCATCTGTCAATAGACACTTGGTTGATTTCTACTTTTTGGTAATTGGGAAAAATGATTTGAGGAACATTAATGTACAAATACCTGTTTACATCTCTGCTTTCAATTCTTTCAGAAGTGAGACTGTTATTGATACAACTCCTCTGGAAAGTGCTATGAAGATTTCTCAGAAAATTTGGAATGGAGCAACCATTTGACCCAGTATGTTCACTTCTCAGTATATACCCAGAACCTTTAAAATCATCATGCCACATTGATGCATCAAATCAATGTTTATAGAAGTTTAATTCACAATAGCTAAGTTATGGAGCCAACCTAGGTGCCCTTCAACAGATGAATGGATATGAAAATGTGGTGTATATACAAAATGGAATATTACTTAGCCATAAAAACGAATGACTTTATGACTTTTGCTGGTAAATGGATGAATCTGGAGACTATCATGCTAAGTGAAATAAGCCAATCCCCCCAAAATGAAGATCAAATGTTCTTTCTGATATGTGAATGCTAACACACAATAAAGGGCAGGGGGAACAGAATTTCATCGTATTAGACAAAGGAGAATAAAGGGAAGGGATGGGAGCTGGGAATGGGAAAGACAGTAGAATGAATGGCACATCACTCTCCTACGTTCACATCTGAATACGTGGCCAGTGAAACGCTACATCATGTACAACCACAAGAATGGGATCCTGATTAGAATGTTCTGCTCCACGTATGTATGATATGTCAAAATGCACTCGGCTGTCATGTGTATCTATAAAGAGCAGATAAAAAGAAAAAAGAAAAAAGCAAGAAGTAAGATTGCTGAATCACATAGCAATTCTGTTTAGTTTTTGAGGACTTTAGTCCTCTTTTTATAAGTCAAGAAACCGAGGTCCAGAGGGAGTCCCTGATCAGCCTAGGGTCACGCATTGAGAAGGTGGAAGAGTTGTAAATTGACTCCTGGAATTTCTACTAATCCCAGTCAGCAGACATTTATAAAGAGAGGGAAGAGACCAGGGGGCCATACTTGGGACAATGACCAGGGCAGTAGCTTCCCTGGCAGAAGAGTCTACTCTCCATAGCCCATTTTTCTAAGGCAAAAACTTTCAAGTCTCTACAACTTCAAGCCTAAGAGACTGGATGAGCAAAAAAGTTTGGACAAAGGAAATCCAGGAGTGAAGAACAACTAAATGAAAACACTTTTTAATGGATGCATCATAATTACGCATATTAGTGGGATTCGTTAGCCACATTTGTACACACAGATAACATGATTTGATCAGTCTCCTTCCCTGGTACCTCCCCTGGCCCTCTCTTCCCTCCCCTGATTGCCAAGGCTCAACTCTACTGAGCTGCCTTCTCTTCTTATTGTTATTTTAATTAGTGCATTATAATCACATAAGCAGGATTCCCTGCGGTATTTTCATACACAGACACAGCACAGTTGGGGGGGTTTCATTCCCTGGCCCTTCCCCGTGGGCCCCTTCCTCTCCATCCCCCTCATAGAACCTATTGGTCTTCCTTTTTTATTGATTCCTTTCTTTTTTTCTTTCTCTCTAGTTTCTGCCCATGAGAGAAAGCATACAACCCTTGAGTTTCTGAGTCTGGCTTATTTCACTTAGCACAGTATTCTCCAGTTCCTTCCATTTACCAGCAAATGACATGATTTCCTTCTTCTTAATGGCTAAGTAAAACTCCATTGCATGTATCTACCACAGGATCTTCTTCCTCTGTTCATCTGTTGATGGGTACTTTTGCTCAAGGGCTTGGGGACAGATACCTATATTTGCGGGAGAAGCAGGAAGCTAAGGGAGTTGGTCGAAAATACCCTGGATTCAGAACTCTGGGGGATCTCTGTAAAGGAAGGACTTTCTTCTTAAAAACAAACAAATAAATAAAGATATTCAAAGCAAGAGAAACAAGATCCCCACCCAAGAGACAAACTCAGGGATTAGTGAAGCTGGAGATAAATAAGCTTCCTGTTCAGAGTGTGGGGTTGCACGGGGTAGACCTGCCAGATCATTGCCATTGATTGAATTCGTTACCATCTACCGAAATGTTCTCAGATTGTCTCCCCTAAATAGGTGCAATTGCTCTGTGTCAATTAAAAATAAACATGCTTTAAAAGAAAAAAGGCGTGTGTCTGAAGACGGAACATCTGAATGTAAGTTCCCTCTCTGAGTCTCAGTTTACACACCTATAAAGTGGAGCAATAATAATACCCACCTTGTAGGGGAATTGATATGATGCTGATGCTGATGTTAATGAATCATCTAATTCCAACCATCCTGGACCTGATTGCAGATTAGATCACGTGGACACATCTTAAATTGCCTGTGTTTGGGGCTCCATCCTCAGATTCTGACTCCATTTGCTCTGAGATGGTTCGCAGTCCTTTTTCACTTTTTTTAAAGCTCCCCAGGGGATTCTGATGCTTATCCAAATTGAGTGAGGTGCTCTTTTGGGGTTCACCTGTCGGGAGGGGGGTCTTATTAAAATGCACGTTCTGACTCATTAAGTCAGAGGGGAGGCCAAGGGTCCGCATTTCTCACCAGCTCACAGGGGATACCTCTGATCCTGGTCCCCAAACTGTATTTTGAGAAGCAAGTTCTTAGAGCGCCTACCCAGGTGTGGTCTGACCCAAATCAAGTGCATGGTAGCGATCAACTGGGAAGTAGCAACACTGTCCAGTGGATGTTGGAGCAAAGAGAAGTGACGCAGAAGTCCCCCCGAGGAGGTAAGGGGCTTTATGTGAAGTGAGTCACTCTCTGCAGTCGCTCCTGATGTCAAAGAGGCGGAGGCTGAGAGTCTAACCGTGACCGTGAACTAGAGGCCATGACCACATCACGACCACAGCCCCGGCCCTCTGGGAGTCCACTGTCCACTAGGAGGAGACAAGCCACCAAACGGGCAGCCTCCACAATCCAGAGTGAGGTCCACTCTAATGGGGAAAAACTTTCTGGGTCTTTGGTTCCACCGGAAGGAGTGTTGGAAAGATTCTAAGAGAAAGCCGAAGCTGAGCTGGGTCTGGAGAGGTCAATGTGAGAGGGGATGAGGGCAGGGATCCCAGGCAGAGGGAGAAGCACAGACTAAAGCAAGACGCAGGAGCCAACAGCTCCCCTTCCCAGAAGCAGCTCAGCTCCCCGACACTGGGGATGCGGCCAGAGCATCTGGATTTGCCACCGGCTCCAACGTCCCACTAATCCACTCATTTTTCTCCTTGAAGCCAGAAGCCCATGGGGTCAATACCCTCCTTGAAGCTCCCTGAAAAGGGTGCTTATGTGCCTAGGTGCGTTACCCCAGGATAACATGATGGGATTTCCATCAGACTCTCCAAGGAAGTCAGATGCCTCAATAGATGAGAGAGCTACTGATAGAATCTAGTCCTCCTGTTGTTTAGGGCTCACTCTGTGCAGGCAAGGGGGAGCCACAGACACCAGGGTGGAGGGGGCGGTGACAGAGGAAGAACCCCCCCATGCTGTGGTTCCTTCCGCCCGGAATCTTTGCCCATCAGTCACCTCTGCCCGGATCGCTCTTCCTCACCCCTGCTTCCACCCACATCTCCCTAATTAGTTCTCATCCAGCCTCCAGAACTCTGCTCCAAACCTCCCTTTCTTGAGGAAGACAGGCAGGGCTCACCCACATCAGCCCCCACCCGTTACGCACCCTTGAAACAGGTGCCACACGTCGCGATTATACAGTGAATGATGTCATTCATCAGCGCAGAGCTGAGGCCCCGCCCCTGCCATCTACTAGGATGCACTCTCTGCCGGGCATCCAGCTCCTTCACAGCTACACTCTCAGCACCCCGAAAGGTCCCGGCACAGAGCGAGGAATCCATAACTGTCATTACCGAACGTTTGTAGGAATATTTAAATGAATGAATGAGCGTTGTCACCCGCATTACGCTGCCCTCTGCCCTACCCCTGAGCCCCAGCCAAGTCTTCATTCTGTACTTGAAACCATGACACTTGCAGATGGACGGGTCATTGCCCCTTGCACAGCAGAAAACGTTGGCAGTCGGACATCGACCTGGTCAGGCTAGTTTCCCAAACCCATCGCTGTTCTAAACAGAGGTGAACAGCTGGGATATTTTGATCTCTTACAAAGTGTGTGCAAGCATCCAGGGTCCCTTCCGGAGTGGCCGACCCACCCCCTCATTGACCAGCCCCAGCATGCCGTTGACTTCTGCTTTCTTTCTCCTTTTCTCCACTTGAGACCTGCTATGTGTTCCTTCTGAGCCTTTAGGAAAGTGGGTGACTTTCATTTGCCCCATGTCATCCTGTGTAAAGAGAAGAAAACACCCATGTTACAGTATCTGCTTTGGGCTTCATAGTAGCAGGGTGAGAATGAGAAATTCCGAAGGCAAAGACTTCAAGGGGGCCAGCCAAAGTCTCACAGGGGTGTCAGATGAACAGTATCTGCCTCCTCCTGACTCCCTCCCGGGGCCGTTGCTCCCCCAGGACTCCATCTCCCGGGGCCTCAACTTGAACCTGAGCCACGTGCTGGAGGGAACAGTGCATCGGGGGGGTGGGCGGTGAGCTAATGCAGGCAAAACTGGTGCCTTTCTTCTTCCCTTCTTCCCAGACATTAGCCCCCACTTTTAAACAACCTTTAAATGAACATACTTGCAGGACTCTAAATTTGCCCATCGAGACAAAGGGCAAAAAATTGGGAAAATTTTGTCTGGGTCAGAACATTTGCAGAAAAAATAGTGGATCCCCAGAAGGGCATTAAGTTTCATGAGCCCCCAAAATTCCCTGGCGCATCTTTAACCGATGGGGAAATTGGCTCCGTCTTTCCCAGGGTGCGAGCTTTGTGAGAATTATCCCTGCAAATGTAGTTTTTTCTTTCTTTCTTTCTTTCTTTCTTTCTTTCTTTCTTTCTTTCTTTCTTTCTTTCTTTCTTTCTTTCTTTCTTTCTTTCTTTCTTTCTTTCTTTCTTTCTTTCTTTTTTTAAGCTGCTGGAACAGAAAAGGAAGGGAAAGAAACCTCTCTTTTTTTTTTTTTTTTATTTCTTCAAAGGTGACCCAAATTTGATCCCTTTAGTGAATGGCGCCAGATAAAAACTCCACTTCAGTCTGCTTTCTGTGATTAAGCAACACTCTTGTTTGTCAAATAGCGGGAAGACCAGAAGAAAGAGAAGCTCTTGTCTCTGAAGTGCTTTAAAAGTGCATTTCCGCCCGGCTCCCCGCGGGTTAGGTGTGCCTTGACTGCAAAGGGACCTTCAGGATGGCAGGAGAAGCTGAGCCTGGGTTGCCTAGAGGAGGAGAGAAACTGGGAGTGGGGGCCTCAAGGGCCCCATGGGATTGTGGACCCCTTAAATTGGCACCCGCTAGGATGCTGGGGCTCTTCCGTACCCCACCATTCCAGGAGCATGGTGACATTTGAAGTCACCGTAATCCTATTCTCGAGCAAAGCAGACTGTATCAAAAGATTTGGGGAGAGCTGGAGAGAGCCCGACAAATCCATCTTGCTTCACCAAGAGCCAATTTCCATTTGGCAGTGTGGGGAAATGATGGGCTTTTCACGGGGAGGCCAAAAAACTTTTACTCCAGTCACAAAGTTCTGCAAAATTCCTGTTGGAAAGATAAACATACATGGGTTGGTGGGTTGGAGCAGGGGGGGGGGGGGACCCAGGGAGCAAATCCAAACACAGGCCGGCTGGTTACCTTTGGATTTCGATGAGTTACTGCTAGTTTGACTCAGGGCAAATAGTGCATGAATGTGCTCATATTTAACAAGTTATTTATTGTCTATCTGAAGTTCACATTTAACGGGGCACCTTGTATTTTCTTTGGCAAACTCGTCTGGTGTCAATCTAAAGCCAGCTGGACTTTCCCGCCTCGCTTTCTTGTGACTCCTGGGGAGGGCCACACACCGCATACCTGCCTCCTACTGTGTGACCTCCAGCAAGTGACTTCCCTCTCCTGGTTGTCCGTTTTGGTTTGGATATGAATTGTCCCCCTCCAAAAGCAGTATTCATGCTGAAACGTCTGGAGGTAAAAGGATCAGAGCTCATCAGTCCATCCGTTTGAATGGATTGACTGGTGGTAACCGTAGGCAGGCGGGGTGTTGCTGGAGGAGGCGGGTCGCTCCAGCCCGCACCTTCCCTACTGCCCCTGTCCTGCCCCTGCTTCCTGACCCTGCCAACAGCTGAGCCTCTTTCTCCCACTGGGTCCTTCTACCATGATGTGCTGCCTCACTTTGGTCCCAGAGCAATGGAATTGGCCATCAGGGGTGGAGATCTCTGAAACCATGAGCTCCAAGTAAACTCTTCCTCCTGTAAGTGGTTCTTTTCTGGTGTGTTGGTCACAGTGGTGCAGAAACGGACTTAAGCAGCTCCTTTCTTTATAGTAAAATGGGAATCTGAATAGCCACCTTGTGGATATATGTTTTTACAGAGATGAAAATGTGACCTGAAAGTACCCAGCACACTGGATCCCAGATGTACATCAGTTCTTCGGATCATGACCTCTACCGTGCCCTTCCACCTGCCGGAAGTACGCTCCCTCCACACCTCCCGCCAATGAAGCTTTCTCCACCTTTTTCTCTCGACCACTCCTGGAATTCATCAAAACAGCTAGGAAGGCCTACATCACCCCAGAGCATTATATCCGGATGGGCATCATTGGCTGCCTATGTTTTTTCAACCAGGCTGTGAATTTTCTGACATCAGATACCAAGTATCATCTCCACGGGTCCAGCATTTGGTGGAGGACTTGACAAATAAGAGACTCTTGATATTTCCCAGATGAATATGTTATCAAGCCATTGACACCTTAGTATAAATGATCTATGTCTGCAGCCTCAGATGATAATGCACAAAAGATCATGGTCAAGTCAGCAGCGAAGCAGAGTTTCCTACAAAGCTACAAGTGATTCCATGCAAATGATTGCCTTTTCTTTGAGATCATCCTTTTTTTTCTTTTTGGTTTGGAGTAAACAAACTAATCTCATTTAGGAAATAATTCTGAAAGGTGTTTGCCACAAGCGTGCTATGTCATTGACATGGACGGAACATGTGTGTGTCTTTCTACGATGTCAGAATATATTCAATAACAATAAACTCAATAACAATAAATTCTATCAATGCTGCCATATATATATATATATATATATATATTACAGGAAGGGTTAAGGCCGTCACAGGGATTCTGAAGCTGAACTGGAGGCCCAGAGCAGGTACGGATGCACGGAGTCACTGCAGGTGGTCGGACAAGATCATGAAGGGGACCTGTCCAGGACACACAGCTGTCCAAGCGCAGGAACTTATTTTAAGCCAAGGTTCTGCAGCAGTTTTACAGCATCGGCTCCGAGTATCAGCTTGAGTTGTCAACTTGAAGTGGAACTTCACAGGCAGGAGAAACCTCCTTCTGCCGCAGTCCCAGGAGAAAGACTTGGAGGTTCTTGGCTGTGGCGATTTTCCTGGGTGAGCCACCAGGTGATGGGGTCAGAGTGCTACCCTGTCTGGCCTTGGGGTGTCCCTGCTGTTGTGGGTCGCAGGAGAGGCAGTCACACCCTTTGGTGGCCTGGTATGTTCCATACGTTCATGGGCCTGAGTTTTCCCATGCTTCCCTGTGCTTCTGTCTAATTTGGTAGGTTTTTCATAGGTAGACATTCTTATTAGCACAATTAATTTATTTAACAGTTCGTGCCTTATGGTTGCACCAGGAAGAGGGAGGTGGTTTACTCGTATAAACAAGGTGTGGAGTCTTTCCACCTCAGCTCTTAAATCCAATATGGAGCAGCCGAGGGCAAGCTGCTGCTTTGCAAAAGGCTGTAACAAAGGTTGAGGCACAGTGTGGAAAACTGCTGTGCTGTACATCACGGAGCGACTCAGAGCAGAGCCCAGCTGCTCTCCACAGTATCGAATTGGAAAAAAAAAAAACAAAATAGAGCTGGCGACCTCATGTTGAGATAGCTCCCTTTCTCTGGGGCCGCCGGCATGCTTGAACGTGGGGACTTCCATGTGGAAGAGGCAGTGATGCTGGAATTCTGCCCTGTGGGAACCCCTGCTTTATGAGCTAATTGAGTGCAAAAGGCAGAACTGGACTGGAGAGGCCCCAATCCACAACTGGTAGGTTTGGCTGGGAAGGAGTACAGCTGAGACATGGTGGCTAGGAAATATATTTTATCTGAACAAAAAAATGGTTCAAGAAGTTCCAGGGAGGAAGGAAGGAAAGAAAGAAAGAAAGAAAGAAAGAAAGAAAGAAAGAAAGAAAGAAAGAAAGAAAGAAAGAAAGAAAGAAAGAAAGAAAGAAAGAAAGAAAGAAAGAAAGAAAGAAAAGCAGCCGTCCTTCCCATTGACCTAGGATATAAACTCAAACCTCACCATGGCAGATTCAGGATCTCAATTTGCTTGAGTCTGAGACCCCCCCCCCCCCCGCAATCATGGCTCCCCCAGATGCCCAGGTCACCAATCTCCTCCAGAGAATAACAATACTGTACAGGGAGGGACGGTCATCCACTGACCTGTGAGGACCCGAGGACCCGATTGTCTTTGGAATCCAAGTCTGGCCCCTCCCTCTGAATGACAGCTGCCTTACCAGGGTCCCGGGCAAATTCTGGGAACTTGCCCCGACCTTGGCCTCAGAACTACGTTTCTGTAAAGACAGTTCCTTAAACCTCGGCAGCTTCATTGACTGCGGTTCCAGGCATTGTGGGGACAGTCCTCAGCCCTGCCTCCTTTTGTCCCTCCCATTCATGTCCTTTTCTAGGTGGACACATCTGTCACTTTTAAGTCCCTGTTGCTCATCTGTCACGGTCCACAACCAGGAAGAAGGGAAAGGGCCAGATGAATGCTTGGCCACCCGGAGAAAGACTTTGACATTTTTTTTAAAGCTCTCCATCTCTCAGTGTAATGACGTCTCCTACCCAGAAGGCAGAAACAGTAATAGTAACGGTCTTAACTATTATTGTGGAGAGCTTACCATTCAACTGGCACCACGCTGAGCACTTCTTGAACACTGCCCTTTAGGGGAAGTCACGAGCATGGTACAGATGAAGATACTGAGGGTCAGAGAATTTAAATCCCTCCAAGAATCTCCTCATAGCTAGAAAGTGGTCAAGCTGGGAACCAGAGAGCCAGTATCCCTCAGCTCCATTTCTGTGCTTGACCCTGTTTCTCTCCGTCTCCATTCAGCTTCAAAGTCCCCTCGCTGTCCCTCACAGGGAATTCTACATTCTCTCTTCTGAGCGGTCAAGACCCTTCAAGCCCTGAACTCCAGCTCCTTCCACCACCGTGTCTCCCACAGAGGCACCCCTGGAATCCTCTGCCCCAGGAATTTTGGAATCCCTTGCCTCGAGAATCCCTTCTCCTCCCGGTCTTTCCCCACGCTCCTCAGCCTGCCGTTTTCTATCCCAAATTGACCTCTGTCTCAAGCCCAAGTTCAACTCCGCCTTTCTCCGCGTGCCAGACCCCTGAGCGCCTCTTCATCTCAATCTCAGCACACCTGGGGTCTGAGGAACCAGGCAGCTCCTGCCACAGGGACCCTGGGTGTGTGTAATGTCCCTCCCTTGGATGTGTCCCCCCTCGACGGCCTCCCCCAGGGAGGTGCCCGAGGCAGGATGTGTGGTGCGTGTCCTGTCTGTCACTTACTGAGAACCCAGTCATATCCCACCGGAGTCCACAAACCAGCCACCTTCTGGCCCCCTCCTTCTGTTTTCTTTTTCTTTCTCATTTCTCTTCCTTATCTCCTCCCTCTGCATCTTTAAGTGCGGGAGGAGATCCCGATGTGGCCCCCGGTGACCGCTGCCTCCTGATACCTACAGCCAACCATGTGTCCTCCTCTGCCCCTGTGCAGGCTGGACCTCGCGACTTGCTTCTAATGAACAGCATACAGCAGAGGTAATGGCGTCTCCCTGCCATGACAAGATTTCGGGAGACTGTGACTCCTTCTCGTTTTTATATCTGGCACTGTTTCTTGCCCTTTCTCTGGCTCGCTCTGTTAAAGGCAGGTTCCATGTTGTGACACGCTCCGTGCAGAGGCCCTGATGGCAAAGAACCAAAGGGAGTCATTTGTCCAACAACCCATGAAGAATGGAGGTCTCAGTCCAGCGACCCTCAAGGAACTGTGTCCTGCCAACAACCACATGAGGGACCTTGGAACCACTTCCCAGCAGAGACTTGGGAGAGACCCAGAGCCAGAGGGCCCAGCTAAGCCAAGCCCAGACTTCCAACCCACAGAAACTGTGGGATAATAAATACATTGCTTTGAGGGAATAATTTTTTAACCATCAATAGGTAACTAATGCCATAAGTCTTAATTTACCCAAACATTGGTATCCCTGTTAAACCAGGGAAAACTTTGATGAATCAGATAAGCTTCTCTAATTTTGAAAACCTAAAGCCTAGTGGGAAGCTGGGAAGAGAGACAAGGTTATGAACAGCTGTCATATATTTTAAGAACTCTAATAGGGAAAGGAAGAAAGATCTAGTAGATATGCATAGAGAGCAACAGCTTATCCTGCTTGGGAGAATGTAAGGAGGTTCCACAAAGGTCAATGTTGAGCTGGGTCTCAGAGGACAATGGAGAGGTCATCAAATTGAGGGGGTTGGGAGTCGGGAGAACAGTCTCCACACAAAGACCACCAGGGTCCAAGACAGCAGCATAAAGAGGTTTGTCATAACCGGGTAAACGATAACAAGTTTACCGTTCCTCTTCCGCCTCCATCAGAGCAAAAATAAAAATATGCCTTTATTCAACGTTTATTCTGTTAAGTTTTACCAGCATCTCAGTAAACTCATGATAGTCCCGTGAACTGGAAAATCTCTATTCGTAAGCAAGGTAACTGAGGCTCAGAGAGTAGAAGTGACTTGCTCAAGGTCAAAGAGCACGCCACTGTCTGAACTAGGATTTGAATATCTACCTGTGTGACCCAAGGGTGGCCCCCTCAACCACCCAGGCCTGTGTTAGCTCTGGACTAATGCTGAAAGGGAGGAACTTCCAGTTTGGGCTGGAGGGGACAAGTCTCTAAATTCCTGTTAGACTACCTACTCCTCTCATGGTCCAGGATGAAAACAAAGAAAGTTTCTGCCCTAATTATAGGTCACTAATGCTGTGGCTAAAATTAAAATCTAGTACGTACCAAAAAAAAGAAAAGAAAAGAAAAGAACCCAAAAAACAACAATAACAACAGTGACAAAAAGTAAAAGAAAGAAAGAAAAGAGGTTGAGCCAATCAGGTTCTCTGTCTGTCCCCCAGGCAGTAAAGAGCACAGAATAAGGATGAGGCCTGAGTTCAAATCCTGGCTCCTTTAATCTACTAGTTGAGTGGCCTTGGGCAAGGCACGGGAGATTTCTGAGCTTCAGTTTTTTCATCAATAAAATGGAGAGCACTGAAGTCATAGAATCAATGTGACTATATATGGTAAGCAGAGGCAGGGTAAATGTCTGCCCATGTAAAAATCTATTGGAGAGAGAGAGAGAGAGGAGACCTCATGCAGCTTCATAAATTTTCCTCAGATCCTAATGAAACCGGGAACAGTTATTCCCTGCTGCTCGTGTTTCCCTAGAGGGGGACCTCTGGTGGAGTGACACTCAAGGCCTCTTGCTCCACCTGATTGGTGCATCTGGAGGAAGGAACAGAATGTGCTCAGCTGAGGCTCCTACTCCTACCCTTTCCCTTTGAGATCTTCTTCCCTGCATTTTGGGCTTAGCAGAGTGAGCTTTGTCCCAGGGGTTTGCCTGAATCTGGGATCCGGGGGTAAATTCCATTCGAAAGAATATTAGCAAGCCGAACCCTCCAAAGGAGCTTCTTATCAGACACACTGATCTCTATCTGGCTAACTTCAAGTGTCATTTGCAATTAGTTTTGTACCAACCTGAAAAGATTCTCTCTCCCCTTTTTCCATGGCTCCTTCCGATTCTTCATTAAGCCTTCCTGTCACGATTCCAGAGGGCTATCCTGAGCAAACTCTCTGCAAAGATAACTCTCCCTTTGGTCTTCTCTCTCCCTGCTACTCGGGCTGCTCACCCACTCAGGCCCTGAATCACGGAGCAATTTGGCAGATTCACTTTATACCCACGCCTCAACCTCTGCCAACCCTGCAGACATCCCAGCTCATCCAAGTCTTTTCTAATTACCTCTTGGCTGATAACCGTTCTTGAAATTTCTCCTTATCTGGTAAATGTTCCGACTTATACACTTTGTCTTTCTCATTGAATACTTTAAAAAATTGGTAACTCTGGCATTTTTGAATCATCATTAATTTCAAGCTTGTCTTCTTTTATTAGTGTCCTACACTCCCCCCCCCCCCCCCCAAGAATGCTTTCCACCTTGATGGGACTGAAAAGCCCACTTAATTTTCTCTCCCAGCACTGAGCCAGGATGAACTTGGACTAAATTCCTCCAGCACCGTCCTTGTGAAAGCAGCAGCAGACATAACAATCAGGATTGGGATTCCCAGGTGCAACTAACTGGCACCAGGAGCCTTCAAAACACTCTTCCAAACCTTGCTGTTCCTGTCTCTGTTCTGAAACACTTTCCAATAATTATTTTTTTCTGAACTAACCAGAAGTAAGCAAATGTCTCCAGAGGGGCACTAATGATGTACACATTTACTGAGCGAGGAAAATGGACTGATCAACTATTTCTCTCCCATTAACAGTTATAAGGTTATTTTCTTTTCCCACTTCAGATGAACCATCTTGTCATTAGCAGAGATTCTTTTGGGACAGAAGTACAGAGAAAGATGTGGGAGGTTTTATTTTTTTGAGGGTGGGGGGAAATGCTGGCACGAAGAGAGGGACATGTCTAGAGTCTGATGCTGAGTGGATCTATCGGTAGAACCTTTCGTGATGATAAAAATGTCCTATGCCTGTCCTGTTTGATATAGTAACCCCAAACCATGAGGAATATGGCTGGTAGACGAGGAAGCAGAATTCTTTCGTTTTACTTTATTGTAATTAGTTTAGATATAAGTAGTCACATGTGACTAATGGCTACTGTACTAGATAATATAACCTTCTACAATGTTATTTTTGGGTATTTTGGTCTCTCCATTTTACAGTAGCTGTAGTTATTTGGGAGTCATAGGATGCTAAGGTTCAGATGTGGCTTGTGTCCTAAGGTTCCTTGTTTTGGAAGCTTGGTCTCCAGGACAGTGGTATAGGAGCTGATGGAACCCATTGGGAGCACAGCTGCATGGGGCTCACAGAATCCAGGACAGTCAGGGGACGGGTGTCACAGCGCCCTGTGGCCTTGGGAACTGTACTCCAGTGGCTGTTTCCAGCAGAGATCACAGATGGGTAGCCCACATACTAAATGCAACCTGTAGGCATGTTTGACTCACAGAATTTTAAAAATTATTTACTGATGACTAAAAATCAAGAGAGTGCATACGAAGATTTGGTTGTGGGTTCCTCCTGAAAACTCAAAAGACCCCACCTGGCCACATGCAGGTGGAGACGAGTAGCAGCAGCCTCCGGGACACGGGACAGGAATTCTTCTGTTGGCCACAGTCCCCCTCCTTCCCCGTGGTCTACCCAGCCACCTAGGCCTGTGGGCTGCCTCGTCCTTGGGTCGTGGTGCTAAGTCTGGGCTTTCTCCAGCCCCAGGCCAGCTGAGTTCACAGTCCATTTCTGCCTGTGACTAGCTTGTATGACCTTGAACAATGACTTCACCTCTCGGAGCCTCAGTTCCCTCAAAAGTGAAGTAGGGAAGGTTATATGTGCAGTTCAGGGGTTATCGTGGGAGTTCAGTGGAACAACACTGGTAAGACTCCTGACACAGGCTAATGGTGAGGACCCAAGATGGTAGCTGCGGGCAGAGAAGAATGGGGGAGGAAGGGGGGAGGAGGGAAATGGCGGCTCCTAGTCTGCTCCCAAACTCATCACAAAGGCGACAAAGAAAAACATCCCCAGCAACAGATTCCCTGGGCTCCTCCAGCTAACCTCCCTCCCGCCATCAGCCCAAGCCACCCACCTCGTGGGCCTGTGCATAGCAGGTGGGGTTGAAAGGAGATGTGTGAACAAAACCAAGACAATAAATCAGCTGGCCCTGGGACCTTTGCCCTTGGACCTGCGACCTTTGCCCTGAGGATCCCTTCTCCTGCCCATTTTTTAGAAGCACTTGGGTCCTTGTACCAGAAGCACCAAAGGGTCTGGGCTCCGTAAAATCTGTTGGCACTCAAGTCCCTCCCCCAAGTCCAGCCTCAGAGGTCTCCACGCGACATAATTTGTACATGTTGATCAGAGGACATCAAATCCTTCCGAGACAAATGGAGGGAAAGGTATTGGGTGGCTGTTGAGACGAAGGCAATGCAGAAGAAATGGACTCAATTTTGGAGTCCAGTCTTGACCTCAGGTTCCCAGTGCAAAGTTTCTCAAAGCTGATTCAAGGACGTGTCATTCAGAAATATGCTGCGGGAGGGAGGCTGAGGGACCTGCACCTGGTGCTCAGATTGAGTCCGTTTGGGGTAGGACTAGGGAATCTGCCTTTTATAGTTCTATGAGCTATTTTATCTTTATGATTGTTTAATCAAAGCAGGCTAATGCTGGGGATGACAGATAGCAACTGAGGAGAATAGCCCAACACAGCTTTCAGAGCTGGGGAAAAATAAGGATTACTGCCATTTGGGGTGGTGGGGAGGGCTTCTGCCGGGTCTTGTAGCATCTAGATGGAGGCTACTTCACTCATGCATTCACTTGCCAAGTGCTTGCTGAACGTTTACAGGTCCCAGCTTTGTTCTAGACTCTGAGAAAAGAACAATAAACGAGAAAAACAAAAGCTTCCATCCTCCCAGATCTAGTTGGGGAGACCTTTGCTTATTAGGGGGTGTGATGGATTTTTTTGAGGGTCAGTTTGGCTGAATTAAGGGCTATTTAGATAGCTGGAAAATAACCATCCTCAATGCTTCAGTAGGTACTGATCCTGTCTGTCTTCTGTTGAAAGCAGAACGGGGATGACTTGGCATTTGATTGGAATGATCGGGCTTTCCCAGGTGGGTCTGGGAGGGTGTTTCTGGAGGAGATTGGCAGCTGAATCAGTGGACTGAGTGGAGAAGATCTGTCCTCAGTGTGGGTGAGAATCATCTGGGGGATGAATCCAAAAGGCAGAGAAAGGGTGAATTCTTGCTCTCTCTTCCTGAGCCTGGAGGCCCTTTCCATTCTGCCCTTGGACACAAGAACCCCAGGTTCTCTGGACTCGGGGACTTGCACCACTGATTTCCCCTGTCCCCACCTCCACCTACAGGCTCCCTGGCCTTTGGCTTTGGCCTGAAGTTATACCATCTTCAGACTTGGACTTCGCCATTTTACCCTCTTCCCTGACTCTCCAGCTTCCAGATGGTCTATCAAGGGATTTCTCCACCTTCATGAACAAGTGAGCCAATTCTCCTACTATATCTGTTTTCATCTGTGTGTGTGTGTGTATGTGTGTGTGTGTGTGTGTGTGTGTGTTGAATTGTGTCACCCCTGCTATGCTATGGCCTAAATCTCCCCTCCGAAACTCACGTTGATACTTAATGCCCTGAACATATGTTGATGGTATTGTGGCTGAGCCTTTGGCAAGTAATTAGTGTTCAAGGAGGTTCTGAGGATGGGAACCCATGTTGTGTTAGTGGCTTTGTGAAGGAGGAAGAGGAACCAAGTTAGCATGCAGGCTCTGTCTTATCCTCTGATGTCCTCCTCCATGTGTCATGACCCCGCAAGACGGCCTTTACCAGACGTAGTGCCATGCTCTTGGACTCCCCAGCCTCCAGAACCACAAACATGAATCTCTTTTCTTCCTAAATCTGTTTTCTGGATAATTTCCCAGTATGTGGCAAAAACAAACAAAACAACAAACAAACAAGAACCCAGACTAAATCACCTTGGAAATCGATGTGTCGAAGCCCCAACACCCACTCCCTCAGACTATGATGATATCGGGAGACAGGGCCTCCACAGAGGCAATGAAGTTAAAATGGGGTTCTGATCATAGGAGTGGTTTCTCCATGAGAAGAGAGTAGGTCTCAGACGGACGCCAGGCACAGAGCAAATCCATGGTAGGAAGATGCCCTTGGGGGACAGGAAGAAGGACCTTGGAGGAAACCAAACCTGCCATCACCTCGACCTCGGACATCCGGCCTTGTTAGCAAATATATTTCTGTGGAAGGCCCGCAGGCTGTGGCCTCGTTCTATGACAGCTGCGTTTGGTGTGAACTAGTACAGATGGCCACCGGAGAAATGGGTGTGCATGGTTCAGAGGCAGATCAAGAAAAGTGAGCAATTATAATACAAACGTCTCTCTCTTCACCTGGCCGGAAGATCACCAAGAGAGACACACTGTTTAAATTAGTCAGAGTCCTATTATTAATCCACCTTTACTGAGCACCTATCCTCTTTCTGGTGCTACTCGAGGCCTGGGAGATAACGTGGTAGATGAGGTAGGCTGGTCTGTCACTTTTATCAACTCACGGGCTCCTCGATCCCTCCCTACAGACTCCACTCTGCTCCCTACTCAGGCTCCAATTGGTGGGTGAGTGTGGTCTGGAAGATATAATCCTGGATTTTCCAATTTAGTTTCATTTATTTGTAAATCCAGTTTTATTTTTTGATGGACACGGGATGGTTCCTATGAATGGGGGTGCAGTGTGATATTTCAACACACACGTGCACCCGTCAAAACGGGGTAACAGCATTTCCTTCTCCTTATCTTTCCCTCAGGTGGGGAGCCAGACAGATCGCAGTGCGGGTTCGACTCCTACCAATGGCGGGCTTTGTGACCCGCCGTGAGTTCTTTAACCGACACGGGCCTCGGTTTATCTCTCAGATGGCAGTGACCATTCCCAGGTCGGCTGGTCCTGAGGATGAAATCTGACCATGATCATAAGCACTGGGCGTGTCCAGTCCACACGCACGGTGGCTGCCTCTACAGTCTCAAGGCAGAGCCAAGCGGATCGTCATAATAAATATCACCACGAACCTGCAGAGACCTCTAAGTAATTTGCACATATGATCTTTTGGTTTTTATGTAGTTAAAAAGCATCATCCCTACCTCCTCTGCTTCCCTCGTTTCATTTTTTAGCTACTCTTTTGTCTACTTGGGTTTTGTTTATTACTCCCAGGAAAGTACTTAAGACCCTGCACTGTCCAAGGAACTGCTGGGGAGGAACGTGAGTCTTTCTCCTGCCTATAGCTCCTGCACCTCTCCATGCCAGGCAACAGCACCAGGTGGGCCACAGCTGCAGCCACTGACCACCCGTGGATGACAGGTCCCCATCCAGGGGCTGCGGTTGTCTCTCCACAGGTCCGTCCTGCCCGGTTTGGGTAGTTAAATTTCCTCTTGCACCCTAGGGCAGCGAAGATCCACTTCCCTTCTGACTGGAGACGGGAGAGAGCAAGGAGTGGTTATCATGGAAACCACGTCTCCCCAGGGCCTAAGGGGCACTTCTGGAAATGGTTCAGAATCTGATCACAGTCTTCAAGCATAAGAGCCGTGGTTAAAAGCTGTTATTTCCTTGCGTCTGATAAACGGTTGTTGAGAAAGCTGCCCGTTCTGGTTTTGCTGGGGGAGATGAGATGTGGGGGAGGGCATAGATCAGGAGAATGGTCATGGATAACAGAATGGGGGTCCCAGAGCCGAAGACCTGCCCAGCACCCCAAAACGCCCTGACAGTTTGGAGACGATCAAGTCCGGCTCCTTGTCAAGAGTAAGTCAAAGGACGCTGAGGTGAGGGGCAGACTCACTCTTCCAGGTGGGAAAGAGGCTCAGCTTTGAGTAACAGAAGAAAAATGTGGATAAGTATAATGGATTCTGAGGGCCTTGAGAAAGAATTCCAAGCTCAGGGATTGCAAACTCAAACACCTATGGGCACCATGAGGACAACACCACTAAGGGAACCTGAAATGAGCCGGGTAAGGCTTTGTGGGGACAGCCCCACCCACAGGCAGTGACAACCACCAGCCCCAACAGCTTCCAGATGGATCCGTGGCTCTTGTGCTAATCAGTTGCTCAGTCTTCCAGGAAAAGTCCAAAATCTTGAATTCTAAGCAAAACCTCCCAATGTTTAAATAGAAAAGCTCCCAATTCAAACATCTTTGAATCACTTCCCATTGAAGGCCAAACAAAATAGGTCTGAAGGTCAAATCCAGTCCATTCCTTCCAGTTTGCAAGTTGTACTCTTGAGTGTTGAAAAGAAACCCAAAATTCCAGAAGCAGAAGGGAAATTTACCTTATCCTTAACAACTACCAAAAAAACAAAAATAAAAAGCCCACAGTAAAAACAATAGTCATGATTTATTCAGTATTTACTGGGTGCTTAGCAATTAGCTTGGACTCCTTCACTGAGTCCTCCCCACAACCTTGGGGATATCAGACTTTTTTTACCTCAACTGACAGATGAGGAGACTGAGGCTGGCAGGTAGAGGGGAAATCACTGGTCCAAGGTCACGGTTTGCTACTGCAGGAGTCTTTGCAAGTGAAGGCATTATTTCTCCAGGTAGATCTGCAGCGCAGGTGGCCCCATACACCTCTAAAAACTTCTTCCTGTCCCTGAAAAATTTTACCCAACTCTATATGTTAGGCTGGTTGAAATAAGAGCTTCTTAATCATGGAGAGGGCAATTGCACCCCCAGGGGACATCTGGCAATGTCTATAGACATTTTGTATTGTCACAATTGCTGAGGAAGAGGGGAACCCCCTGCAGTATACAGGAGAGCCCCCCACCATGGAGAACCCTCTGGCCCAAGATATCAACAGTGCTTGACTGGAAAGGAGTGGGGGAGGAGGAGCTGAGAGCTGGGGACACTGCTAAAGGTGGGTGTCACATGATGACCCAACTGCTCTCACCACCGCTCTCCCACCGGAACCTCGACAGACCCCACAGCACATCCCCTTGTTTCCCTTTCACAGATGAGGAGACTGAGTCCCAGAGACAGAGTTTTCCTTTGGGCTCCATTCCCAGCATTCCACTATTGAGCATCCGGGATCTCGTGGCTCTCCGGAGGGACCCGTCCCTTCTCCTAACACACACGAGGTGTCTGCTCCTGAGCAGGCACCTGACTAATTCTATATTCGTGGTCTCATTCCATCCCCATAACAACCCCTCCAAACGGGTGTCTGTGTGTCTCCGTTTTTACAGCTGGGAAACTGAGATTTCCAAGCAGTGAAATAACTGATCAAGGTCACCAGAATTTGGACCTAGGCATTCACGACTGAGCCCCGTCCTCTGAGCCTCTGCTCCAGAGCCTTCCATGGGGTTTGTCCAGGTGGGAGGCACTCACCGAGCTCCCCGTTTGGAGGAAGTTGGAGCCACACAGAGGAAATTCCGGAATGTCAGAGACATTCTCCACCAGCGTGACACAAGATGAAGCGTGATAAGGATTTAGAGGAGAGCCAGGTCAATCACCAAAGGCAGGGAGTCAGCCATCTATGACCTCCTGCAGGGGGCTGATGTGTGTCAATAAAGTTTTATTGACACACAGTTGGGTTCATTCATCAACAGCTTTTTAATAGTTGCTCCACAGATCCTCTGGCCAGTCCTCTGTAGTCTCCCCACAACTCACTGGGTGGGTGCTATTGATTCCTTTTGTCCAGAGGGAACAGGAGGCTCATTGGCAAATCCACATTCAGTCAGCGAATAAAGGACAGAAGCAGGGAGCTGTACCTGTGTGTGAGAACACTCAGCCAAATCCAGGGTCCTGATAATCCCTCCCGAATGAAATATTCTTCTTTTTTTTTTTTTTTGAGTAGGGCTCCCACCCCGGTAAGCCCATCAGAAGCTCCTGCTGGTCCCAGAAAGGCCTGGAAGTTCTTTCTAGAACCAGCCTGTCTCAGCCAGCACCCAGCTAGTCTCGACTTTCTGTGGGCTGCAAAGATGCTAACTCAGCCTCCCCTCCGAGCCGCCCCCCGCGCTCCTGCACTTGATATTTACACAGCCTTCACCAGCCCTGGTTAATCTGGCGTGTTCCCTGGTCACTTCTCATTAAGTCGAACGTGGCCTCCTTTCCACTTGCTCTGAATTAAAGTGTCACTTTCCCCAGCCCAAGGCTGCAGGTGTTCAGCACAAGGACAACCCTGGGAAGGCCGGGAGGGAGGAGGAGACAGGCCAGCTCGGCTCCCAGCTCCTTCCTGGGCCTGCAGGGACGCTGCCCCCTCACCCCCTCCCACCCACAAATTAAACAGAAATAATTTTCCTGGTGGCTTCTGGGGATACCTGGCCCCGCGGGCACAAGAACATATCTGACAGCAGCAGTCGGGCCTGTAGATGTCTTTCCTGGTTCCCACGCTGGGCATTATCCCAGCCATGCACCCACAGCCCGCCTGGAATGTTCCTGGGGGGACCAGCACGTGCAGACTGCCGCTGGGACTCCAGCCTTCCTGGTGGGCAAGCCCGAGCCCCTGCTCTTCTTTCTCGTGGCTTGATCTTGAACCATAAAAGCCAACAGTCTCCCCGGGGGTATTTGGTGACCAGCCAATCACTGCCCGACACTGGCCAAATAGTTCCTGGGCCTTTCTGCGGCTGCAAATCCAGAAGCAAGAGAAGAAGAAGCTGCCGATGTTAGTAGGGAGGATTTGGGTTTAACTCCCCCAGCTCTGTGTCTCCCCAGCTAGGTAATTCTAGACAAGTAACCGAGCCTCTCTGAGCCCCTATTTCTTCTCTCCTTAGAGATATAATTAAATATCCCAGCAATATATTTTTAAAATTGGAGTAAAATACACGTAACATAAAATTGACCATCTTAACCATTTGTCAGCATGCAGTTCAGCGGTATTAAGTACGTTGTGCGACCAACACAACTGTCTTTTCATCTCACAGAACTGAAAGCTTATATCCATCAAACTCAATTTCCTCTCACCCATGTCCCTGGAAACCACCATACTACTTCCTGTTTCTACAAATTTGACTACTTGAAAAACCCCAGATAAGTGGAACCCTACAGTATTTGCTTTTGTGCGTGACTAGTTTATTCCATTTATCATAATATCCTAAGGGTTTGTCCACATCATGGCACATGTCAGCATTTCCTTCCTTTTTTAAGGCTGACTAATATTCCATTGTGTGCATATACCATATTCTGTTTATCCATTCATTCTTCAGTGGGCACTTGGGCTGCTTCCCTATCTTTGCTATTGGGAATAATGCTGCTATGAACATGGAGGCACAAATATCTTTTTGAGATCCTGTTTTGCGTTATTTTGAATATATAACCATAGGTAGAATTGTTGGATCATATACATGAAAATTCTATTTTTCATTTTTTTGAAGATGCATCATTCAGTTTTCTATAGGAGCTGCACCATTTTAAATTCCCATCAACAGTCACAAGTTGTTCAAGTTCTCCACAACCTCTTCAATACTTGTTATTTTCTGGTTGCTCTTTATATATGTAGTAGCCATCCTAATGGGTGTGAGGCAATATTCCATGGTGGCTTAGATTAGTGATTTGAGCACCTTTTCATGTACTTGTTGACCATACATATTTTTTCTTAGTGTATGGAACATGTTGGGGTTCAGACCTGAAGCCTATATTACTAATAGGGTAGGAGCTGAATCATAGATCCAGCTTTTACTTGCAGATCTTATGTGTGTCTTCTCTAGGGTTCAGAGTTGTCTTGAAGGAAGAAGCCAGTACTTGATTGTTGGGGGCTATGCCGTGTGGAGGCGCCGGGATGGCGCCTGGCAGCTACCCAGAGGTTGCTTTGATCACATCGGCGGCGAGGAGGTTGATTAACATAAGCACACCCGGTGATTTGTCGTTGGCCGTATCCAATTAAGTCCACGCACACAAGGCGTGCACAGGTGTTCCCGTGATCGTGCCTCTCGTTTTGACCTTTACCATGATTGGGCAGCTGGCTCCTCGCCTGATCTTTGCATAATTGGCGTCAGCCCTACCCTTCACCTCCTGGAGGGGATATAAGCCGGCTCTCCTCGAGCACTGGGGTTCGAAGTTCAAGGTTGGAGGTTGGAGGTTCCAGTTCCCGGGTTTCCTGAATCTACAATAAACCGTTCCAAATTCAAGAGCCTTGCTACTCTTTTGTCCCCCGCGCCAAATTGACTCCGCTGGACGGCGTCACTTGATCTAGACTGTTCTCCAAGACTCTGAGAAGTCACTTCACTACTCTGAATTTCACCAAGATGTTCAGAAGACACCAAAATACATTCAAAACAAGTAATAGATGCTGGAATTAGGTGGTATTAGGAATCCAACAAACCTGGATTTGTGTCCCATGATGCCATTTATTAGCTGCGTAATTTTACCCAAGTCTTTTATCTTCCATCCCAGCAAAAATGAAGTGTTCCATAGATATTTATTAAATGGATAAATGCACGAATCAGTAGGTGAAGTAATAATCTCCTGCTTATCCGTAAAATTATACCTATTTCTGTAGTAGTCTGTCAAGTAATAGCATTATTTACAGAGCTTTGCAATTTTGGAAATACTTGGGGTGCCGTCTGGCTGAGAGGCTCAGAGATTACATTTGAATGTTGAGACAAATCTGGGTTTGAATTCCAGCTCTGCCAATCCCACTCAGGGTCAGGAGTGATTCAATCCGTCTACGTGTTAGCTGCTCCAATCAGAGACGTGCTGTCCAGTCTCAAAGACGGTCCCCGTTGATCCCTGCCCCTGACAGTCAAGTCCTAATGAGGTCCCCTGGGATGAGCTACAGCCAACCAGAGGAGGTTGCCAAAATGATGGCGTATGACTTCCGAGTCCGCCCTCAAGGACACTGCAGCCTTCTCTGGCTGTCTCTTGGATCACTCGAGAGTCACATGGCCAAGTACTGAGCCTCGTGCCAACAGCCAGCATCCACCTGCCAGCCGTGTGGGCAAAACACCTCCAGCCCCTCAACCCTCTGCTGCCTGCAACCCCAGCTGGAAACCCCCCGTCAAATCACCCAGCAGAAATGACTTGTGAGACAGTAGACACTTAACCATCTTTAACCCCCTAAGTTTGGGGGTTATGTGTTAGTAAGCAATAAATACCTCCTCCGCTCAACCTTGGGTGGCCTCCGTGAATGTCAGCGTGTGAGAAGCTTCTGCCTGGCACAGAGACCGGCCCACAGTCACGGAAGAAGAGACAATATCACTGTGACTTCACTCTGGGCCACCAAGGGAGATCTTTGCTTTTTGCTCTGATTGAAAGATTCTGGAAGATGCATGTACAAAATACACACTCTGGAAGAGACGTCCGTGAACAGGCGTGGCACCCAGGATTCGGGCCCAGGAACACAACTTTCCCATTGCCCACGCCGCCTCAGGAGGAGGTGAAGCAGATACTAACCTGAAAGGCTAAAGATTCTTCCTAGAGCTGCAGAGTTTTTGGTGAGCCAACGGCAGGGTCCGTGAAGCCCAAAGGAAATACTGTCTTAGAGGCTAGAATATTCAGAGTCTCTCTAACCAGGCTGCACCTTAGAGTCTACGGACTATTGGGGAACTACCTCTTTTCATCCTCATAACTACCCCTGGAGGATAATTACCCTTGTGCCCATTTTATGGATGGGCCACCTGAGGCTCAGAGGATCGGAACAACCTTCTGGGAACATTGACGTCAGGTGTACTGATGGGTTTCAGACCCAGTCCTCTTGACTAAGCTCAGAGATGATTGCATGATGCCTAGGTTCTGATTTCTTTCTGTCTCTGAGCCTCAATTTCATGAAAGGGGAATTTGTAAGAAGCCAAGGTTCCAGAGAACCTTGCATTCAGAAACTGAAGGCACACAACAGTTTATTTAAGTGAAAGAAGCAGGCCTCTTGATAAACTTGAGGTTTTCCTCTTTCAATGAAAAAAAAAAATGAGGACAGAGAGTGATTACTTTTCTACTATAAGGGAAGCAAGAGCACATGTGCAGTGATATATAACAAACAATCCCAGGTAGCAAAGCCAGGGAGGCAATAGGGACTAGTGAGGACTGTGGTAAATTGCAGGGAAAACATCCTTTCTTGAGAGGGTATCCCTGCTTAGCCCTGGCCCGATGTTGCCATGCAAGAAAAATTTAAACCTGCAGGACTGCCAGATCACCTACTTTTTCTAAGATCAGCTCCAGCCTATGTTTTATATGATTTCTCCCCAAGTTTAAAAGCTGACTTAAAGAAAATCAAAACAATAATAATGCAAATGCTGTGTGAGTCAAAACACACACACATCTTCAGGTCAGATTCAGCCCACCTGACACCATTCGGTGATCTGTAGACTAGCAAATTTGTAAGGTCCCTTCCTGCTCTCGGCCCTGCTGTCTCTACCGGTGCTGGGCATGTTTGTTTACAGAGAATGCTGGGCAGCCGCATAAGTATTCCAGGCTGGTTTTCAGGTGCGGATGTGAGCTGCGTCCTCAACTAGATTCTGGACTCACTGAGGGCAGGGACCAGGTCTCTGGTTTGTTGGGGGGCTCTGTTTCTGACTCTCCCGGAATGAGGTGCAACCCCTCTGGGTACAGGCTCATCCTGGCTGGGGGCAGAGAGTCACTCAAAGTGATTCTCTCCAGGCGGAGGTTGGGGGTGGCGCCAAGAGCTTCACAGCACTGGGGGCCGAGCTCTGGACCTCCGGAGGGCAGCCTCCATCGCTCCTGGTGTCCCAGGCAAGAGAGGCGAGGGAAGCGAGGTTAATGACTTCCACTTACATCTTGTCTGCCAGATTTATAAATGAGGTCTCTGTCTCCTCTGGGAATCCTGGCTGCTGCTGAGAAGATGGGGCTGCTTTTGCAGAGGGAAGTGAATGCCTTCAAAGCATCCCAAAAGGACAGGAAGATTTTTCTGGGTGTTCTGTCCTTGGAGTCCCCAGCCCATCACATCCGGGGCTTTGGACGGCCTGGGACTCCAGCCCGATCTGTTCTGGAGCTGACCTTCTCGGGTTTGAATCTCACGAAGGGGTCAAACTGGGATTGGAACCCAGACCCTCTGTCTTCCTCTTCAACATGCTTCTTTGATCATTCTGGTGTCCAAAGGATTTTTCTTTCTTCTGCTTCTTCTTCTTCTTGTTTTTTTAGATGTAACTCATGTTTTCTGCCCTCAAGGAGTTTATAATGTGAGGACATAGAACAAAAATACATTCATGTTCCATTGAGAACATGAATGTATTACAGAGATTTTATAGAGCGAGGAGAAGGGAGGTTGGAGGCAGTCGGCGATCGTTAACTAATGAGCTGTGTAGAAAGAGAAGCAGCCAAAGAGAAGGAAGGAGAGGAAGAGGCCATTGAGATTCACCTAGGACAGGCAGGACTTTAGAAATGAGCTGGTGAAGGGACAGGGACTTTCAGCAGCAGGCAGAGGGACAGGCAAGAAAGGTTCTGTGTGGCTCTGTCCAAGAAGATCCAACAACAGAAGCACAAGCTTTGTTTGAACCCTGAACTTGCCACAGGACAGTTGCCAGGGACAGAGACCCAGTTGAGCCTGATGTACGTGGAAAGGGGCTGTGGAGGTGCCCGGAAGAATAGACTGGAGCCACCAGGAAGCTCTCGGCCAGGGGACCCTGGAGTCCTGAGGATTGTCTGACTCCGCCCACCATCTCCGTTCAGCTTTTCTGCCTCTTCTTTTTTTTGTACCAGGGATTGAATCCAGGGGTGCTTGACCACTGAGCCACGTCCCCAGCCCCTTTTTGTATTTATTCAGAGACAGGGTCTCGCGGAGTTGATTACGGCCTCTCCAAGCGGCTGAGGCTGGCTTTGAACTGACCATCCTCCTGCCTCAGCCTCCAGAGCCGCTGGGATGACAGGCGAGCGCCACCAGGCACAGCTTTCTGCCTCTTCTTGCTCTCACCTCTCCATGTTGGCAGGGCATGTGTCTCTGCGTAACAGCCTTCGAGCTCCTTGACCCTAGAGAATAAGCAACTTCTCCTCCAGCTCCAAGCACGATGTCCCAGGGAAAGCTATGCTGGGCATAGTTTCGTGACAAAACTCCCTGACCCCTCTCAGTGACCAGAGGGCTGGAGTTCTGTGATTGACAGCTCCATCAGAACCACAGCAGTAGGAAGGGTCTGGAGAGGGACCACCATTACTCCAAGGGAGACAGGGCATTTTTTAATGCTTTGAGAGAAAAAAATCACAGAAACAATCCAGCCCAGTCTTTCCCACACCTGGATGAACTTGTTACAATTCTGATTCCCAGGTCTCACCCCATGTTTTAAACTCATCTCTGAGTGACTCCAATGAGGAGATGGGTTTGGGAATCACTGGCCTATCCTAATCCTGACATTTTACTGAGGAAGAAGCTGAGCACAGAGAGGGAAGTGGGGAACGCAAAGTCACACAGCCACGGAGTAGCAGCAGAGGAACAACACTTAAATTGCCCTACTTTGAAACTTCCAGATCATTCTCCTTGAGGTTCATGGCTTTCCCAGGATGTTTCAACTCCCCAGATTGGAGAAAGGGGTACGAAGGAGGGAAGAGGTGGGCTTTACGAGTCATCCCATCACGCACAACTCCACAACGGGATTTGAGTCCCAAACACGAACCTTCCCAGCACATACAGACTGACACTCCTCTCTCTCCGATACTGTGTCCCTCAGACTCATGAGGCTGGGGTATGATGGGGAAGGGCCTTGATGCCCTATTCCTGGGTAAGGGATCTGGCAAGGAGAAGGGAATTGGCATATTCCAAGGTCATGTTTATGCCCAGGTAAACCCCATGAAGTTTCTTATTAGATAGAGAAGCTGTTTAATAGCCCTGCCCATGTACATTCAATGGTCTGCCAAATAAAAATCTCCAAGCAATTTCGGTTTTTGACAGCTCCGTGAAACAATCAAATTCTGAAATTAAAATTTGGAAAACATTTTGAAAGTTGGCACTCTAGTGCCAACCCCAAATATTTCCTCCGTAACACTTACCCTGTGGTACGCACCTCCCCAAAAGGTCAGTGCTAGAAAATAAAATAAGATGAGGACATTCTGCCATCTCTACTTCTCTTCGTGGAAAATCTCAAGAATGATTGACATATTAAAGGCTCTGAGAAGTCCCGCGGGAGAGACCCGTATTGAAGTTTGTGGAATCCAAGTGTTCCCCAACTCCTCTCTTGATTAATCTGATTAATGTCCTGCTGTGGCAGCTTCAGCTATCCTTTCCCCACCTGGGGTGAGGGGAAGCTTTGCACCTCCCCAATTTAATCCTGTTAAGTAAGCCAGCTACGGAACAAAGGACACGGGATGGTACTCAAGACACGTGCATCTACACCTGACCCGAGTATACAGATGTGCATTGGATAATTTGGAGGCAAATAGTGAAATATAGTAGATTCCAGAGAACGAGGCGGGAACTTTCTGGTGAATTTTGCAAAGAGAAGATTCGCCCCTCATTGATCTGGTGTGTCTGCAGCGGCCTCCTCAAGGGTCTGCACGCCTTTCTTTGCAAGCATTCCCAACGTGGAATCCTAACGGGTCCTTCAATATCTGTGGCTTGGCTTGTCCTTCATTCATTGTAGTTTTATTAGGAGCACTGGTATTTCCCTTGGGGACCTGACCCCTCTCCAACCCTCAGGCTATGTGTTTCTGCTGGGATTGACATTCCTATGCCTTCCCAGGAAGAGCTCAAGACCTCTGGGCAACCAGCCAGTACAGTTCCTCTAGCTACAATGATTGGTTCAGAAATGGGCACGTGACCCAGGCTGACCCAATGAGATTTGGCTTGGGATTTTACTGGGTGGATCCAGAAAGACTCATTCTTTTACCCTTGCGGTGATTGGCTGGTGGGATGTACCTTCGGCGCAGGCACCTGCGAGAGCTCACCTGAGAATAAAGGGATCTGGGGAGCGCAGCCTTGGGTCCGTCACATGCAAATGTGCATGGTGTCTCATAAACTATTTATAATTCGTTTATTGTAAGTATCAGTTCCTATGTGTAGTTATATCTAATAATAATAATTATAATAGCATACTTTGAAAAATGGTTAAAACGTATCATGTACTAAATCAAGCACTTGGCCTTGTTACCGAATTCAATTGTCATAATAGCCTCATGAGGCAGCTGCTGTTATCCCTATTTAATAAATGAGGATGAAGCTCACAGGTTAAGGGAAAGGGACTCAACCAATACTCCACATATTAAGATTCGAACCCAGTTCTGTCCAACGTCAGACTGCAGGTTCCTAAGCAGGCATGGCACCCCCACATGAAGTTCCCCCCAGAACGTGAGGAAGGTCTTTGAAAGGAATCAGAAAAGGGAAACGCCAGCACTTTGGGGAGTCTAGAAACAGAGGGGGACACCCCACAAACCCTGAGAGATCTCTCCAGGAGTCCACTAACACGCATAAGAAATCCGCCTCATTCCAGCTACTAGAACGTTCAGTTACCTTGTAGAACCTGAGTACACAAGATCCAGGACTGGGAGGAAAATACACAGAGAAAAGAACATTCCTCCGTAGAGAATGGTCTAGAAAGGCAGAGGCCCAAGATAAGATGCTTGGGGGAAATCACACAGAGTGTGCAGAGTTTGAAAAGCCAGGTTTGCTTTTAGAGGTAGTTAGGAAAGAGAGTCAAGGAGATGTTTCACCAATGAATCTGAAGTCAGCCCCACCTTGGGGGATTTTATCCCACAAAATTCCTAAGATGAAAACTGTCCTTTTGGAGCCTGCACCCATTTTAGCTAGACCTGAGACCCAGGCATGTCCTGACAATGGCTCAACAAAGATCACAAAGAGAGAAGGAGGCAGAAAACAAACTGAAACAGGTCCCCCGACTCCAGAAAGCAGATGTCAAGATGAAGCACCAGCAGAAGGCTTCCCGAGGAGCATCACCCACAAAGGAAAAGAGAAGGGACGAGATTGGACAGAGGGCACGAGCAGTCGGGCAGCTCTGAACTGCAGAAGGTGCATTAGAAGGTTCTGCCCTGTTCTGCTCTCTGCTTCTATGAGTTTGGCTATTTTAAATACCTCGTATAAGCAGAATCAAGCAGCAACTATCTTTCTGTAACTGGCTAGTTTCATTCAGCCTCACAAATCAGGGGCCAGAGGACAGCAAAATGAAGATTTGTTGCTTGATTGTTCTAAAGTTTCGATGAAGCTGTCCAATTGTTATAGTTTGTTGTTCAACTGGCACAAGGTTTGAGTTATGCAAGATGAAGGTGTTCTAGAGATCCACCATACAGCACTGTGCCTAGAGTTAAGAAGATAGCATCGTTCCCCTAAAGACTTAAGAGGGTGGATCTCATGGTAGGTGTTCTTAGTACCATAAAAACAACACCAACACACACACACACACACACACACACACACACACACACACACTTCCAGGGCACAGGGAAACTTTTGTAGATGACATGATTATTTCTATCTCCTTGATTGTGTGATAGTTTCATGGGTAAATGCATGAGTTCAAAATCACCAAATTGTGCACATTAAATAGATGTTATTTTTTATATACCAATGATACCTCAGTAAAGCTGTGAGCCCATCCCTGGTGGAATGGCTGGGCCCTCTTATACCACTCGTGTTAAACCCCTGGCTGGAGTCACCCTCAAAGAGCAAAGATGAGGTGCAAAAGCTGTAAGAGTTGATATGGAAGCCACCTAAGTGTTCATCAACAGAATTAATAAAGAAAATGTGGTGTGCATACACAATGGAATAATATTGTGTGAGGGAGATCCATCATTCACACCAGCATGGGAGGAACTGGAAGAACTTATGCCAAATGAAGAGGTGGGGCAAAGAAAGAGATATCGCATCAGCTCACAGGAGGAAGCTAAGAGTCCACCTCATGGAAAGGGTTAAGCAGTCATGACCAGAGGTGGGGTATAGGGATGAATGGGGCCAGGGAATGCATGGACAATTTCAGTTAGATTGGAGGAATCCGATTTAGTCATTTGCCTGGTGACCACAGTGAATAATAATCCATGATATATTTTGAACTATTGAAAGAAGAAATTGATAATGTTCTCCTCACACTAAAGAGGTGGGTGAGGTGAGGGACGTGTGAATTAGCTCAGTGGCATCTTTCCACAGCCTATACCCAGATCACCCAGGTGCCCCATAAGTATACACAATTATTTATTAAAAACAAATAAATCTTTTTAAAGAGTCAAAGGAGTTTTCAGGGAAAGACTCAGTTGACCACACCAGTTATAGCTGGGCAGCAATCCCTGTAGAAGGAAGCTCTGAGCTGAGTATCTATGTGTCTTCCACAGCTCCAAATGAAAGAGGATTTTTTTCTTTTCTTTTTTCTAACTATATAAATAATCCATGCCCATTATAAAAATTTAAACAACATGAAGAAGTAAATGAAAAAATGGTAAAAGTCACCTATAACTGCTAGCACTTCGTAAAACACCTTCTCATATTTTCTATGTGTATAATACATATGGATATCTGATGTGAATGGTATAGTATAATGCAGTTTTTACAGTCAACTTTTAAAATCTTATTATTTTTTTACTCTTGTAAAAAAAAAAAAAAATTGAACACCTCTCCACACCTCGCTGCTCTTGCCCCAAATAACCAATATCAATAATCTAGCGCCTGACCACCTTATATTTTATGGGCACATAAGAGTTTTAAAAGTGCTTTCACATAACAGAACTTCATATCACTTTATTTATTTTTTTTTTTTATCACTTTACAAGCTTTGTTTCCAAAGGAGACTAAAACTCACAGAAATGAGGTGATTATTCAAGAGGTGACAGAGCCAGGATTCAAAGTCCTGCACTTCTGACCAATGCCTGTCTCTTTGAATGCTGCACCCTAGTCCTCGACAGGTCTCCCTGCTGCTTGGCCAGGGGCACCCCACTCCTCTCTCTGACAGGTAGTGACTGGTGGTATCAGGTAGTGACCTTCCCATCCCAGGAAACAATCAAAGTAAGCTCTGATGGGCATTCGTCAAGGTCAAGTTTGAGCACATGCTTGTGCTATAAGAGAGAGTTCCTGCTCTAATACCATGCAGGGCAGCGACAGACAAGAAATCCAGCCTTGTCCATTCTGTGTTGACACCATGACCTCACCCTCGGAGTAGCAGCATTCGGAGATATTTTATACAAACAGCTTGGCACAAGGTAGATGTCCAATCGACACTTATTAAATAAAATGAATGAACAAACTAATAAGCAAATCGTTTGAATACCAGCTGCCTGATATACAGCAGGCACTCAATATAACTTCATCTTCTGATAAGTTTACATGAGGTTTTTTTCTGATGTTAGAGTGTTTCTCAGGTCCCCGCTCAAATTTCAGGTCTCCAGTTTACTAATCCATTGCCCGTCAAGTTTTTGCTAATCTCTGACATGATTCTCTAAATATCTTCTCCGGTAGTAAGAACAAAGTGTCCGTCAACAAATAGTTGACAACGGGGAATCATATCCCAGTCGACAGGGCTCCGTGCCTTTCAGGAAAGCATGTCAGTCTTAAGTGACACAGAGCCAGATAGTGACACCATTTTTTATTCTGAGTTTCCAAAATGTTGGTCTGCATGTTCATCTGTCTGGAAAACTAGCTAAGCTCATTGGATTCTGGAGTCTTATAATATGGGGTCATGCAGAGTGAAACTGATACCAAAATCATCATCTCAAAGTATATATGGGTGTATATTTGGAAAGAAATGGATTTCCATATAAATAGATGGACAAAATCCATCTCCATCCATTCAACCTTCCCCGGGACTCACGGAGAACTTGGCATTAAAGAGAGTAAGTAGCACCCACAAAGAACTTGAGTTAGAAATAAAAATTGTGTGCATCCTTTTTGGGGGGCTTAATAATTGCTCTTTGAAGAAGGGAGGATTATTTCCATGGTAGCGATCTATCTTTGTGTTCCAAACTGTTGGCTGCTCCCTCTGTGTGATGGTTAGATTCCCTTCTTACTTCCATATCTCTTGCACTGTCTCTCTGTTTGTCTCCAGGACAAACGGAATGGACAGAGTGTAGAGAACATCAAAGCAAAAGTTTAAGACACTGTGGGTAACTCTGTCATTATCCTTGATCTCCTAGGCATAAAACCAAGATAGCAAGTGTTTACTCTTTCATCCAGGGCCCGAGAGTGGAGAGTACACATACAGCAAAGCCACAGAACCACAGCTGAGAGTTGACCTCCAGCCAAAATAAAATGTGAGAGAGAAACAAACTTTTATTTATAATGGCTTATAAACCACTAAGATTTTGGAAGGGTGCTGTTTGTTACCACAGCATAACTAGCTTAGACTGACTAATGCACCCATTTTGCAAATGAGGAATCTACGTCTTACGGAGATGAGTAAGTTTACCAACCGTCCTTATCTAATAAATGGCAGAATCAGGACTCATATTCAGGATGTCTTCGCCCCAAATCCATGTTTATTTTACTAGATCATTCTGGTTTAAGAAAAATGCCTTCTTTTTCTGCACATATCCTGGAGTAATCTGGGAAGCAGAGTGGGATCAGACTCCAAACTGGTGTGGTTTTCACCCAGGAGAGCCCTTTCCTCTCTGAGCTCCTGCCAAGTCAGAAGAGGGTTCTGAATTTCACAGTTATTTAGGAAAACAGAGTTGGCTCAATATAGCTGTTTCACAAACTGGTCTCTGGAAACCATCCCAGCCCAGGGCAAAATATGAAATTTAATCACAGTGGGAATTTAGCCAACACCACCAAACCCCACTGACTGCTCCTCTTGTTTCCTTTTAGGACTCAATCATTTCACAGAAACCCTTGGAGGAGCCTGGAAGTACTCTGAAGAGATAGGATCAGAAAATTGGCTTTATTGAGTCCTTTTGTTCTTTTAGACCTTGCCTGACGTTCTTCTCAGAATGGAGAGGACCAGGGCCACCCATACGTATAGCTTCTGCATTTGGGGCACATTTTAGAGCATAAACATTTAATCCCCAGGGATAGAATCTGGGTCATGGGTATCACCAGTAAACAAATGGTCCATGTCACCCAGGCAACCTGACTGTCCAGCAACGTTTCCAAGAATTCTGCACAGCAAATGTCCTTGGGCAATTCTGGTACACAGTAAGGCTGACGCTGGCTGCAGCATGCTCATGAGAAGGCAAGAGAGGAAGCAGAAGTTAGCCTGCATGCCCCACTGCCTTCCTATTAGACCCCCCAGCTCTGTGTGCAAGAAAGCACGGGAAGAATTCAACGGAGTCTGAGCATGGCGATCAGGCTAGAAGCTATGCAGGAATATGCAGAGGAAATCTTATCTAACAAACATTTGTCTAGCATTTAATATGTGCCAGACACTTTTCTAAGCACTTTGTAAATATTGATTTAGTTAATGCTGACAACATCCATCTGAGGTAGAAACTCTTATTATCCCTCTATCACAGATGAGGAAACTGAAGCTCAGAGAGGCAAAGTAACTGGCCTGAAGTCTAAGAGTGGGAAATGGAAAAGGCAGGTTCAGAGCTCAGCAGTCTGCCTCCAGCATCCATGTCTACCCCTATGCCACAATGCTTCCAGGTGGCATGGAAGAATCAGACCTTGGTAAATCCGTGAAGTTGATGGGATCTCTAATCTCTTTCCACTCAGGAAGAGAGGGAGAAGACCCACCCCCTAGAGATAGAGGCTGAACCTAAGATACTTTCCCCATGGTCTTTGAAACTTCTGGATGGTGAACACCCAGTGTGCAGGAACAGGGCCACCTCTGTACTGTTGTCCATAGTACCTGACGCAGTGCCTGAATTAGAGAATGGCCAATACATATTTGTTAGAAGGAAGGTAGCATAAAACATGGAAGGAAAGCCAGGTGCAGTGGCGCATGCCTGTAATCCCAGCAGCTCGGGAGGCTGAGGCAGGAGGATCATGAGTTCAAAGCCAGCCTCAGCAATGATGAGGCTCTAAGCAACTCAGTGAGCCCCTGTCTCTAAATAAAATACAAAAAAAAAAGACTGGGGATGTGGTTCAGTGGTTAAGTGCACCTGAGTTTAATTCCTGATACCAAAAATAAGTAAATAAATAAAATAAAATGGAAGGAAGGAAGGTAAAGGAGGAGGGAGAGAGGGGTTACAGAAGGAAGAAGAACGGAGGGAGGGATCTGTCTCACTCTCACCTATCCATCATCTAATCCCCAGTCAGAGGTCAGCTTTAAAGATGTGGAGTGTTGCTTTTCCTAGGGATGTCTAGAGATACTCCCAAAAGGTTACCTAGAGATGCTCTAAAAAGAGTAAGGATTTCAGAAGCTGATGTGGGTTTTCTCCCTTCGGGCTCTTTCTTTATATTTCCCCCCTAGCTTTCCATATCCCTTCTACTGCATACACACACACACACACACCACACACACACACACACACACACCACACACACACACACACACACACACACACACACACACAGCCCACCATTTACCCAATAGCTAAGCGACTGGACCTCATCTCCTGCTCTTAATTGTTGTCCCACAAGGAGCCAGAGAGAGGATTCCAAGACCGTGGGATGTGGAGATGGAGACATCACTCCACCTTGTCTTTGCTCCCAGGAGAAGGGACGCCCACAGCTCCAAACTTCTCGGACCATGGGAACTCCAGTTGTACTAGCATTAAAAAAACAGGTGCGATGTCGCAAAAGTGGATAAGGCTATGACACACGCAAGGCTGCTCCATCTTCCTATCTAGGAATTCTGAATCTGGAGCTTGCAGAGCTGGCCCTGGGAAGTCCATTAGTGTCCCTTGAAGGCCAGACCCTTGTCACTGCGCTACCTTCCCACCCCGGGTCTGTTCCTCCATGCAACAGCTTCAAACAACACAGTGCCGCCCTCAGCTCCTGGCTCAGCCAGTTCCCCCTGGGAGCCTTAAGCTGGTATCTTCCCCTCTCTGAACCTCTTTTCTCCCACATGAAAAATGGCAATAAGAAAAGAAGTTATATCACAGAATGTCTTGAGGAATCAATTTAAAAACATATCTAAAGCACTTAGCACAGACTCTAGCACACAGGGAGTACTCAGTACATACTCATGAGTACCCAGCTTCTCATGCTTGGTCCACACTTCATCCAGACCCCAGCAAAGAACAGCATTATGTTGGTGGTTTCACCCAATTTTACTTATTTCCAGAGTCAGGAATAGCCCTCTCTTGTTAACCTTCATTTGGAAAGCAATTTAAAACCCTGACATTAAAAATTAAAATATAAACAGCTCAGCGCCTGATTTAATGGACAATTAAAAATTAAATTAACAGTTAGTAAATGATGAGCTAATTTTGTTATTGTAACCACATTAGCTTCATGCTTGAAGGAGTATGAAAAGGGGGAGATAGACCCCTTAAAAGTTAAAAAAAAATTTACAGGCAAAAAAATATTTAAACTCATCTATCATAGCTTTGACAGATTCCTCTGAAGCCACTCGCTCTGAAAGCCAAGTTGTCTGATATTGATGCAAAAATGTTTAGTTGCCAAAATAATGAGAATTAATGATCTGATAGAAAGAAAAAAAAATACTAAAGTAATATTCGATTGCAAAATTTAGAGCAAATGGCTGGGTAAAACAGCCCAGATCATCCAGCTCGGAGCTGGCTGGCAGACTGTGGAACAACTGAGGGTCTTCTTACTCATCCTCAAACACCATGGATCCACCAGAAGTGCCAATTGCAGGTCTCAGGTCTGACACTCCTTGTTGGGGTCCATACACTCAGCTCCAGTAGGAGAGGTAAGTGAGAAACAGACTTGCTGAGGTAGTTCAGCACCTTGGAGAAGGCTCAGCAAATGCTGGAGCTTGGAAAATCCACTCTCCCAAATAATCACAGAGCTCACCGTTTCCCCCTCTGGACCTTCTGTTCTGTGCCCATTCGCTCCTTTTCCCCCCAGGGACATATGGTTGACAAAGTTCCCATGGCTGCATTTTGATGTATCTGTCCTTTCTGCTCATCATCAAGTCCATGAATTCAAGCATTCCTTGAATCATTATATGCCAGCACATAGCATGATGTCTGGTAGGCTGCAGAAGATCAGTGTTTGTTCTCTTGATTTAATGTTAGGGAGGTAAAAACTTGGTCAATTTCAGATGTGAGGGATGCTTCTCTTTCTAGAAGCATTTGCCATTTGAATACAAGGACTGGAGATAGCAATACTGAATCCAAAGAGATGTGTCTGGCATGGTGTGATTCCAGGCACCAAGAAGGTGCCAGAGGCAAAAGAGAGACCGTGGGGACGCGTGACTTCCATCAAATCACAGCTTGGAGACGTCTGTCTGCTCTGATTACATGCTGGTCTGGCTTCAGTGAACAGAAACTGTCTTAGGAGCAAAGAACACCACTCAATTCTCACAATGTGTGAAGCATCTGACAAAATCCAATCTGATTCTGATACTTTGTGGTCTGAATGGGACAGCTGTCTGCCTGCAGGTTCCCCAGCTCCTCTGCTCTTGGAGATCTCTTCCGTTAGAGTCTCTGCCTTGGAGTAAAAGGACATTTCTTGGCTTTTGGCATCCCAGCAGACACACTCCACCCCCCGATTTTAATAATAGCTGCTTAATTTCCTTTGGGACAATTTCCCCTTCAATGCACTGACACCAAAAGTCAAGGTGATTGACTCCACCACCCAAGGGTGCTCAAGTGACCCAAGTGTGACCAGTGAGCCCTGTCCTGCTGTGACTTCTGTGTCTCTGCAGAGGAGTGCCATAAGGTGGGGAGAGCCAGGGCCACTGCTTCTTACAGAATGTCACATTTTCACAAATGTTCCTCGCTTCACATGACCCGTGTCCCCAGCCTTTCTTTCCTGGCCGAGCCGTGTTCTCTGGCCTGCTTATTGATTCTGTGATCCAATATCCCTCTAATAAATTCATTTTCTGTTTAAATTAGCCTGAATCTGTTTCTAGCACTTATAATCCAAGATCACTCACTGATATTTTTGAGTTGGAGAGGAAGAAGTGAACATCACCTGGGCTTCCAAATTTGCCCGGTGACACAGGTAATTTATCACATTTATTAGTTAGCCTCTTCCAAGAAAAAGAACCCAAATGAATTTAAGAGCAAGTGAGAAAAGGGGAGCGGGGGAGAAAGAGTCTAGAATCACAAGAATGGCAAGTCCCAGTGGTGGTCAGAAGCCAACAGGGAGATCTGCCAAAGGAAACCAATTTCTTGCCTATTTTGCTTGGCTTCTGCCACAGGTAAATTAAAAGGTCCTGATCACTTCAGCCCCAGATAGGGAGGTGGGGATTCTCAGTGCCTAGCAGGACTCAAAAGTCTTACAAATACACATCTTTCTTAATCCCAGGTTCTCTGTCACATTTTCCAGATGGTTTAGGTGCTCAGCCACGGGATTCCTGTCTTATCGCTACACTCTTGCCCATCAGCACAGGCAGTGCAGAGCAGAAGCTTCAAGGACGTTGTGAATGCACGGGAAATCCCGTGGCCTTCCAACGGCCTCTAAGCCACGAATCAAACTGAAAGCTTATGGAATTGGTTTTTAATTGTCAACATTTATGTGCCATTAAGATAACATTAAGTTCTTTTTCTACATCAGATATTAAGTGGAGTCTACAAAAGGAACAAAAGAACAAAGAGAGAATCCCATTAGGGATGCCATTCAGTGCCCACCCCCTAGGTGCCCATTTAAGGACACTGCCTGCCTCCTATATCCCATGGCTTAGCTTCTCCTCCCACCCTTCCAGGGAATTGGGCATCGTGGGGACTATGTGACCCAGGGCCAAGGATCCAGCTTATGGCCAATGCATTAAGACCTGTGTGATCTGGGGTGAAAAGATACATCTGGTCCATCAGAGTCCTTGGCGGCATTGAGAATTATCAAACCAGGAAGTGTGTGGCACAGGGGCTGAGGATCACAACAGCAGCTCGTGAGGCAGAGGACCAGACCACAAATGCTTGGGATTTCCACGTGAGCAGAAAAGCTGCAGAACGTGAGGAACTCAGTACAGAGAGAACAAGAACTCAACTGATAAATAGCCAGAGAGAGGGTGTCCAAGGTCAAAAGGAGGAGGAGTTCCCAAAACAGCCTGGGTCCTGCCAACATCGCCGTTCCTATTGCTCACAACTGAAAGAGATCAGAATCCAGCACACCAAGATCAAGGCGAAGAAAATGTGAACTCTCTTGTTTTCTCTGGTCCTCATTTTTAATCCAGAAATGGATCCATCTAAAATAGCCTTCTGTGCCTGGAACACATTCTACTTCTCCAACTGTGTGCACGAGAACACCATTTAAACCTAACGAGACTGTGTGAGATAATAATATTGGATACACACTCATTCAACAAGCATTTATTCATCCCCTATCCTATAAATCTGCAGTATTCTTCTGGGGGTGAATGGAGGATGGAAAGAATCACTGCCCCTCTGGGTGCAGTGGTGCACACCTGTAATCTCAGTGGTTTGGGAGGCTGAGGCAGGAGGATCTCAAGTTCAAAGCCAGCCTCAGCAACTTAGTGAGGCCCTAAGCAACTCAGTGAGATCCTGTCTCTAAATAAAACACACAAAAAAGGGCTGAGGATGTGGCTCAGTGGTTGAGTGTCCCTGGGTTCAATCCCTAGTAACAGAGGAATAAGAAAAGGAGGAGGAGGAGGAGGAGGAGGAGGAGGAGGAGGAAGAAGAAGAAGAAGAATTATTATTATCATTATCGCCCTTGCCCTAAGAGAATGTCAGCCTGTGGATAGAACAAATGAGGAGACAGACCAAGGTAGGACATAGGAGAACTCAAATTCACTCAGTCCATTAGTTAAGGAGATGAGATAGTCAGGTCTCCTGAAATTTCTAGACCATGACCCCAGAAGGAGTCAGCAAACTTTTACTTAAAGCACCAGATAAATATTTTAGATGTTGCGGACTGCACATTCTGTCATAACAACTCAGTTCTGCTGATATAGTATGAATACCATCTTAGAAATCAGGTAAACAAATGGGCATGGCTGTGTTCCAATAAAACTTTATTTATAAATTAGTGGCTGCCTGAGTTTGATCTACGGGTCATAGTGTGCCAAGCCCTCCTGAATCCCTACCTGGAGACTCTCCCCTCCCCATGGCCATGATCCTTAGAGTTCCCAGTACTTTACCGATGGCGACGCTGAATACGTCCAGTAACATTTAGATATTTTATTAACCTTACAATGCTCAACGGACTGGGCTCTAGGAGCAGACTATTTGCTATCCCCTGCCTGACTGAGAAATGAATCACTTCACAGAGATAATATATTTTCTCCAAGAGCCTCTCAATATTCCAGCCACCCATCACCATAACAACCCACACTACATAATGAAAAAGTAGAAGTGAGAGCAAATAAAGGAAAGGATTCAGGCAGCGACTTCTTTGGATATAAGTTCTGACATTTCGAGCTATGGTACTAACAAGCCAGCGTCAGTGTCTTCAAATATTCTGAATTCCTTGGATTCTCATAATGGTGTAAATGTATTTGTGTTTTCGTAAAGGCCAGTAGCCAGATGTCAGGGATCTTAAATGATTTAGGGTATATATACATCCCAAGGAGAAAGGGAGGTCTCTATCAAGACAGGCGAGGAAAGTAGACTCAGAGAAGATGGATCTACTAAAACATTAACTGAGAAAAGCTCATAAAGGCCATTATGTAAACACGGGTAGTTCAGCCTCATGCAAATTCCTGGTGAGGCAGATAAAGAGGGAGCCAGAACCCATTTCTCATTTTGTTCTGCAATGAGAAGGATGCGCTCCAGTTCTGTCTGACCAGGAGATCTTCTTGGTCATCACATCTCAACTTTTCTGTCATCAGAATCCATGACCATTAGAGAAGGAAAGGGACCAGCCTTTGGGGACAGATGTCTCTCCTCCCTTCTTCCCCCAGGACCCAGGGCCATGGATTATCAGCACGTAGTCACATCCTCCGTCCTGACCCCTGAAAGAAGATAAATAAATCCGCAGCCTGAAAAGCCAGACCAGTTCCCCTCCTGGTGCTCGGCCCCCAGAGGAAGCCAGCAGCATGGCAGTGTTGTTGCGATTCTCAAACCTGCGCCCGCCCAGCTACGGTGTCCTCTTAGTTTCAGGCAATCTCTTCCTCCTTGCTCTGGAAGATGCAGAAAGGGAGAGAAGAAGTCAAAAGACCCCTGCTGCCTCCAGTTGTCGGTCATCCAAGGGCTTCCTTTTCTGCCTCCCAGGTGGTGGTGATGGCTCATGAATATTTTATTAAATACCTTCCTTAGAATGGCTTTTAATGAGAGAAAACAGTCTCTCAAGCCTATTGTGAGCATCTTTTCTGTTTTCCTGTTTATGGGACTGTCTCTTTTCCTTGCCTGCATCTTGAAGGTTCCAAATAACAACAAAGATGATAATAATTAGAGCTGATACGTACTAAGCATTTACTACGTGTTATGTCCTCTGCTGAGCACTTAAATCCATGGCATTTTTAGAAAAACTTGAAGGATGCACTGGAAGTGTCCATTCCTATATATTACAGGAGAGCATGAATGTAGTACCTAAGAACTTTAACTCTTCCAGATCCAGGTTCTCGCCTTACTGTGTGATTTTGGGCAAGTGACTTAATATTTCTGGTTGTACCAGTCATCTATTGCTGTGTAACAAATAACCCCGGAACTTGGTGGTTTAAAACAACACAAGTAGGATCTCATGGTTTTTGTGGGTCAGGAAGATGAGCATAGCCTAACTGGGTCCTCTCACGCAGACTGAAATCCAGTTGTTGGCAATGGCTTCAGTGGTCAGCTGGTGGAGGGTCTGCCTGCAGGCTCATTCAAGCTTGGCAGTACCCTGTTCCTTAAGGATTGCTGGACTGTGGATCTCAGTTCTTACATGACTATGGGTGAGGTCTTAGTCACATGGTCCTTCCATGTGGCTGCTTGCTTCTTCCAAACTTGCAAGCTGAGAAGACACCGGAGTCTTCCAGCAAGACAAAAGTCATGGTATTTTGTAACCTAATTATGGAAGGGATATTCCCACTATCTTTGCCATATTTTCCTGGTTAGAAGCAAGTCACTAATCCAGCCTACCCTCCGAGGGAAAAGACAGTCAATGGCCATGCGTTGCAATCACTGAAGGTATCTTAGAAGTCTGCCTCCCATTCTGGACTCAGTATTCTCTTTTTATTTAAAGTGGGGACACTAGCACCTACCTCATAAAATTGGTCTGTATTTTAAATGAGCTATGATTTGCAAAAGCATTCAGATTTGAGGCTTGTCGATAGAATGTGTTACAAAACTGTTTCCATTCTTTTTAAAATATGACAATGTAAGGATTTGACCTTTTCACTCACCTGCAAAGTTCTTTCCGTTAGCGAGTCTGAGGGCAAGGATGGAAGCCAGGTATATTCACCGATGCTCAGCTGTGTGCTCAGAGATGTGACGGTGAATCAGATGGTCTCCTAGACTGCTGGTCTAGGAGAGAGTGACAAGGTCAGAGGATTACCCAATTAATTGTAAGTGTTACAGATAAAATGCAGCATAAGGCACAAGAAAATACAATAACAGGAGTATCTGATCTGGTATGGATGATCAGGATGGAACTTTCCAGGTGGATCGTCGACGGCATCAGGAGGGGAAGGAAGATGCTAATCTCGGAAAGACCTCGAGGCAGATAACATGTAAACTTGAAGATGTTCTTCTCTAATCCCTTCCACATAGCCACACTTCCAAAGGTGGGTCCAACACCACCTCGGCCACACAGGTCTTCACGATTTCCTCCCTAGTAACTGGGAGCATTGCGGGTGTTTTCCCAAAGGGTTCATGTCCAGCTGTCCTGTTGCTTTTTCCAGGAGGTGCTTGCCCCAGCTGCTCAGCTGACCTGGAGACTCCCAAAGGGCAAGGTCCAAGGACTCCGCCCCTCTCCATCTCTGGGGGCTGTTCTCAGTCCAGTCTGGGGGCTAAGGGAGAATGACGGAAGGAGACTCAGCTCTCTACTCCGATGCACCTTTGGACTTTGCAACATTTATAGATGTTACTTATTGAAAAAGGTAAGAGAAATTAAAATTCATTAAAAAAAAAAAAAAAAAAGAGGAGAAGTCATGCCACAGAGTTAAAAGAGCACACGTCTTGAAATCCGACTTGCCCTTCTGTGTCCTGAGATTCTAGGTGATGCTGGGCAGGTGTCTTAACTGGTTTCCTCAGAGTTGGGTTCTTCTATAAAATGGGGATCCCACATCTCTTGAAAAGCTGTTGTCAGAGCAAAACAAGAGGCAGTGTCCAAGGCACCCCATGAAGTACTCGGCACACAGTCTGGATGTTTGACCTCAGGTTATCCCTTCTCTCTTTCCTCCTGTCCCCACCTGTGACCTGGGGAATTCCTGGTGCTGAGTTGGTGAGCATTTTTGAGGGGAAGGGAGAGAGCCAGGGTCTTTAAGGATGTAGGAGATGGAACTCCGGCCGGTTCCCATGGTGTTTTTGATGGAGCTGAGCTAAACTGAAGCCACGCCAGGGAAACGGCTTGTAGGGAGAAGCCAAGGGCTGTTCTCACAGAAGCCCTCACGCTGGGGAAGACGCACGAGCCAACCGGGTCTTCAGTGAACCAGAGAGAGCTGCTGGGCAGACCCATGGAGTGAAGAGTGAATTCCCCGTAGACCAAGATTCCAGGGGACAGTGCTGCCTCTCTTCATCCTGCACCCCAGAAACTGCCACAAAGTGGACACCGGATCAGGGATCGGCTCCCCAGCCACTGACCCAGCTGTCCACCCAGCCCTCCACGTTACTATGAACCCTGAAATTCCTGGACTGGTTCACCCACGTGGAACCCACCACCCCATGATTCCACCTTGCTCCTCCCAAGCCCAGGGGGGTCTCACCGCTCTGCTCCTTGGAGTAGGGTTTCTGAATCTACGTTTTTTCACTTAGAATAATTTTACTTCTGCCTATTTGTACATATTTGTGAAGAACGATGTGATGTCATGATTCATGCATATTTCGGGTAGTCATTACTCAGGGTGGTTAGAGTATTGAACACTTAAAGCTTTATCATTTCTCCAGTCAGACAACAATGATCAAGAATACAAGTAACAGTAGGTGTTGGCGAGGATGTGGGGGAAAGGCACACTCATACATCGCTGGTGGGACTATACAAATTGGTGCAAATGGAAAGCAGTATGGAGAGTCCTCAGAAAACTTGGAATGGAACCACCATTTGACCCAGCTATCCCACTCCTTGGCTTATACCCAAAGGACTTAAAATCAGCAAACTACAGTGATGCAGTCACAGCATTGTTTATAGTTCAATTCACCATAGCTCAAATATGAAACCAAACTAGGTTCCCTTCAACAGATGAATGAATAAAGAAAATGTAGCCTATATACACAATGGAATATTACTCAGCCATAAAGAAGAATGAAATTATGGCATTTGCTGGTAATGACTGGAACCAGAGACTATCATGCTAAGTAAAATAAGCCAATCCCAAAAAATCAAAGGCCAAATGTTCTCTCTGATATGCAGATGCTAACTCACAATAAGTGGGGAATAGAAATACTGTGGATTAAACAAAGGGGAATAAAGGGAAGGGAGGGGGAAATGGGAATAGGAAAGACAGTAGAATGAATTGGCCTAACTTTCATAGGTTCACATATGAACACATGACCAGTGAAACTCCACACCATGTACAACCGGAAGAATGGGGAGTTAGTCTCCATGTATGCATAGAATGTCAAAATACACTCTACTCTCATGTATAACTAAAAAGAACAAATAAAATTCTTTTAAAAAACAGTTTTATCATTTCTTTATGGTGAGTGCATTCAAAATGGAAGGGTGGTTACCAGAGGCTGGGATGGCATGGGGAGAGGGAGGGGGTCACATACTAGAACAGTCCAAGGTCGATCTATGATCTATCTGTAGTTAGAAGGAATAAGTCCTAGGGTCCTAGGGCCCAGCAGGGTGGATATAATTAACAATACACATCATATACCTTGGAGTGGGGTTCTTAAATGAGGAGACAGGTGTGCACAGAGGTTAAGGATCCAGGCATTAAAGTCAGACACAGCCACGCCACCTCCTAGCTGTGTGACCTTGGCCATGTTACTTTGTCTCTCTGGCTCCTTATTCCCCCGAGTGTACAATGCACACAACAACAGCAATAATCACCAAGGGGCATCCATTGGCTACCGACCATGTGCCAAGTGCTGAATGAGTCCTTTATATTTATTATTAGTGGTGTTTATTTCACACAGTTTGACACAAACTAAGCAAGTGCTCAATACAAGGACTGGCACATAGTAGGTGCTCAGCAAATGCCACTTGTTATTACTCTCCTCTCAGAGCATGAAGGCTTGCTTTTCATGCTTGGTCTGATGCCAGTACCCAAGACACCTTCATGGATACTGCTATGTTCTCCAAAGAGTCGTGGGGCCTTTCTATCAGAGAATAAAACTTCAACTGTGAGTCCAGGGCACCCACGTTCTGCATTTGTGAAAAGAATATAGACATTCACATCGTTAGCAGAACGTGTTAGGACAACACTAAATACATCTACAAAAATTTCTTCTACTTTAATATTAATTGTGATCCCTTTCAGCAGTGTCTGCTGCCCTTAGGGATTCACATCTTAAAACCCTCCCTGGCAAAAGCCCTATGTTCCTCAGGAGGAATGTTTGCCATTACAACTGTTTTTTGTGGAAAGCATTTTCCTGTACTTATCAAAACACCTGCCACTGGTGCCTGCCAGGGAGACATCTGAAGGCAGAAACCCCTCTCTCTACTCTGCCACCCTGTCACATCACACACCATCCTGCCCTGGCCATCGGGCCCCGCCCTCACTAAATTGCTCCTGACCCCCCTCGTCTCCTCTCGCGCATTACCACCTCTGCCACCTCGCAGTATTAATTTGATCTACGGCCCAGTCACCCCACCTGAGGCCCGGGAAGATGGCTCCCCTCCGATCGCTTCCATCAGCAGCGTAAGTGGAAGGTAATAAAAACCCATACGTGGCTCAGACTTTCAATTTCAATTGGAAATTGAAACTGTGCAATATGATTAAAGTTTAATCTGCATCATCAATAAACATGTGTGCAAAGCAATGAGAGCTGCTTTACCTCCTGTTTGCAGGCCTGCTTTGAAAGGAGCGTGTCTGCTCTCTCTTCTCTAAACACGTGTTTCCAGGGGTGCAGGCGGGGCGCAGTCACATACGTGCCTGGGCACGTGCGGAGCTGATGTATTTGCACCAAGAGGTGAAAATTGTCAGAGGGACACGTTTCAGAGAGAAAGATTGCTGTGCTCAGAGGAGACTGGGCAGAACCCATAGTTCTAAAGGATTCGCTAAGGTGCAATGGTTGTTCAAGGCGTATTGACACCCATGGATTCATCCCTTCATTCATAAAGTATTTGTTGAGTACCTACTGTGTGTCGCATAATGAGGAAAAGGGGGAACAGACACTGTCTCTGCTCTCATGGAGCTCACAGTGATGAGAAAGCTGTCCATCAAAGCACCAGGACATTCCATGTAAAAATGCCCCTCTGTTGAGCGCCCGCCATAAAGAGGCCTGTCACGCCAGTAGGGGGACATTCTGGGAGGTAAGGAAGAGCTTCCTGGAGCCGGTGCTGACTGAGCTAAGTCTGCAGAGAGAATTGTGCGTGACTAGCGAGGCTGGAGAGGGGCCAGGGGAACCACGGTGGGGGAGAAGGGACGGACGCAGTCATCCATTCAGAGCGAGCTGCACTGGCAAAGGTCAAGGAGGAAGAGAAAGCCTGGTGGATCCAGGGAAAAGAAGGCAGGGAGGCCAGAGCAGGAAACAGAGACTTGGGGTGAGGCTGGGAGTCGGGTGGGATTTTGCAGGGTGTGGCAAGGAGTCTAGATTTTTGTTTTTTCTCTAAGAGGATTTTAAACAAAGAGGGTTTGTTGAGAGGGTTCTGAACAAGCAGGTGAGTGACGCGAGCAAACTCTGCTGCGGGAGAAGGGACTGGAGGGGCGGAGGCCGAGGAGGAGACACAAGTCTTCCAGGCAGAGCAAGCTGCTCCGGCGGCCCCGGGGGGCGGGGAGAACTTGCACTAGTTGGTCCAAGGTGGAGCGAGGGGCAGATGTCCCACTTCTCAGGGCCCCTGTGCCGCATGTCCATCTCCTCCACTGTCTTCTCCCAGCGTCGCGGGAAGTCCCAAGTCATTGGATAAGCGGGTTGGCAGTTTGGCCTTCACCTCCAAGCTGACCTGCACCTTCACCCCGCCCAGGCCTGTGCTGCTCCTTTGGAGGTGGCAAAGGCAGGTGTCCTGGTCTTTGGCCCAGGGTCTCTGCAGACCCTCATCCTTCCCGACACATTCTTCCCTCGTTCCTCTCACTTGGCTATTCAGCTTTCACGTTCTGGAACTTTTCCTTGGGGCTTTCTCTCCAACCCTTTCTGCAGAACGGGCTCCGATACCATGCCCCAGGCCACTCATGCTGCCCGCTTGGTCCACTCAGCCAGTGGACAGACGGTTAAGCACCTTGAGGACAAGCCAGCACTCCTTTCCTCCTCCACCCCCGGGGCCCCTACAGCGCCCTTCCCAGTGCATACAAGAGGAGTCTAATAAATACACGTTGGAGGGAAGAGCTCTGCCCTCTTCCTAAAGCCAACTCCCCCTGCGTGCTGGTGAGGCCCCCTCTTTCCACCCCAGCCGGAGTCTGTCCCCTCAACTGTCCCTTCTCTCCCCTAACGTCTTCCAGCTCGCCATCTTGGCTGCCTCTTCCTCCCTCATCATCAGGTCGGCCTTCTTCCCCATGCTCGGAAGCACTGCCATTCAGTCCTGGCTGCTGCTACAGTCAGCCAAACTTCTAGAAAACAGAGGCCCAGAAAACAAAGCCTCGACTTACCATTTCTGCTTCCTCTCCCGTTCTCACGGTTCCACCAAAAGCAAAGCGCTCCAATGAACCCTCCAAGACCAGAGTCGATGGTCCCTTTCCAGCTTCTATTGGGCTTGACTCCTCGGTGGCACTGATGTGTCGACCCCCTGCCTCTGGCTGAAACTCTCCTTCCTTGATTTATGCAGCCGTCTTTCTCCTGTAGGACTCTAATGAACCTTCTCCATATTTTATGGCGTTGTACAAATAACTAAGGGGACAAACTAGGAACACGGTTTTGAACATGTCGTGTTCAGAAGTCTTCATCTGTTGCAGGTATCCACGAAGGTACTTTTGAGTAGAATGTTAATGCCGTGTTGGAATCGCTTTTAAATATTCCAGAGGTCGTAATCAAGCATCACTTGTATAATCAAAAAGGTGAGTATAATTGAAAAACAAAATTTAGAGGGTATCATCATGATTATATCTCGGAAACCCAGATCACCCGTATGTCAGGTGATGCAGGCAAAGGCTTAGTCAAAGCCAGGTCTCACCAGGTTCTGCCTTATTTATGGAAGGTAAGGGACCCTAGGGATTTGGGTTACGATTGAGGAAACCTGAACAAGTTGTCAAGTGACTTGGCTTCTTGGGTTGGGCCTGCCAGGACTCGGACATGGAGTCCTGAGCGGCATCTTTATCCACGCTGAGGTGAGCTTCTCCGTATGGTCACCATTCAAGGAAAACAAACTTCTCTAAGGGAAGTTATGAGTACCAAGAGATTTGACTTGTGACTTGTAAAACAGGGCCAGTCAGGCACCATGGGGACGGACACACTCTCCCGGGTCAGATAGATCCGGCTGCAAGCTCCTACCCCCATGACTTACTTGCTCAGTGAACTTGGACAAGTCACTGGAGACCTGAGGGTGTTTGCTTCCATAACACCAAGAGCAATTTGGGAGAGCAGTTCTCTACCCCACACGATGATGGAGGAGATCAAAATGTGGCAAGACCTGGAGGCTGAGAGTTGTCCCCAAATTCTTACTGGGGGTTGGTAAACAGGTAGGTGGCAGGGGACTCCATAGGTTCTTCAGGAGAGCCTTAGATGGGTCTGTCTTTCTGTTTCCCATGCATCTTATTCAATCAGGATGATTTGCAGTTGGTGACAAATCCAGCCCTGGGACCGAGGATCTGAGACTGGTGATAAAAATGTCAGCCAAGATTTGCTACGTCTTTTTTTCCCCACCCCCTAGTCTCCCATTAAAAGTGATTTGTCGTTAGGGCGAGACATGGGAAAACAAACGTGATTAAAATTTTCCCATATTAAATACCTCCGTGGCGATGGCAGGCCTGAGCCGGGCTCCCTGGCAAGACTCTGATTCATCCGGCTGGAGGGGGCAGGAGCAGCCGGCAGAGTCAGGAAGCAGAGGGAGAACCTGGGTTTGTTCCTCTGCCACCACGTCCACATCCTGAGAGTTTCCTTCCAGCTGGTTAGTTCATCCCTTTGGCTCCCATCCACATGAATTAAAGGTGCTGGGGACACAGGGTGGGCACCGTGGTGGCACCGTGGGGGTGGGAGGCGAATGGGGAGGAAGGACGTGCTTAGCTCTCGTACTCTTTCTTCCTGGAGGGGGAAACATCTCTCATAACTTTCAGAAATGTGATAGACCTGTCAAAAATTCATGAAGTCAGTTACAAAGGTTATGAAACTCACTTTGCAGCTCTTATATCTCTCGGAAACCTTTTGCTTTCTTAAGCTCTGTGGTAGATCAATTGCAAAAATATCCACAATTCTTTAGCACTCTCCATATCCACACCTCTTGCAATGTGACCTTGAAGCTCTTCTTATGGAGGGGAAAGACTCCTTCCCAATCCTTGATATGGGCTCTATTTTCCTTTGTCTGTATGGTGATTAGGAAAAAAAGCTTTCCTAATCCTTGATATGAGCTTGGTAACTCAGCTCAAAGAACATGGCAGAAATGAAGGTGTGCCTGTTCCAAGGTCAGGGCCAGAGGTCAGTGTCTGGCTGGCTCTCACTCTTTCTTCTTGTTAAGTGTAAGCTGGAGCTACTGTACCAGATCATGAGAGGCACACAGCCCAGTATCCACCCGTCATCGCATCCGATGGCCAGCTTACTGCTGGACATGTGAGTGAGACCCTTTTAGATGAACAAGCTTCTTGCCAACCACAACATGACCACAGATGCACAAGAAAACCCAGCTGAGATCAGTCCATCTTTTCCTAGACCAGTAAGACTTGGTCCTTGCCCAGTGACCTTTGGATAGGTAAACAATAATAAACGCCTGTTGTTTGAAGTCACATTGTTTGGGGCAGTTTGTTACACAGTGAAACTAACTGATACAAAGTGACTTATCATGAACACATCTTCCAAACATATGCCCCACCCCAATACCCTGCATATAACTTTACCAATTATGCTCCAAAATTGAAAGGATAGTTTGTTTTTTTTTTTTTTTTTTAATAGAATCAGGTAAGATTCTTGGTTAATGTGAATAGCCCACCCTGAAAACTCAAACTGTAACAATTTCTTCTCGAAGAGGCCAAAGTGTTCAGTCACTCAACAGCCAATGTGGAGATAATTCCTTGCCTTATCAATGCCACCTGAACAGGACAGGCAGGGCTCTTATTACCCCACTCCAGGCATAAATTACTGCACTGGCTTCTCCTCTTAAAGTGAACTACACTATGCCTGATTGATAAGAAATTTGGGGTAAGAATCAAAAGCAGAAATGCATTTTGATAAAAACTTTAAAACTTTCAAGAGGATATCTGTTTCTTGCTGAGGCAGTTTTTGCTACTTATTGATCCCCTGCTGTTTGTCTGCTGTGATCACCTGCAGTCTGCCAGCATATCGACACCTTTTTTGAGAGCAGATTGCTCACTGTCAGGCGTCTATCATCCGCCATTTGCCTGCCTCTCGCCTGACCATCGCCTGCCTTACCCCTATCCATCACCCAACGCACGAGGTTCACCTCCCAATCATCCGACGGCTGCCAGCAGATTGACAGCAGACTGCCAGTGGAGTGCAAGCTGCCTGCTGTTGCCTGGAAGTTCACTGTGACAGTACCTGCAGGTTTGATTACACGTAGCTGCCACCATTTTGAGACAACAGCCAGGCCCCGAAGGACCCCTGGCCAGACTGACTGAGCCCCGTCTCCAGGATCCCTCAGACCAACCGATCACTCCCTACCTCTGGGGCCCTCACATCAACTGAATGCTCCCTGCTGCCAGGACCCCCAGACCAACTGACTGTGTCCTATCACCGGCACCCCAGAGTGACTGATTGCACCCTGCCTCCAGGATCCCACAACCACACCAAGCACACCGGACCTCCAGGACCCCTGCCTGACCAACCGCATCCCACCTCCAGGACCTCTGCTGACCACGGCCACACCCTGAGCTGCAGCTCCCCATTTGCCAACACATTTGGAAGCCAGAGCGGCCATCTTTGATAGTCCTGGAAGCTGTAGCTCCGATTTTTAGGTGGGGCAAATCCCATCCTGAGACGCCTGCAGGAGGCTTGAAGCTCATTGTCAGGTACCTCTCATGCATCAGGTTACTGCAGACTGGGAGGTTTCATTACTATTATGACTGCTATACTGTAGATTTCGTTTTTTCTCCTTATTGAAAAATTTAAGTTTTTATTTCTTTACTTTTCTTGCTCTCTTTTCCTTTTGTTTACCTGTTCCCTCAGAGTCTCTTTCTCCCTTTTTGCATGCTAACATCCAATTTCTTTTGATTACACTGTCACCCTTGCTATTTTCTAGAACTTTTTATATTCTTTTCTTATCCCATTAACGGCTACATTCTACATCCCTCTGCATCCTCTATGTCCTCCATGAGAAACTGCAGACCTTATTGAAAATCTGTTTGTTTTACTGAAGATAATATTTTAACTCCTTCTATTTATTATGACAATTTTGTTATTGTCCTCATAGGGGCTATTTGGTCTAGGATTGCATAGTGTCTGAATTGGGCACTGCTAATATTGATCTCTCATTAAAGAAAGGGTTTTGGAAACCTATAGGGCCACTATAAGCCTATAGGGGGAAATCTGCAATACCCCAGATCTGCACTGCTACAGGGGAAGATACATGAACAACATGAAAAAAAAGGGAAGAAAATTATCCAAACAAATCTAGATTCTATATTAATAGAATTCAATGACAGTATGTTAGAAAAATATCAGAAAAGGACTTCAGATTACACATGATTAAGATGATTCGTGAAGCAAAGGATGAGATAAGAGAGCAAATGCAGGCAATGAATGATAATACCAATAAGCTGAAAGAGCAACTGCAGGAAGCAAAAGACCATTTCAACAAAGAGATAGAGATTCTCAAAAAAACCAAACGGAAATCCTTGAAATGAAGGAAACAATAAACCAAATAAAAAACTCAATGGAAAGCATCACCAAAAGACTAGACCACTTGGAAGACAGAACCTCAGACAATGAAGACAAAATATTTAATCTCGAAACTAAAGTTGCCCAAACAGACAAGATGGTAAGAAATCATGAACAGAATCTCCAAGAAATATGGGACATCATGAAAAGACCAAATTTAAGAATTATTGGGATTGAGGAAGGCACAGAGATACAAACCAAAGGAATGAACAACCTATTCAATGAAATAATATCAGAAAATTTCCCAAACCTGAAGAATGAAACGGAAAATCAAATCCAAGAGGCTTACAGAACACCGAATGCACAAAATCACAACAGGTCCACACCAAGGCACATTATAATGAAAATGCCTAACATTCAAAATAAAGATAGGATTTTGAAGGCCGCGAGAGAAAAGCATCAGATTACATATGGGGGAGACCAATACGAATAGCAGCCAACTTCTCAACCCAGACTCTAAAAGCTAGAAGGTGCTGGAACAACACATTTCAAGCTCTGAAAGAACATGGTTGCCAACCAAGAATCCTATACCCAGCAAAACTAACCTTCAGATTTGAAGATGACATAAAATCCTTCCATGATAAACAAAAGTTAAAAGAATTTACAAATAGAAAGCCTGTGCTACAGAATGTTCTCAACAAAATATTCCATGAGGAGGAAATGAAAAACAACAATGGAGATCAGCAAAGGGAGGAACTACCTTAGAGAAAAACCCACTCAAAGGAGAAACCAAGCCAAGTTAAAAACCAAAAATAAGCCAAATGACTGGGAATACAAATCATGCCTCAGTAATTACCCTGAACGTTAATGGCCTAAACTCATCAATCAAAAGACATAGACTGGCAGAATGGATTAAAAAGAAAGACCCAACAATATGCTGCCTGCAAGAGACTCATCTCATAGAAAAAGCCATCCACAGACTAAAGGTGAAAGGATGGGAAAAAACCTACCACGCACTTGGACTCAGTAAAAAAACGGGGGTTTCCAACCTTATATCAGATAAAGTGGACTTCAAGCCAAAGTTAGTCAGAAGGGATAAAGAAGGACATTTCATACTGCTTAAGGGAAACATAAATCAGGAAGACATAATGATAGTAAATATTTATGACCCAAACAATGGTGCATCCCTGTACAAATCAAATCAAACAAATCCTTCTCAATTTCAGGAATCGAATAGACCACAACACAATAATTCTGGGCGACTTTAATGCACCGCTGTCACCACTAGATAGATCTTCCAAAGAAAAACCAAACAAAGAAACCATAGAACTCAATAACATAATCAATAACCTAAACTTAATAGACATATACAGAATATTCCATCCATCAACGAGCGGATTCACTTTCTTCTCAGCAGCACATGGAACATTCTGGAAAATAGACTATATGTTATGCCACAAAGCAGCCCTTAGGAAATGCAAAAAAATAGAGATACTGCCTTGTGTTCTATCAGATCCTAATGGACTGAGAGTAGAAATCAATGACAATATAAAAAACAGAAATTACTCCAACACCTGGAGACTAAATAATATGCTATTGAATGAAACATGGATAACACAAAACATCAGGGAGGAGATAAAAAAATTCTCAGAGGTCAATGAGAACGATGATACAACATATGAAAATCTCTGGGACACTATGAAAGCAGTACTAAGAGGAAAATTCATTGCATGGAGCGTGTTCCAGAAAAGAATGAAAAGTCAACAGCTAAATGACCTAACATTACAGCTCAAAGCCTTAGAAAAAGAACAGAATAACAGCAAAAGTAGTAGAAGACAGGAAAAAATTAAAATCAGAGCTGAAATCAATGAAATTGAAACAAAATAAACAATTTAAAAAATTGACAAAACAAAAAGTTGGTTCTTTGAGAAAGTAAACAAAATAGACAAACCCTTAGCCACACTAACAAAGAGAAGGAGAGAGAAAACTCAAATTACTAAAATTCGTGATGAAAAAGGAAATATCACAACAGACACCACTGAGATACAGAACATATTGAGAAGCTACTTTGAAAATCTGTATTCCAACAAAATAGAAACTACCAAAGACATTGACAAATTTCTAGAGACATATGCTCCTCCCAAACTGAACCAGGAGGACATACACAATTTAAACAGATCAATATCAAGCAATGAAATAGAAGAAGCCATTAAAAATCTACCATCCATCAAAAGCCCAGGACCAGATGGATTCTCAGCCGAGTTCTACAAGACCTTCAAAGAAGAACTCATTCCAATACTTCTCAAAGTATTCCAGGAAATAGAAAAGGAGCGTACCCTACCAAACTCATTCTATGAGGTTAATATCACCCTCATACCCAAACCAGGAAAAGACACATCAAGGAAAGAAAATTTTAGATCAATATCCTTGATGAATATAGATGCAAAGATCCTTAACAAAATATTGGCAAACCGTATCCAAAACATATTAAGAAAATTGTGCTCCATGATCAAGTGGGGTTCATCCCTCGAATGCAAGGATGGTTTAACATCCGTAAATCAATAAACGTAATCCATCATGTCAATAGACTTAAGGATAAGAATCATATGGTTATTTCAATTGACGCAGAAAAAGCGTTCAACAAAATACAACACCCCTTCATGCTCAAAACACTAGAGAAAATAGGGATAGTAGGAACATACCTGAACATTGTAAAGGCTATTTATGCTAAGCCCATGGCCAACAGCATTCTTAATGGAGAAAAACTGAAAACATTCCCTTTAAAAACAGGAACAAGACAGGATGTCCTCTTTCATCACTTCTATTCAACATTGTCCTCGAAACTCTAGCCAGAGCAATTAGGCAGACCAAAGAAATTAAAGGGATATGAATAGGAAAAGAGGAACTTAAGCTGTCACTATTTGATGATGACATGATTCTATATTTAGAGGATCCAAAAAACTCCTCCAGAAAACTTCTAGACCTCATCAATGAATTCAGCAAAATAGCAGGCTATAAAATCAATACGCATAAATCTAAAGCATTTTTATATGCAAAGAATGAAACATCTGAGAGGAAAACAACTCCATTTGCAAAAGTCTAAAAAAAAAAAAAAAAACCTTGGGAATCAATCTAACCAAAGAGGTAAAAGATCTCTACAATGAAAACTACAAAACATTGAAGAACGAAATTGAGGAAGATCTTAGAAAATGGAAAGATCTCCCATGTTCTTGGATAGGCAGAATTAATATTGTCAAAATGGTCATACTACCAAAAGTGCTATACTGATTCAATGCAATTCCAATTAAAATCCCAATGATGTACCTCACAGAAATAGAGCAAGCAATCATGAAATTCATCTGGAAGATTAAGAAACCCAGAATAGCTAAAGCAATCCTTAGCAGGAAGAATGAAACAGGGGGTATTGCAATACCAGATCTTCAACTCTACTACAAAGCAATAGTCACAAAAACGGCATGGTATTGGCACCAAAATAGACAGGAAGATAAATGATACAGAATAGAGGACAGGCACACAAACTCAAATAAATACAATTTTCTCATACTAGTCAAAGGGGCCAAAAATATGCAATGGAGAAAAGATTGCCTCTTCAACAAATGGTGCTGGGAAAACTGGAAATCCCATATGCAACAGAATGAAACTAAACCCCTATCTCTCACCCTGCACAAAAACTCAACTCACAATGGATCAAGGACCTTGAATCAGACCAGAGACCCTGCATCTTACAGAAGGAAAAGGTAGTCCAAATCTTCAAACTTATTGGCTTAGGACCAGACTTCCTTAACAGGACTCCCAAAGCACAAGAAATAAAAGCAAGAATCAATAACTGGGATAGATTCAAACTATAAAGCTTTCTCTCAGCAAAGGAAACTATCAGCAATGCGAAGAGAGAGCCTACAGAGTGGGAGAAAATCTTTGCCACTCATACTTCAGATAGAGCACTAATTTCCAGAATATATAAAGAACTCAAAAAACTCTACATGAAGAATACAAATAACCCAATCAACAAATGGGCTAAGGATGTGAACAGATGCTTCACAGAAGAAGATCTACAAGCAATCAACAAACATATGAAAAAGTGTTCACCATGTTTAGTAACAAGAGAAATGAAAATGAAAACAGTGGCTGTGGAATATTCAGAGATAACTGGTGTCTGACAATTCTCTTTGGCAAGAGAGTGTCAATCAAAAATGGATCACAAAATGGTAATTTGAACAATAGGAGAAATACTTCAAGTTTTTCCCTTAAACATAAATCTTTCCTGAAAGCAGAAATTCCCTCCTCAAATCTATCTTCATCCTGCAGCTCTCGACATTATCAGAGTTCTTATCACAAGCCAATTTCTCCATTCCCTGGCTCCCCGTGACTTTCACCAACCTCACTTCCTCATCTCTCCCTCCTGGGGTTTTACCTTCCACCATCGTGACACCTGGGAATGCTGGGTGAAGTCCTCCTCCAGATGTCTGCAGTACATCACCTCTGCTGGGACACGCCACATCGTTTTCCTTCCTAGATAAGCTTCTAGATCTCAGCTTCAATGGCACCTCTTTCATGACCAGTGCGACCAACTCTTGGGTCTGTCGAGGGGTGATGCGGAATTGGAAAATAAAGAATCACAGACAAAGATCTTGAAGATGAAGCTGGGATCAGGTGGAGCTCTGCTCATAATGGAGATGCAGATCTAAGAGTTACTCCAGCGATCCTGTATTTTATATATCGTCTCGGTATCAGGTTAAGTCTATGCAAGCATTATTCTCTGTATTCAGGAAAGTTACAGAAACTCGGACCCTCTGTGTAGCTTTCTGTAGCTGCAATCCACAATTGCAAAGTGCAATGTTAGGAGCTTTGTGTGGCTTCTCAAGAAAGTCCATTGTTTAAAAGTTTCTATAAGGCAGGTAAGACACTGAAGAAGTGGAGTGGTGAAATATTGTGGTTGTTTAGCGTAAGAGTTCCTTCCTTCCCGGGAGCTGTGTGCCTGAGATCAAGGTAGGACCTTGCACAGAGCTTGCTCATGCAGGGCACTGCCACAGCAGCTGAGCATCCTGTTTCTGTTCCCTTGCACAGAAACATTCCCAGGCACCGAGCTCGCCACAGCCATGAAGTCATCAGAGACCCCAATCTCAGTCACTGCTCTCCCATCCTCCGTCACTGCTGTCAACACACCTCCTTCAAAAATCTGGGCCAGGGAACCTTTGGATGATCCTCTTTCAGCAGGTGGGTTACTTGCAGGCATTTTCTGTGTGTCATTACTTCTTTCTCTAGAGTCAAAGATCTGGATACATTGCTTTCTTTCTTCATAGAAAGAGTAAATATAGATACAAATTGTCACTCGGGGAACCCCAGCACCGTAAGACACGGCCATTCTATGCCCTTCCTTCACCCAGCCAGGAGGAGTTCCTGGAGGGCCCTGAGTGTGCTTTGTCCCTGGGGTTGTGGGCTGGTTCTCATAACTCATGGGATGTCATTGGGCCTGTGATTCAGGTCTGTACCTACAGAAGATCTGACCACCCATTTGGTGCAAACCAAGACCCCAAGATCAACTTTTCTCCAGCCACCTCAGTTGGGTAAAGCAAATTGTCTTCAATTCGCATTAGGTAGAGACTGAACTCAAAACCCAGCCCCTTACTTAACAAAGTCACTTATCCTGTGTCTCAGTTCCTTCATCTGTACCCTGGAGATAATAACGGTACCTCTCCAGGAGCAGATGCAAGGACCAAAGAGAACATATAGAGTCTTCCGGACGCATGGGCTTCTGAGTGTCTGCTCTGACGCTGATAATGATGATGCTGATCAGGACATCGTCAAAGGCACTGTCCCTATTCCGTCCTTGGGCTGTGTTGGTTGGCTGGGAAACATTCCAAGTTCAATACTATCTGGTACCTCACACAGGCTTAAGGATGATTAGCACACTGGGCAAGACGACTGGAAGTTTCCCTTCACTCTCGTACTTGCCCCTCCCCCTGTCTTTGAGCATTTGTACCAGCTGGTGATTTGGTATGCACCAACACTGCCCATTGACAGGCAAGTCAGAGAGAATGCAATCCTAAGAGCTCAGACATTAGTTCATTGGCTCTGCATCTTGGCAGTATGATTGATGGGAGTCTTATTGTGAATGTATAAATCTGCATTCCTTTCTTCCCATGGTGGTGCATCGAGGTTTTGGTCTCACACAACATGCCCTGGTGCATTGAAGATAATGGAGCTCTAATGACCCTGTTGGCTTTTGCATGAAAGCTGGCCACTGCCCCATCAGCTCGAATGACAGAAATGACTGGGTCAATGACATCCACACGCCCACTGCCTAGGAAAGACCACAGAAACTCCCAAGGCTGGAGACAGAAAGCATCTGTCGATACCACATCAATTCCACGACATTTACGGAGCTCCTGTCGGGGTGAGGATTCAGGTGACACAGCACCTGGCACATGGATGGGCATGAAATAGCTTATTGTTTAAAATCATGAATGGATGAGCAATTAGGAACGATTTCAGAACACTTTATCCAGAATGAATGGAAGTCTGCATACGTGAATGTCACTGAGGAATCTGTGATGTGTCCTTTTTGCAAAAAACAGCCATCAAACCTGAAAGCAATTAGTCAGAAGAGATGAATATATGGCAAAACCCCAAAGATGTTAGCTTCAGCAACCCACCCATGTGATGACCTCACAAACCCAGGTGAGTGGGTAATGACTGAGCCACTAAAACATGAAGATGTCTGAGACTTACCTGAATTTCAAGCAGGCTTTGACCATCAGCCATAGACACGAATTGGGTTGCTGTTTTCCTGATTCTGACAGATAATATTTAGTCCATAATATTTAGTCTATTACCCTCTGAGAAAGGGGTCACATGTTATAGGAGAGAGAAACTTCTGTGGAAAGTCACACGGAAGATGTTTTCTAACCTAGGGAAGTTATGGAAAAGGAGGTATTAAGGTAGATCTGGAGCAGAGGAGAGCTCTCATTGCACAATCTGAACTGAGAACATAGTAGGAAGACATAGCAAGACAGCAGGATAGCCATGAGGTTTTTTCCAAGTGCATCCTAAGGAACTGTGTGTCCAAATTCACCCTGGGGTAACCGTGCCCAGCCCTACCAGATAAGCATCTTGTAGAAAGGGTCTATTGCAGCTGAATTCTAAAAGAGTCCGCCACTGTTATGTGCTGCCTTTGGGGGAGCTATCTTCCAAAAAGTGTCAATATTGCCTTTTAATTTTTTCTCTCAACCTTTCCAGGACAGTAGGCATGACGGTCCCCATTTTATGGCTAGGGATGCTGAGGCTAGGGGACGGTGATGCAATTTGGTTCGCAGTTACCCACCAATAAGTAAAAAGTTGTGATTCACACTTCTTCTCATCCTTCCCGCCCTCTCTGAATACAAGGCTACAGGTCAGGGTGCGTGAAGGGCGGACCCGAATGTGGGCTGGGGTCCAGCTGAGAGAGGGGCCCACCCCGGTGCAAGCCCAAGAAACTCCTTATTAAGCTTTGCATGCTAGCTTGGGGACAGGAGAAGAAAAACCGCTGGAAGATTTAAAGAAGGAAAAAAAAGAATTTTCTGTGTGCGTGGTATGTTTGAGAGCTAGATATATGTGATTGTTCTTTTTTGTGCTGTTTTGTTTTGGAAGAGAGGAGCTGGAAGGCTCCAATAGGAGACATGATAATGCCATGGAAATGCTAATGGCCCTGATCCATTCAGGACACACCGCACATGTGCGCTGGAAGATCCGGTGACACTCCTTAAAGGTGTGCGATGATCATGAGTTCATCAAAAATTGAGAAAAATTGAGCTAGAGGTAGTGACTTTGAACGAGTACATTCTGATAATAGTAGTGGTAGAGATTGATAAATATAATTATACTGTTTTATATCTGTAAAACAGAGAGAAAGGACACCCCACTGTGTGGCAGACCTTTGGTGGATTGGAGGTCGGGCTCACCTGGTCCTCCAGTGCCCTGCACAAAGGTCAGCTTCCAAGGTCCATGCCCCTCACCCTCCTCTACCTTCTGGTGTGACTTTGGGTGATACCCAATATTATGTTATCAACTTCCTTCTTTGCTCTGTTGTTCATTGCTTGTGTCCTCCCACTAGACTGTATGTGCCATACACTTAAGAGACCCTTGTCTCCATGTCCCCCACATCCAGGAAGGTGTCTGTTGAGTCCCGGACGTTGCACAAATATTCGTCAAATGAGAGAAAAATGGGTTGGTATAAAAGCATCCTCTAATTCATAGAAGCAGTCCACGAATTCGAATTCATTCTCTGTTCTGACTTCCATTGCTTGATGATGTCGTTTAAAATGAACTTTAAAATCCAAACTTTTTTTCTCAATTTTTGACAAACTCGTGATCATCGCACACCTTTACAGAGTGTCACCGGATCTTCCAGCACACGTGTGCGGTGTGTCCTGAATGGATCAGGGCCCTTAGCATTTCCATGGCTTTATCACGTCTCCTATTGGAGCCTTCCAGCTGCTCTCTTCCAAAACAAAACAGCACAAAAAAGAACAATCACATATATCTAGCTCTCAAACATACACATGCACACAGAAAATTCTTTTTTCCTTCGTTAAATCTTCCAGGGGTTTTCTTCTCCTCGTCCAAGCTAGCGTGCAAACTTAATAAGGAGGTTTCTTGGGCTTGCACCGGGGTGGGCCCCCTCTCTCAGCTGGACCCCAGCCCACGTTCGGGTCCGCCCATCTGCACCTTCTCAGCCTGCCCCCCGGCTCTGGCAGGCTTCCGGAGGCCATGGTCCTGTGGTCCCAGCCTCGGCTAGTCACGCCGGGCCTCCACTGCACCTGCATTTGCACCTTCTGTTCCATTCCAACATGTGAACATTTGATCCGAGTTTGTCTGCCCCCAGATTCCACTGTGCCAACACCACGAAGGCAGGGGTGGGGCTTCTCTCCCGCCTCCTGCCTGCTCAGCACTTAGCACAGTGGTGGAGAGTCGGCGCTCCATGAAGATTGCACAGGGAACAAATAAACGCACACATGCAGAGTCTGGGGGTCATTGCCTGCTGAAATGACCTCCAAGGGTGGGACAAACACAGCCACCCAACTCCTGAGATGTTGTTGGCAAAGGAACGATTTCAGGCCCTGGGCTTGTAACAGGGTTGGGCTCAGTCCCACTTCCTCTCCAAGCCTCACCTCTCACTGAGGGAGTCAGATCCTTTTCATATTACCCAAGACCTCTGGCCTTGGCCCCAGGAGCCGAAGCCAGGACTAAGTCCACACCCCACATAGCAACCACTCGGGGATGGCCTCTTCTGCAAGTGTATTATTCAAGCCCCTAGCTAAAAAAGAAAAGAATAAAGAAACAATATGTCTGATCCTAGAGGTGAAAATTCGCAACTAACTCAGCATCTCTGAATGCTAGCAAAATTTGAAGCAATCTAGAGAATTGTGCTGAAATTGTAAAGCCAGGAAGCCGAGGGGAAGAGGCCCTGCTAACTCTATATTCAGAGATTCAGAGAGAAGCCCAGGGCTGGTGCAGAGGCCACGGGGAAGGGAGGGAGGGCAGGGTGCAGGAGAAAACCACATGGAAACCGTTTATGGCTTTTGTTTAACTCTAATTACAAAACCAGAAACACACACATCTCCCAAAATTAACCATCCAAAGATAACAACTTGTAACATTTAGCTGTTCGCCATGAAAAAGTGTGGGCCTCAGGAGGCACTGATTACCTCCTTCACCTGGCAGCTCGGCAAAGTGGCAGTGGGGGCTGGTGGGGGGTAAGGGGGGGCTGGCAAAGGTCAGGAGTGGAGAACGGGGACTTTGTAATCAGACCTTCATTTACCAATTGAGCAATTTCTGGCAAGGCACTCAAGCCTGAATTTCCTTACCTAATAAACTGGGGACAAAAGTGGAATCGATCTCCTGAGTCAAGAGGCTCAAATGAAGTAAAAGATGTCAGCTATGAATGCTGAGCCTGGTGCATAATAGATGCTTGAGTAGTTATCACTATGATGAATATAATGTGTAATGTCAGGAAAATATCAGTAGCCTCTTTCTCCCTAACATCAATTTTTGATCCCCCAAAGTATTAGGGTGATGGATCTGCTCAGAAAATCCCCTAGTGTTGGACACATATGTTGTTGTCTTTTTTTTTTTTTTTTTTTTTTCCTGTTGGCGGGGATCAAGGATCTCTAGGAAAAAAGAGAGAGTGAGAAGCACAAATGGTTCCCCACTGATGTGCCGGTACCACAGGTGGAAGTGCCAAGGACAGATGGGCTCCCAAGAAGGAAGGAGGGGAGGAAGGTATAACAGCTGGAATTATTGGAAGGAGGACAAACCTCTGTTCTTCATTCTTGTACTGACCAAATTGTTTCACTGGATTGAGGACAAAAGTAATAGAACAGTACACAGAAACTACTGTTATATTTTTAAAATGAAATTCAGACAACCTATATCCTTTTTTAAAAAAAAATAATTTCCTTTATCCTGACCTACAGAGTTCAAGATAAAGATCTGGCACAGTCTCCCTCCTGACTACATCGCCTGTTACTCTCCTCTTTTCTCCCTCCAGTCTAACCACACCTGCCTCCTTGTCTGACTTTAAACCTACAAAACTCATTCCTGCCTCAGGACCTTTGCACTTCCTCCCTGTTTTCTTCACCTGGAATGCTCTCCCCAGGTCTTTGCATAATGTCCAGTTTAGGATTCAGGTCTTTGTACCTCCTCTGAAACATCTTCCCTGACTGCCCTATCTAAAATAGCTCCCCTCCAGACCACCACTGCCCTCCTGCCCTACAGGGCAATAATTCCTTAGAGATCGTGTTTTTCCTTCATAGCATTAACCTGTATCTGAAATTACCCATTTGTTTATTGTAGGTCTTCTCTGCTAAAACATAAGCTATAGCTGTGTCTCTGTGTTCACCAATGTAGCCCCAGTGCCTGGGACAGTGCTTGGAATATAATAGGTGCTCATTACATATCTGTGGGATGAATCTCTTAGCTGGTTTGAGCTTCCCTGGAGGAAGGTAAGCACACGACCCTGGTCCTTGATTTTTATGTTCTGGAGGCTCATGTGCCCCCTAAATTCACGTGTTGATGGTTAATCTTTGGTGTGGTGGTATTAAGAGGTGGGGTCTCCACCTGGCGCTATTGTGCCTGCCTATCATCCCAGAGGCTGGGGAGGCTGAGACAGGAGGATGGCAAATTCAAAGCCAGCCTCTGCAACTTAGTGAGGCCCTAAGCGACTCAGCGAGACACTGTCTCTAAACAAAACATTTAAAAAGGGCTGTGGATGTGGCTCAGTGGTTGAGTCCCCTGGGTTCAATCCCCAGTACAAAAAAGTGGGGACCTCTGAGAGCCGATCAGGTCATGAGGCTCCATCCTCACGAATGCCCTTGTAATGAAGGCTGAGGGAGCATGTTTGCACCTTGCACCAGGAGGACGCAGTGAGAAGCCAAACACCTGCAGTTCAAAGAGGGCCCTCGCCAGAAACCAGCCACTCTGGCACCCCAATCTTGGACTTCCCAGTCTTCACCATTGCAAAGAAGAAATCTCTGTTGTGTCTAAGCTACTTGGTTTATGGCATTTTGTTACAGCCCCACAATGGGACTAAGTGCCTCAGTGGGAAGGACAGTGACGAAAGCATTCATTGGCACAGTGGTTCGGGTCACGTGATACTGGGCGAGGTATTTGAGCACTCCGTGCCTCGGTTTCTCATCTATGAAATGGGCAGGACAATGACATCGACTTTCTTGGGTTACTGCAAGGATTAAATGAGATGATGTACAGAAACTTGCTTAGCGACCTTCTCGGGTACTTAGCCCTTTGGGGAACATTCTTCTAATTCCTCAGCTACTTCTTTAAGTCATTCTCTCTCCCCTGATTATTTTGGTTTTATATTTTTCGCTCAAATATTCACCCATTTAGTTACTCCCTTGGCACTGAGGGTCTCATTCTCTCCCAGTTCATGCTTCTGCCTCTTCACCTCCATCTGTCCATCTGTCCATCTATATGGAAGGATCCTGAAGCAACAGTAAGAAAGAAGAGCAGCAAGCGGCTTAAACCCTATGCGTCCACCCCGATTATGTCTGCATGCACCTCTGTTCCCTGATTCCCCAAATCTCCTCCTCGCCTGGGATCACAGGGCCAATGCCTCAGCATGCAGACCTCCCCTCCCTGCAGCGTGGGCCTCCTGCCCTCTCCTGCCTGTCCAGTGTTCCATGTGCAAACAGCGCTGCCCCCTTCAGGGCAGGGTGCACACCACACCCCAGCCCGGGATGCTGCCGAATCTCTTTCCCTAACCCACACTGGCTTGGTGCATCTTCCCTAGGTTCCTAAAACACCCAGTGCCCAGGCCACCTCCTCTGCCCCAGTCCAGCGGGTCTTCAAGTTCCCAGGGTGGAGAGGCCAGGGGTTCAGGGGTGATGCTGAAGACAATCAGAATGAGACCAAATCATAATGGTGCTGGAAAGTGCCTCTGGATTTGGCTCCTACCACCAAGTATGAAGAACCAGATTCAAACCCTGTCGCACAACAGGGTCAAGCCAGCTGGTCAGAGTGGACGCTGGCTGTCCATAACCCGCACAGCTGTACCATTGCCCACCAGCTGCATAGCAGGCCCCTCAGCAGGCAGAAGGGCATCGTACCAGCCCATGTAACCGAGGCAGAAATGGAAGCTCAGAGAGAAGAAGAGGAAAAGTCAGTGTGGCTGGCAGATCTGGGGTGTACTGAGTCCCGAGCCGCTTGCTTACCACTTGTTTCGTGTGCTTATGAATTTATTCATATTTATTATGAATAAATAAATCACTGAGTAAACAGCAGTGATTTCCTCCATTTTTCGAATTTTGAAACATCTCAAGCCTACGGTAAAGTCAGTTTATTGAATACGCCTATACCTGTCAAGCAGACTCATCAAATTCTCCCCTGCCCTCCCTCCCTCTGAAGGGTGTACACACTGTATCCACTTCCACTGGGAAGCTGAGATCCCCAGGGCAGCCCATCCCTAGCGACTGCACGGGGTTTGTACAGAAACTCCTCCCTAGCTTGTCAGCCTGTTTGTGCCGTTTGACACAGGAAGTGATCCCTCCTGTTCTTCCAGAGATGCCTGCTGGCCCACCCCACCTTCTAGCAGCAGCCTCCGCAGCTACAGCCACTGCTACGTGGAACCCACCCCCTGGCATGGATAACAGGGAGGGTCTCTGTCCTAAAGAGAGCACAGTCTTGGGATGCCAGGTACCTATCTGATGGGATGAATCCAATCAGATTCTCCCATTTTGCAACATGAACTAAGAGAAGATAATTCCTAGAGAGTCGCAGACACTAAAACTTAGTAGGTCGGGTAGACTCCAGGACCACAAAAGGGAGATGCAACAGTTAAATGAAGGTAATTGAGAAAAATATTTATCATGATAATAATACAGCAATACCCATTTATTGAGCACATTTTGTGTGCTGCACTGCAGGATCGTGAACTTGTTCCACACTGACAACAGAATCTACGCTTCCATCTCCCCTGTTGAGAGGCACAGGTCAGCTAAGCACTCACCTGGGGCCACACAACCAGCAATCGAAGAAGCCTGTGTTAGTGACACTTTCCTGTGGGTTCCAAGGCACTCTCCCTGGGACTGACCACTCCACTTTGGCGCTGGAGTGAGTTTCTTGACTCCAACAAAGGACACCTGACCAAAACCCTGGGCCTGCCTGGGCCTTCAGCGTGTCTCCAGTCTGGTACTGGATTTCCTTCCCCAAGAATGTGTCTGCCATGGTGACTGATGGCCCTGAAGTTTGTAAAAGGGACCTCGCACATATTCTGGAAGCCAAGGCTGGTGCCTGAAGATTAATCATAAATGACCCATCACCAAAAAATTCAATAGCACAAACTGTCTTCGATGACTTACCGATTGAGGTGCCGCCTTTGATTTATTATAAATGTCAGAGAAAACTTACCAGGGCTTTCACGCTTATGCTCTGATGTTGGTGACACAGCATCACCCAATTTCCCAGAGAAGAGCCCAACCTTGGAAGACTTGAATTCTCCCCAGTGCCGAGCTTTGCAGAGAAGGCTCGCTGATGTGATTAGGGAGAGACTTCTTTTAAATCATACTCAGGTAACTAATTTTTAGAAAATAAGCATTCTTCAAAGTACAGATAACACAAGTGACTGGCAAACATAATTGAATCTTTCTCTGATGATTTAGGAGGTGATGCTGAATGTCACTCCCCTTTATTCAAGACTGTAAAAAAAAAAATCTGGATAATAAAATTAAAGCCTTACATTTGCTTGTTAGAACCTTCTGGGGGTTACCTGGTTGTGGGATGGAGTCCAGACATAAATGTCACCTCTAGTTTCTTGAGCTGTTTATCAGAATCATCCGAGTCACAGTGAATGGTGTAGGAAACTCAGTCCCCTTGGGATTCATCTATAGGAAGGCCCCTCTACCTGTGCCTATATTGACTCCTTTAAGCAGTCAAGACATTTGCTCTGAATTCCAAGGTGGTTGAGAAAATCACAGGGTTTTCATATTTGGGACATAACAGCTCCCACCTAGCAGCAGAACCGGAAGTTTGTGTGTCAGATTTATCCTATCGGGTCTCGTGCTTAATACGTGCTCAATAAATGGTGTTATTAAGGAAATGCCCAAGAGCATGATGGGGGCTCTGAGGAGCTCCTAAATATTCTCACTTGCATGTTTTCCGGCAGATGAGAACTCCATCCGACTCTAGGATGACCCCTTTAGAGAACTACTCAAGCTCCTCTTGATGCGGAAAGAAGGCAGAGAGAACCAGGAGGGAGGCAGGAGGAGAGAAGCCGCAGGTCTAGGACGCTTTGGTGTCCTGGAAATTCACAGGACCTGGGGCAAAAAGCCTTGGATTCCTGTTCTTTGTCCTCTCAGCCATTAGTTAGAAGCAGCCCACTTGGTCACTGGGGGCTCGGAGGCATGGTGTCCTGAGGTGTTTTCAAGAATCTGATCACTTTTCTCCTTCTTTTGTTTTAACTTTTCCTGAGTGGCTCATTTGTTTCCTCTTTCATTCAGCCAGGGTTGACAGGGTGCCTACTATGAGCTTGGAACTGTCGTTGACACTGAAGAAATACCACCAGGAGATGAATCAGACCTGGGCCTGCCTTCCCAAAATGTCTCAAAGGAGAAATGCTGAGCAAAAGCGGACCTTCTCCAGTCCTGAAGGCAGAGGGGAGGAAATTGGGAGAAGCCTTCCTTAGGAGGCGACATTTAAGCTGAGCCCTGGGGACAAGAAGTTAGCATCCTTGCTTTTCCTTGACAAGCACCACAGAGGGCGTCTCACCCTCTCAAACATGTAAAGTCAGCTCTCTGACCTCATTTCCTGCTATCCCACCTGCCCTCATCCCAGTCCATACTAGGATTTCTCCCAGAATAGCATTGTCTCCTCTTGGACCATACAATTGTAGGATCCATGCTGTTCAGACTGAGTCCATGCCACCAACAGGCTCCATCTGAACTTCCTCAAAGTGTGATACATCCTGATTAATTTCTATCGGGGATCACTGTGCTGCATAGTTTGGTCACAAAAATTATTTATAAAAGGATTAGAGTCTTCTTAGGTGCCCAACACTCAACACTGAGAGGGTCTTTCTTTTCCCTATTTGGAAGTGTTTCTGAAACTTCAGTGACGTGTCAACCAAGGAGCCAGACCAGAGAGCACAATGGTTTTTATGCAAGTGGGTTCAGATATCAGGGCAGACTTTGGAAAATTCAAAAGCCTAGTAGGCTGCGCCCCTTGGAAGAGCAAGTAGGCCCGACTCTCCATAATGTCCTCTTAGGAACCGAGTTCCTCAATGAGATGCTCAAAGCGCAAGAAGTAAAATCAGAATCAATAAATGAGATAGAATCAAACCAAAAATCTTCTTACAGCAAAGGAAACAATCAAGAACATGAAGAGAAAACCTACAGAGTGGGAGAACTCTTTGCCACCTGCACCTCAGATAGATCATTAATCTCCAGGATATATAAAAGATATATGAAGAAATAAAAAAAACCTAACACTGAAAACTCAAATAACCCCATCAATAAATGAGCAAAGGAACTGAATAGGTACTTCACAGAAGAAGACATACGAATGGTCAAAAAATACATGAAGAATGTTCAACATCTCCAGCAATTAGAGAAATGCAAATTAAAACTACATTGAGATTCCATCTCACCTCAGTCAGAATGACAATCATCAAGAATACAGGTAACAATAAGTGTTGGCGAGGATGTGGGGAAAAGGCACAATCCTACATTGCTGGTGGGACTGCACATTGGTGCAACCACTCTGGAAAGCAGTGTGGAGATTCCTCAGAAAACTTAAAATGGAACCACCATTTGATCCATTATTCCACTCCTCAGTTTTATACCCAAAGGACTTAAAATCAACATACTTATAGTGACTGCTGTCACATCAATGTTTATAGCAGCTCAATTCACAATAGCTAAGCTAGTGGAACCAACCTAGATCCCTTCAATAGATGATAAATAAAGAAAATATGGTGTATATATACACAAAGGAAATTAATTAGCCATGACAAAAGAATGACTTTATGACTTTTGCAGGTAAATGAATGGATCTGGAGAATATTGTGCTAAATGAAATAAGTCAATTCCAAACAACTAAAAATTGCATGTGCTCTTTGGTATGTGTATGTTAACACACAAGGGGAGGAGGGAAGAATAGAAGTTCCGTGGATTAGACAAAGGAGAATGAAGGAAAGGGAGGGGGTAGGTATAGGAAAGAGAGTGGAATGAATCAGACATAGCTTTCCCATGTTCATATATGAATACACAACCAGTGAGACTCCACATCACGTACAGCCACAAGAATGGAATCCTAATTAGAAAACGTTAAACTCCATGTATTTATACGATATCAAAATACACTCTACAGGGGCTGGGGTTGTGGCTCAGTGGTAGAGCACTTGCCTAGCATGTGTGAGGCACTGGGTTCGATTCTCAGCACCACATAAAAGTAAATGAATAAGGTAAGGGTCCATTAACAACTAAAAGTATTTTTTAAAATACACTCTACAGTCATGTATCTAAAAAGAACAAATTTTTAAAAAATTTTAAAAGGTGGTTGGGGAGTTATATGTGTGAAAGGGAAAGGGAGGAAGCCAGGTTGGGTAAGAGGAGTCATCAGATCCCACTGCAGACCTGACAAAGTCTCTGCTAGACTCTGGAATAAAGACTTCAGAAGAACCAACCATTGGGTGGAAATGACCAGGTTTCCACGACTTGTCAATCACTGGCCCAGGGTTCTCCTGAGAACAGTGTAACCTTGGCTTAAAATTGATGCAGACTTAATGAAGATAACAGCTAGACATTGTCAGCTAACCTCACTTTTTGAAACTAGACAGTGATTCTTTTCTTGAAGAAAGATCTGAGCAGATCATCTCCACATCTGCCACATCGGTAGACATAAAGGAAATGGACTGCCCTGCGGAAGTTTCTAGTCTTAGACTAGATCCTGGCCACACGACTAATATTTTAGCAATGCCTATGATTAAAAAGAAAACATCTTGTACACTGAAAACTTAGAACACTGTTGAAAGAAATTAAAGAAGACTTACGTAAATGGAAAAACATCCCATGTTCATGGATGAGAAGACAATATTGTTAAGGTAGAGTTACTCCCCAAACAAATCCACAAATTCAGTGCAATTCCTATAAAAATTCCAACTGCCTTCGAGCAGAAATGGAAAAGGTGATCCTAAAAGAGACCTGAAATAGCTAAAACAAATTTGAAAAAGGAGAACAATGTTGGGAGACCCTCACTTCCATATCTCAAAACGTACCACAAAGTTACAGGGATCGAAAGAGTGTCACTGATGAGAGAGACATAAATTGATGGGACAGATATGAGAGCCCAGAAATAAACCCAAGCGTCCAGAGTCAATTGGTTTTTCAACAAAGGAGAAAACGATGATCTTTTCAACAAATGACAACAGAACAACTTGGTAGCCACGTGCGGAAGCACGAAGTTGGAACCCCACCCAACACCTACCCAAGAATTAACTGAGGAATGAATAACTCTGTAACAGAACCATAGATGAAAATCTTCTTGAGTTGGATTAAGCAACCCTTTTTAAAATATGGTAACAAAACCCCAAGCAACAAAAGGGTAAAAAGATAAACTGGGCTTCATTGAATCTGAAAAATCTGTGCATCAAAGGATACTATTAAGAAAGTGAAAAGACAACCCAAAGAATTGCATCAAATATTTTCAAATCATAGATCTAGTATCCAGAATCTACAAAAATCTTTTACAACCCAAGCACAACAGACAAACATATCATCTGATTTTAAAATGGAGAAAGGAATTGAAGAGACATTGCTCCCCAAAAAATATACAGATGGCCAGTAAGCACATCGATGCTCAACACCATTAGTCGTTAGGGAACCCAAATCCAATCCACAACAGAAAAGACTTAGATACCCACCTGGGATGACTACAGTACAAAATGGAAAGCATCAAGTGTTGACAGGGACGTGACCAACCTGGAACCCTTCCCTGCGGCTGGCGAGAGGGTAAAATGGTACAGCCACTATGGATACATCTGGCAGTTGCCCAAGAAATTAAAACAAAAGCTTCGGCATGAAACAGCAATTCCACTCCTGAGAGAACAGGAGACACACGCTCAAAGAAAAGTCTGTATACAAATGTCCACAGCCGCATTATCTATAATAGCCGAAAAGTAGGAACCACCCGGATGTCCACCTGTGGGAGAATGGATGCCACAGCATGCGACACTTCCATCCAACGGAACATTCATCACCATGACAGAGAATGGGGTGCTGGTATGTGGCACAGCAGGGGTGGACTCAAGAACTTTTTTAAGTGAAAAAAAAAAAAAAAACAAAACAGGCACCAAAGGCCACCCCCTGTGTGCTTTTTTGTATGGACAAATTTATATGAATGGAGAGTAGATTTGTGAATGACAGAGGCGGGGAGGAGGAACGCGTGGCCTTCCAGGGGAAGACGTTTCCCCTGGGGGTGAAGCAAAGGTCCTGAGGTCAGAGAGAGTGATGGCAGCCCATCTCTGGACACACCAAACACCACCGCAGGGGACACTGGAAAGTGGTTAGATGGATGAGTTTCGTGTCATGGGAATTTTATTTTCATTCAAACATAAGAGAAGAAGCAGCACAGGGACGTGGGAACAGGTCTGGTGAAGTCCCAGAGGCCTGAGGGGCCAGGACCTTGTCATCCCTCCCCAGGCCTGTCTGGTGACTCTCCGTGCCATCTCGCCCTGGCCTCTGGGACTCTGGTGACCGGGTGTCCAGGAGAAGATGGACTAGTGAAGATTTCTGGCCTGGCCCTGTCATCCCCAGCTGACCACCAGGACAGAAAGGGGAAGAGGCACGAGCAGGGGAGAGAGGGAGGAGGCAGGGAAGCCTCCTTTTCTTCTTTTCTTCCTTTTGTCTCCAAAGCCAGGTGAGGAGGATGGAAATGGGGGATGTAGATCAAAATGTAATTTCCCTTACAAGCTGCAGGAGGCCGGGCTGGGGAGGCAGCCTGCCCTGGGGAGCCGCCCGGGTGGCAATAGCTCACCAGCAGCTCTGCACCGAAGCGCGGCTTGTTAAAGGTCAAACGGAGCCAGCGGGGGAGGAGGGTGGGAGTGATAAAGGGACCCGGGACAGAGGGGCCCCTGGGAAGGGCTGGTTCTGAGTCGGAATGTGTCCCAAGCCAGGCAGAGGCCGGTCACTCAGTCAGCAGGTGAGGCCCCAGCTCTCCCTGGGGACGCCTGGGCTGGAAAATGCTGCCTTTGTCTCCGTGACCCAAGAGTTTCCCTGGCCCCATCCAAAGATCAATGGGGAATCAATGCGACTCTGGCTGGTGTACGAAACAATTATCAGAAAGCCAGAGAAGCCACGCTGAGGGCCCCGAAATGCCCACCTGATGGCTGAGGAGTGGCCCAAACACCCGAGTGCCCAGGACTGGCTAATCTAAACCTCCTCCTCTCCTCCTCCCCTTCCTCCTCCTCTCTCTCCTCCTCTCCTCCTCCCCTTCCTCCTCCTCTCCCTCCTCCTCTCCTCCTCCCCTTCCTCCTTCTCTCCCTCCTCCTCCTCTCCTCCTCCCCTTCTCCTCCTCCTCTCCCTCCTCCTCCTCCTCCTCTCCCTCCTCCTCCTCTCCCTCCTCCTCTCCTCCTCCCCTTCCTCCTCCTCTCCCTCCTCCTCCTCCTCCTCTCCCTCCTTCTCTTCTTGCTACACTTCCACCTTGTGCTCCTCCTCCCCATCACCCTCTTCTTCCCCTCTTCCTCCTCCTCCTCCTCTCCCTCCTCCTCCTCCTCTCCCTCCTCCTTCTCCATCACTCCTCCTGTCCGTCAAACTTTGCACACACATCACAGCAGCTGAATCCTCTGGACAGCTTACATAAGACTGCTGTGATTGTTCCCATTTTACAGCCAGCCATGCTGAGGTTCAGAGGGGTTAAGTCGCCGATCCAGGAGCACTCAGCCACTGAGGGCAGACTTAGGCGTGATCCCAACCTGCCCAGCCCCACCCTCCTCAACTGCTTCTCAAAATCCCCAAGCGATTACGGAGTGCCCGCCTTGTGCCCGGCCACAATTTGAGACGCAGACTAAGGTTTCGTCTGTTTCCTCTCTCTCACGGCCTCAGCCTTCTCTCCTTCGCATGGAGGGTCACACTGATGTTCTCACCTAGGAGGGTGGTCCTGGGTGTCAGGTGATAACGTTGCTGTCCCTTTGGGTGACCACATGAGTACACCCTTGGACGTGTGCACCTAACAGGCCGCCCCTCTCTGTCTTTCCTTTGGTCTAGGTGCCTAGTGTTAGCACACTGCTGTACAGACAGCATCCAGGTTCTGACCCGGGACCAGAACAGATCATCTGGTTTGTTTCCTCCTGCAGCAGGAAGCAAAATGTGAAGCCCAGCTGGGCATGGTGGGTGGCAAACGCCTGTCATCCCAGCAGCTCGGGAGGCTGAGGCAGGAGGATCACCAGTTCAGAGTCAGCCTCAGCAAAAGTGAGGCCCTAAGCAACTCAGTGAGACCCTGTCCCTAAATAAAATACAAAATAGAGCTGGGGATGTGGCTCAGTGGTCAAGTGTCCCTGAGTAGCCCCCAAAATAAGAAAAGAATCCTGACGCATACAGGGTGGGGCAAGTTGGGGTAAGAAAATGCAGTGAGGCTGATGATACACAAATTCAGGCGTCAAAGAGAGAAAGCCCAAGCCTCGGCCCCGGACTTCCCCGCATGGGTATACAAGGATCCCTTGCTGATGGCCGTCCTGCCCCCAAGATGCTGAGGGGGCATGTTTACTGTTATGTATCAGTTTTATTATTTGTTTTCAAACACAAAATGCTACTTTCATTTTAACGAAAGTGCAGGGTTTTCTGTGGTCCTCGCTGGGTTATCAGGAAGGGTTGCCCTAGGACATGGGGCTGCAAAACTCTCTCCCCTGGACAGTGGAAGAAAGTAAGGTAGGCAGCAAAGAGGGTGGAGAGAGCGTTGGGAAACGCATGCGCCCCGCGTGCTGGGAGTTACCGTAACAGGTCTTCCACATTCAAAACTTCCAGAGCTTTGATTTATTTGGGCTTTTAAATATGCCTCAATTGCCTTTATAATCGCTCCCTTCTGACCCAGCCACATCTGTGAGACTCGATCTTGCAAACGGCATCTTTGCTAGGGGTTGCTTGACGCTTCTGGTACCCAAGTCACATGTCCTCTGTTCTCCCGTTAGTGCAGCCTCAGTGGCCGGGGCTGCTGACACCGTCCCATCTGAAGCATCTACCGGGAGCCCAAATCTCTCTGCTCCTTTGCCTCCATGCTTTCTCTGAACTTGCAAGAACCTACTCAAGCTGGTGCAGGTGAATCCCGGGAGTGTGGGGTGGTCGGCACCCAGGGCAATTGTCGGGGGGCTGAGCCAGCGCACAATACCTGAGCCTTCCTGCCTCCAAGGGGTCAGAGGGCATTCTGGAGCTCTCTGCACACTTCTGAGCGGCCCCAGTGGATTTGAGCCCTGTGGTCTATAGCAGCAACCGATAGTCATGAAAGTCTTCCTGACTTTTCATCGTTTCCTGATTTCATTCCCCTGTCCCTTTGTCTCTGCTTGCTGGGATCAGTCCCACCAGCCATCAAGTGCCTGTGTCAAGCTCTGCTTTGGGGGATCCAAAATAGGCCCCTGACTACGGTGTTTTCCAGGAACATAACTCGGATGGGAGGCGTATCTTTGGGGGTCAGTCAAAGCAGAGTCCATGGTGGCGAACAGATATGCTAAAAGATTCACCCCAGGCCTGTGACCTGACTCCGTTGTGAGGCTGAATACAAGTTCTCTGTAAAGGCCGCTGTCTTTGCATCCCACACTGGAGTTTGAAATCCCCGGGGCGAGCAAGTGCAGAGAGCTGTGGATCAGGGAGGAGCCCAAAGGAGCTTCCCAAAGGTCACAGGCTGGAATCTTGGCAGTCCCACTGCCTCTGACCCTGGTGATATCAGTGTCCTCGGGCCAAACATACTCCTGGTCCAGGAGTCAGAGGAGCTGAAGAAGAATCCACGGAAGGTGGCCCTACCCGCGGGGAGGGATGTGAGCAGAAACAGCCTGTCTGAGCCACAGAAGCGCCACCCTGCCTATAGAAGGAAAGCCGGTGGCTCTTGCTTCATTTCTACCCTTAGATCTCTCACAGAAATCCCTCTTGCCGCCTTAGAAAAGCACACAGGGAAGAAGAATCCAGAGAATGTCGTCCAGTCTGGCCAAGTCAACCCTTTGCAAAGCACGGGAGTAGGTGAATGATTCCTGCATTATCCAAGATCAAAACTGGGCAAGACTGGACCTTGAGACCAATTGTACTGTGGAAGATCTTAGGATGACTTGCCAACATTGTGAAAAACAGCTTCATCCTTTTCTTACCTGCGGAAGACAGAGCCACTGATTACAGTCCGTGGGGTTGTGCACTGCACAATTCCAGAGCTGTCTATGCACATTATGGATAGAGGATCAGGGTATGAATGGTGCCCCTTTGAACTGGACAATGGGGGTTATTTCCCCACGAATAACCAACCATGCCCACCAATGAGAGCTCAAGCTGGTGCGAGAAGGAGCAAATGTTAGAACAGACCCTCAACTGCTAAGAGGCATCTGGTGCTGATCTGGAGGGCAGCCATACTTGGTCAACCATTAAAGTCTGGTTATTAACAAGGCTGAGCTCATCAGAAGGGAGGGGTCCGGTGAGTTGCAGATAACAGTAGTACAGGCAGGCAAGACGTAAAGTTCAGAGAGGCCCCCCCAAGATGTAGAAATGCCTGACCCTGTTACCAGGTAGGAAGCTGAACCCAGAGGAGCAAAGAGGCAGGCACACTTGTTCCCTGGACCCAATCAAGTCCCCTACTGATCAGAAGCACTCAGCAATCAGCACCCTGCCAAATGAGGTGACGTTAGCTTAAAACCCATGACCGGGAGGCTAGAGGAGTTAACCACTCCACAGCCCACAGACCCACCTCCAAGCAGTGGCCCTGAATTGCAGGGTCTGGTCAGCTTTGGGGTGAAACTTGTAAGATGATGATATTCTCTTCTCTCCAAGTTAAACCTGCTTGAGCTCCCCAACGTGCAGCCCCTGGTAATTATAGCCCTTCCCTTGTCCCGCCCCAATTTTAAAATCAGCCAATCGTGTAGATCGGAACCCGGAGCTCCGCCTATCCGAGCAAAGGGTTGCGCTGCCTTAGGGATAAACAGACAGACCACCGCCTCCCAGGCCCAGGGCTGCTGGCCTGCCAGACGGTTCAGCAGCACGCCCTCCTGCAGAAGTAAATTCTGCCTTCCGGAGCCACTTCCCAGTACGTGTCTGATGGCTCAGGACACCCCGCTATTTCTAACAAACTCAAGCAGAAACTGGTCATTTATTTTCACCTGGGCCCTCCTTCTCTTCTTCATCCAGAAACTAAGCGCTTGCATATCACCAGCAAGGACAGGGCTGAGCTCATTAAATCGCTCATCCCCTCCCTTCTCTGCCAGCCCTAAGATGGCCCCAGAGTCAGCAGAAGTCGTTATCTACTTCATCTGATTTTACAGCAGGCCGCTATTTATTTTTGAAATTCTCTTCCTTGTTGGATAATGGCAACCCAGAAAAGGCTCTATTGATTTCTCAACTGTGGGTCTATCAGGGCTGAGTCAGCCCAGCCCACCGCCAACTGGAATCTCCATTCAGATCTTTATCTCGCCTCTTCAGAGCTTGAGAGTTTAGTTAAGGCAGAAGGGAGGGGTCCTGAGGGTTGCATTCACACTCATAATGAAGCAAAATTAGAAACTGCTTGAGATTCTAGCGTTCTCTGGATTCACGGTGTGAATTACACACAGAGGTCATAGGGAGGCAAAGTTGGCACCTTTACATATGCTTGGGGTCTAGACAGCAGCCACCTGATTTGCAAAAGCAGACAGAAGAGCTGAACTGTGCCCTGACACTGGCACTGGTATACCTGTACCAAAGTGTCCAGCGCCTCAAGTCGGCTCTGGAAAGACAGGTCCTCTACCCTCCCTGTGGCCTCAATAAAACCCACAGTCCTCTGCAGCAAAATCCTGGAGAACAGATTGTCGTTACCCACGCGCGCCCCAGACTCAGTCTTCACACTGAAGGGAGTCTTAAAATCTTGCTTCCTCCAAGAACCTTTCCATCATTTTTAATTCATTTATTCATTCACGGAGCAGAAACGAGAGCAGGAATCACTCCCGCCCTCCCGTCTGCTCTCCTCTCCGACCACCTGCCCGCGCCGCCTATGCTAGGCAATCTGCAGGCTCCAACACGCACCCTGTTGGCACACCTTTGTGGTCCCAGCCACTGCTACAGCAAATCACCAGCTCGCAGGTGTGTTCGGAACATCTTGCCTCTGCGGCAACATCACTCTGGCGCTCCAGAGCTCGATCCAAGGGCCGCGCTGGGGCAAATGCAAACTAGATATGCATTGGAGTTAGCACCTCCTCCTGGGGCGACCCTTGACCCGGGGAGGGCGGGCGCTGCGAGATAAATTCTAAATTCTCCCCTCTTCCATTCTGGGGGGTGGGGGTGGGGCTTTCCATATATATATGTTATATATATGTTTTTATGTTGTTAGACCTTTATTTTATTTATTTATTTATATGCAGTGCTGAGGATCGAACCCAGTGCCTCCTACATGCCAGGCAAGCGCTCTACCACTGAGCCACAATCCCAGCCCTCGGGGGGGGGGGGGGGGGGGGGGCATTTTTGAAGGGCAGCTGCACAAGTCTCAGAAGGTCGCACTGAGTACCAGCACCAGTTGCCCCCGTCAGTGCTGAGCTCAGTTACACACCTCTGGAGCGGCTTTGCCTCCTTCTCCTTTTCCATCTTCCAAACCCCCCTCAAGTATATATAAGCCCCTCTCTCAAACTCCGCTCTGGCGGGAGAATCTGAGCTAAGATCTCCATTCCCTGCCCCACACTTGGAAACGTACTGCCAATCTCTACAAAGGAAGCCTGAGGTCCTAATCCCATTCTCCCCACCCGCTAGACGCAGCTGATTGGTCCAAGCATGAATGCTTGACAGGCGCTGAAGCCAATCAGATTTTACTCCTCCCTGGAAATTCAGAATCCGACGCCCTCCAATCTCTGCAGGATGTTGAGTAGAAAGCATTATAAAGCCTGGTCTGGGAACTTTCCTAGGCTGTGGGGTAGAGAAAAATCAGTCTGCAAGAGAAAGAAAAGAAGAGCACCCCACTTTGGAGAGACAGAGGGAAACTGCCAGTTTCTAATTTTGGGTTCAAATTCCTTATTAACCTAATTTCCCTTCCTACCCTTGAGCTCTCTGAGACTCTCTTTGCAATAAATTCATTTTTTTCTGCTTATCTGAGCGTGGAGGGGTGTTCTGTTATGTGCAATAACGTGCTCTTTAAATCGGCACATTTCGCATGGCGGGAACCGTGTTAAGTTCTGGGTGTGCACCAGTCTCTGCCTTCAGAGAGATTAGCATCTAAGTGACAAGCAGTTCATCCGGAGTCCCTCATCACTGCATTGGTAATAAGAGCAAACAGTTCCTAATCATAAAACACGTGTTCGGTGCTTTACATGAGTCAGATCATTTCACTCTTCACGGAAACAGTTGGTTTCTTTAGTGTTAGGGACAGAGCAGTAAATAATAGCATCTCAGGTGGTGATGAATGTTGTGAAGGAAATAAATCAACTGATATGATAGAGAAAGAGTAGCTGGAGTGGAGAGAGTGGATGGAGCCATTTTAGATGGAGAGGGGACATGGTTAGGGAGATTCTCCAGCTGATGAGACTGGAAGGCCAGGAAGGAAATAGATGCAGGCAAACACACAGAGGAAGGTCATGCTAGGCAAAGAGGAAAGGTGAGGTGCAAAGGCCCTGAGGCAGGAATGGAATGAGGGAATAGACGGAGGACGGAACTCTAAGCAGGCAGCTCTCCCTGAGCTGGGACCCACATCTCTTTTTCTCAGGTGTATAGTGAAGTTTTTAAACTCACAGCATGGTGAGTTTATAAGTATACTCACATTTAGGGTAGTTGGTGGCTAGCTGCCCAGGGAGTTTTTTTTTGTTTGTTTGTTTTTTTAAATATCCATGTTTAAGCAACTCCCTCAGAGATTCGGCCTGAAGGGAAACCCAAGCTGTTTGTTTTAGTGCCCTAGCGCTCCTGATACACAGGGAGGGTGGAGAGTGACTGGACTAGATGGGTCTCGTGCAGTAGAATTGACATAGGAAGGAAGCAAGAGCCAGCTCAGTGGGAAAGAGGTGTGTGGGCCTCTTGTAAGCCTTGCTTCCCAAGGTTGTCCTGTGTATCCAGGCAACAGTCTCCCAAAGGCGGGCTTCTGGAAACGGGTGACAGTATGGACGCTCCCCAGCCTGGAAGTCCTCCCTCGTAAGAGCCTGTGAGTGTGGCCAGACCACCTCCCACCCCCAGACTGGGGAGACCCACCTCTCTGCTTCTGAGTCCCGTTTCCCCACCAAGCACGAACCACACGACGTGTGTATTTGCCCACCCGACACAAAGCCACCCCGGCAGGGAGTGGGTCCTTCTCCATTTAGTCGCCAGTTCTTCCACGTGGTCACCCTTGACTTTGCCCAACTTGCCTTCAGAACCTCCATCCCGGGGTCCCCTCCATCCTGAAAATGATAACCCTGTATTTTAATCACACTTAGCTACGGCTGCTTCCATGGTCTGGGAACTCTGCCTTTGCTGTTTGTTGATTCATTCTAGAACTACCTTGTAATCACCTCTCTGTGACCCTCACCACCCTGAGGGTCACAACAGCCAAGAAAAGTCCTCTCCTGGGCCTTAGGTCACCCTGCGAGGCCACTCTGAACTCCCTGCTAAGAGAGAGGGTGGGAACCCAGGGGGGCTGGGAGGGCATGGCGGGGGGATTTCCCTTAACCCGCGAGAAGCGGGGTGGTCTGGATGGAGTGGTGGCAGTGTGCTGGCGAGAAGACACTCAGATCCTGCATGTTTTTTTAAATAGTTTGCTCAATAAAACTCTCCTGATGGTACACTTGGTGCACGACAGACTCCGTAGAATAAAAATGCGACTTCATAGGCTTCGCTCTGTGAAGACGGCGCCACAAAGCAACGTACTCAGCCACCCCCTGGACCCTCCTGAACTGCCCTTTGCTAATGTCTCTACCTCCACCCATCCCGAGCCAACCACTGACGTGCTTCCTGTCCCCACAGATGCACCCGGATCCTCTAGAACTGGGTGGCAATGGCGTCAAAGTGCCAAAACTCAGCAAAATGCTTTGGGGATCTGCCCTCGGGCCCGCAGCTCACAAGCTCCTCTTCACTTTTGAGCAGTCGTCATCCATCAGCTGGAGAAACCATTGACCTGTTAACGGACATTTTCATTCATTTCCAGATTCTGTATGTATCCTGAAGGTAGAGCTGCAAGAACTTTCTGGAGAGGGAGCAGAATCGTGGAAGGCTTCGCTTGATCAACTCCGAGGGAGGAGTTGCCGATCGCTGGGGCGGGGAACGCCCACCGTAGGTCAGGCCCAGGACCTCCCCCGCAACATGCCACCTGTCATGGAGCAGGGAACTCAATAAACGTTTGTCAAAGAAAAGACGGGGGCAGGGGACATGGGATGCTGCTAATTCAGATCCCGAGCGCCAGCCCAGCTACACTGTCCTCTCGTCCACATCCCCTCTCACTCCGCAGCCAGCAGGCAGAACCGTAAAGAGACTCCTCCGGCACAAAGGAGATAGAAGGAAGAATCAATTAGAGCGAGATGTCTTGTTCCCCAATGGTCTCTGAAGCCTTGCTCTCTCCCCAGCAAGGAGCTGAATGCCCAACTGTCCTCTTCATTTCCAAACCATAAGTTTCCAAATTACTCTGCCTGGCGGATCCACTGGAGATCTAAGATCCACTTCACCTCTGAGAAGTCCCCTCCTCCCCCATGAGTCCTGGTTGCTTTTTCCAGACACCGGTCTCTCTAACCCCTCCGCCTTGCCAGGAGTGAGCCCTAATGTGAATGGTTACTAAAATGCTCACACATCAATTTTCTTTTTTTTTTTTTTTTTTTGCAAAGGCAAAAAGACATAAAGAATCAAAACGCAAAAGAAATAAATACAAAGAGCCAGCGCAGAGAGGACGCCCAGCCTCGCTAGTACTCAAAGAAGTGGAAGCATCAACCATCTCCAGAGAGAGACTATTTTCTACCAAATTGGCATGATTAAAACGAATGCAAATGAGCCATCGTTGGCAGGCATATGAGGACACAGACAGCAATGTACTTCGCTGGCGGAAGTGAAAATTAGTACGACTATTCTGCAGGAAGCTTAAAAGATGGTCCTAATCTTTGATCCAAAAATTCTACATCTAGGAATCTGTCCCAAGCAAATGGTTGAGGATACCTAAAGAAGTTCATGCAACCATTACCTAAAATAGGAAATGGGACCAGAAAACTGAACATGAATAACTTGTGGAACCACCCATCAACCGAAGGTCAATGCATAGTGTATATTCACACATCGAAACATACAGCCCCCAAAATGAGTGGACTGGTACTACAGCCAACAACCTGGAAGATTCTTTCAAATGTAGCATTGAAAGATTTAAAAAGTGTCTCCACTGATACTGAACGGGTAGGCAGAGGCACCTCCTTGGGCAGGGTGGCTGCTGGGCTCCTGCCCTTGCCTGAGGCCTCCCTCCTTTTTCCTTCCTCCTCCTATTTTAAGCCTGTTTTTCTTTTTAAAGAAATCATTGGAACATCCATCGTATTACACCATTTGTGGGAAACAGAAATTTATTAAGAAACAGCTCTGTGATGGCAGAGAAGAGCAGGACAGAAGGAAGAGTCCTGGGGAAAAGTCTCTGAGGTCTCTGGCAGGTGGGGGTGGAGGAGAGTCCTGGAGCACCCAGATGCGCTCCTGGGCCGAATCCGGTCCCAGAAGCTTGAGCCAGTGGGCAGCCTCACTTCCAAAGCTGAGTCCGCTTGCGGATGGACGGATGCTCAGAGCTCGGGGTCTTCTGGCTGTCCATCGGGCTGTGTCACGTGGGCACAATCTCTGGAACCACGCTATTGGGGAGCCTAGGGGGTCTGTGGCATCCGTCCACTGGAGCCACCCTTCTTCTCGAGGCGGGCCCGTGGACGCACGGAAGGCAGCAGCAGAGTCGTCGAAGGCAGGTGGCGATCCTCCTGGTGACCCGCCTCCAGCCCCTGCCTCTGTCGTGGGCTGGCCCCGTGGAGGTGCCCTGGGAGGCCGAGCTGCCTCCTTCTGCTTCCCGCCTACCAGGGCTGGGCCCAGAGTCCTGCTGGGAGGCTAGCCTGGGAGCGGGTGTCTTCTCCTGGAGGAAGCGCAGAGGAATGGCCGGCACGCTGGCGCACGCAGCGTCCTTCCGGCCTGAGGGTTTGGCCTCCTTGGGCTGCTGCGGCTCATGGGGCAAGAGAAGGGCAGGCTCACTGGTGCACCTGTTGGGGTGGACACTGGGAGGATCCACCGAGGGCCCTGGGCGAGGCCCAGCCACCCGGCGACGCACAGGCTTTGCCTGGAGCTGGCAGCCTGCCCCCTGGCTTCTCTGGTGCTGCAGGAGAAGGTAGGTGGCCATGGCTTCATCGAATTGGCGGTTGGCCAGGGACACCCAGGTGTTGTAGGGGTCGAAACCCATGTCAAACATCACGGTCATGATGGCGGGGTCGGGCCGCTGGGGGAGTGGCTGGCTGGGATGACTGGGTGAAGGGTCCTGGCCCTGGCTCAGCCATGGGTGCCCCATGACCTGCTCGAGGGTGGGCCTCTGTGTGGGGTCCACCGTCAAGAGTTGCTGAATGAGGCTGCGAGCTCCCGGGGACACATGCAGGGGGATGTCGTAACTTGCCTGCAGGACCAGATCCAGCAGCCCCTTACTGGTGCTCGCCATGAACGGCCTTCTCCCCGTGAGCATGAAATAAAGAGTGACGCCCAGGCTCCAGACGTCTGCAGGGGGGCCCTCGAATCCCTCGCGCCGGATGATTTCAGGGGCGAGGTACAGGAGAGTGCCCCTGAACCCGGTCAGCAGCTGCCCAGGCGTGATGCTGGTGCTCAGGCCAAAGTCGATGAGCTTTATGTGGCCCGTGGCATCCACCACGAAGTTCTCCGGCTTGAGGTCGAGGTGCGCCACGCCCTTCTGGTGGCAGTAATGCACGACCTGCACCATCTGCCTGAATGCCCTGCGCACCTTCACCTCCGGTAGGCCACCTTCCCGCGGGATGCGAAGCCGGAGCTGCCCGCCCTCCGCGTACTCCATGACCAGGTACATGTGGCGGGTGGTCTCGATGACCTGGAAGAGCTGGATTATGTTCCGGTGTTCCAGGGACATCAACCATTCCCGTTCGCGGAGCACAGGCTCGTGCTCCTCTGTCTTCGGCACAACTTTCACCGCCACCTTGACCCCGGTCAGGAGATGGCGGGCCAGCAGCACCTGGCTGAAGCCCCCCTCCCCGATGGGCCTCAGGACACAATAATGGTCGGTGAGGGCCGACTCGAAGCAGGAGCCGGGCCCCTGCGCCTCTACACTACTCTCACTACACTCTCTGCGCATCCTAAGCCGGAACACCAACTGAGGATGCTATCTAAAAAAAAAATAACAAACCCAAACAAAACACCAAAACCAACAAACAAAAGGCAAAACACAAAACAAACAAACAAAAACAAAAACCCCAAATCAAAAAACCAACAGCAAACCACCGCAAACACCAACCACCGACCACCGACCACCAAACGCACTAACTACCTGGGAGTCCGACAGGTCACCACCAAGAGCTTCCTGTACTTAATGGACAAAGCCCACCCTCGGCCACTCTCTTATATACCCGGGGTTTGAGGTGACCTCACAGTGGCTCCTTGTGAGGTCAGAGCAAGAAATGTCCCAGTTGAGCCTGGGCATAGCCTCACTCTGGGGCCTCCTGCACCCTGTTGACTTGCATGATATTAAGAAGGAAGGACCCAGGAAGCTTTCTGTGTCCGTGGGTCATGGAGACTGATATTTACATGTTTAGAGATGAAAACCGGTTGGAGGTTTCAATGGTCTTTCCATTTGCTGCCTGAAAATCTGTAATAACTTTCAGATTTTAAAGACCTCATCATGTCTACACTCAAAGTATTCAGTTCCCCTGACTTCCAACTCACAGTGCTTGGGGCCCACTCATGTCGGGATGCTATCACAGCATGCTCTGCTCCCTGAGATGCTCTGGAGCTAGGCCTTAACACCTATGGGGTTGAGAGGGAGGGAGCGTTCATCATCATTTCCCCACAAGATTCTCATCAGATTTCTCCCTGGAAACCCTGGAACACACAAAAGGCGGTGTGTGGATGTGTTCAAAGCCATGAGGGATCCAGTACAGAAGCAGACAATCCCAGAGCAAGCAAAAGTGTCCTCCCCATTAGGAGAGGGAAGGGAGGCATTGCCACACACCAGGGTCCCTTCCTGCTGCTCTTAACAGAACCCCTTGGACTGGGTGATTGATTGAAGACAGAAATCCCCTTCCCACATTCTGGAGACTGGCAGGTCCAAGAAAAAAAAAAAAAAAGAAGAAGAAGAAGAATATAAAGAGTAAGATTCCATCACATGAAGTTCAAAAGTAAATAAAATTAAACTGTAATTTTAGAAATGCAAACACAAGTGGTAAGAGTCTAAGGAAAAAACAGAAAGAGGTTTCAAGCCCAGAGCACAGGCCTGTGATCCCAGTGACTTTGGAGGCTGAGGCAGGAGGACTGCAAGTTGGAGGCCAGCCTCAGCAACTAAGTAAGGCCCTAAGGACTTAAATAACAGGACTGGATGTGGCTCAGTGGTTAAGCGCCCCTGGGTTCAATCTCTGGTACAAAAAATAATAACAGTGATTTCAATAAAAGGTAAGATGGTGATTCACTCGAGGGAGGAGGGAAGCTCCACCTGTCTTGGCAAAGTCTAATCTTGAGTCTTGAGTAGGGGTTTTGTGAGTTCTCAAATTGCTATTGTTCTCTCTGTGTGCCTGGCAATCCCTGGTGTTTTCATTGCTAACGAAGCTCAGAGAAGGAGATGCTATCTTTCAAAGTTTATAAAGGAATCATCTCTGAATTTGTTGACAGACACCGTGAGAGAGATACAAAGAGATAGAAAGAGATAAAGCAGCCTGAATTTGGGGGTCCCTCCTCTGAATTGAGAGTGATTTCCTCTTTCCCAGAGCAGACACAAAAAGGTCATAGCCCTGAGCTCATTGGGGTGCCCAGAAGGTTGAGAATGGAGATGGCCCCTCCTCACTCCCTCTTGGGGACAATGACATCTACTCTGTACCTCACCTGGCTTCTGCTTCTGTAAATCCTAACTGCTGCTCAAAATGCACAAAGTTCACTTTTTCTTTTTCCACCTTTTGCCTCTTTCTCATCCAAGCAGGTGACTGAATCCAGCCAGGTGGGATCCAGGCGGGATTCCTGGGCCTGTCTGCTGGTAACAGAGACAGAGAGAGGCAGAGAGAGAGACAGATAGAGATAGAGAGGGAGAGAGACATGGAGAAACAGAGATCTAGAGAACAAGTCACAGAGAGACAGAACAGGTGACAGAGCTCCCCGGAGCGCTGCTTGTCACCCTAACTAGACAACATGCTGGGTAGGGGCGAGGTGAGGGGTGGAGAGGAAGCAAACACCAGGCGAGCAGGGGCCACCGACGGAGCTCATTCTACAGGCTCAGCACCATCCTGGACTTGGGAGCAGAATAGGAAGGAAAGCCATCTGGCTTTACACTCCAAGTGAGAGAGAGGTGGTAGGTAGCAGGAAAGTCAGTCCTTTGGGGGGATAAGAGGAAAATCTGAAGCCACACAGGACATAAAAAATGAAATGAGGGTGTTTCTTCCTGTGTCACTGTTTCTAGGCCAGCTGATTCAGCAGCAGTGCGAAACCACCTGGTATCCCCAAAATACAAACTGCTTCCTTCTTCCCGGAAGTTCAAGAATAATATGTCAGTGCATCTCACATCCTCCAGACCCCCATGCAAACCCGGCTCCCCCTGGTCCAGGGGATATGGTGGGGTTGTAACATGAACTGTTCTCTTCAGGCTGAGGCTTATTATGGCCTCTGATGCAGAAGCTGAAGTGTTCATTTCCAATCATTCCTTACCCAAACTCAAACAGCGATCCCAATAGAGAGGGTTAGACAATATCCTGAGGGTTTTAAAAAGCACCAAATGCCTAACTTGCAGGAATTCATTTTGTTACATAACCTAATAGGTAGGATTGTAGGATGTTAGTGATATTTCCACTTGACCCAGGGGAAGTGGAAGAAGGGACACGAGAAGGTACTTGGCCAAGGTCACAGAGATGGTCGGTGGCAGAATCGTAAGCCCTGTGCTAAGCAGCCTCACCCCGGACTCTGGTGCAGGTCTGGGTCTCTGAGGAACATTATTTTGCTGCTCTGTTTGCTCCTGAAGCAGAGAGAGGGAACTTCAGGCCAGGGAGGCGGCATTAGGACAGAACTGGGGACTTTTTCTCTGGTAGCAATTGCGGGGCCGAGAGGGGTGGTCGGGCATCCGGAGGCCCTGGGGATGGGCATCTATTCTGAAGTGTCCACACCCCACTTGCTGGTGGAGATCGCTGGGAAGGGGCTCAGCCAGGAGTCCCTGGGCTGCATCGTGTCACTGGAGTATGGCTTTGATTTGGTCCATCACTTAAGACCTTAGATTCATTGCCCCCGGCATCAGGAGGAATCCTGGGGACAGCAGATGTCACACCACTGGGTGTTTCCTTGCCCCCAGTCAGTGGCGAGACGTCCACTGTCTCCATCAAATCCCTTCTCGGGCCACAGTGCCAAGAATCTGTGGCTCATTCTTCTGCTTCTGAGGGTGGCCAGGTAGTTGTCAGTGAGACAGGCTTCGGGGAGCTAAATAAAACGGAGGACGAAGACGGTTCTGAAAACCACCACTTGTTGTGAACTGCTCGCTACCTGGCAGACTCTGTGCTTAACGCGCTGCCCCGAGTATCACATTAAAATCTCAACAGAAACCTAAGGAGCACTTGCATTTAGCAGCTGGTGAAGAAACAGAGCGGAGGTGATGTCCCTATGCTACAAAGCTGGTGAGCAGGGGGCTTGGAGTGGGAGCCCCCATCTCTGTTCCCAGTGGTCTGTGCTCTTAGTATCACAGGACACTGCTTCTGAAATGGGTTGAGAAGGTCACACCCATTTAAAAATTAAATAGATGGTAAGAGAGAAGGAGGGGAGGGGAGATCAGTTAACAGATTTCATTGTGTGTGGTGAAATGTGCGCAAACATCAAACAAACATGTGCATTTCTCACTGTGTGTGTATGCACAAACACACATCACGTAAAATGTATTTATTACTATTGATTATGGTCAAAAAAGCTTTGGGAAACACCGCCTGGGGGGTCTTCAGTGTCTTCTCGCTTTCAAATAGATGCAAGGAGTTGTCTGAGCTGTCCAGGGTACTGAAAATTCAATTATCAGTACGTGGATCCTGTCCCCAAGGAACCTAAGACCAGTGGAAGGGACAGACTCACACAATGTCGTGACAGGCGGCTCACAAAGCTGGAAGCAAAAGCTGAGTCCAGTGTAGGAGGAGAACTCAGAAAGGTTTGCCGAGAGGTGTCCCCAAGAGCTGAGTCCTGAGGTTGTCCAAACACCTAGGTAACGAGGTTCCTGGGAGAGCAAGTTGCCCTATCATTCATATGAAATGGGGGCAATCTGGATGAATTAGGAGTCCTTCCTATCCTCACTTCCTTGTAATGCAATGGGTATTTATTGAGCACTTACTATGTGCTGACCGACCTGATTCTGCTCTTCATTCACAACGATGATACAAGGCAGGTCCAGGATCAGGACCTCCAACTTACAGATGAGGATACTGGGCTTAGGAAGGTGAAGTGTTGTGTTGAAGTCCACAGATCTGAAAAGGGCAGGGCCCGGATTCATAGGCAAGCTGAGCAGCTCAGAGTGCATTCTGTAACTCTGTCTTCGAAGAGTTTAGAGAGAGGGGTAGAAAGCAGGAGAGACTCCACAGGAATGAAGCAGAACTCAGGGACAGTAAGATCGTCGCTCTGTGAACACAGTCCCCACAAGCCTGTGAGGTTGGCACAGTTACTCCATTCTACGGGTAAGCACAGGGAGACTCACAGTGGTGCAGCATGTCCTTCTCTGCAGCCACGTCCACACCAACTCCAGCCAGGGGTCCCCCCCACGCAGGCCCCCAACTCTCTGCTCCAGAGTTGAGAAACCCCTTTTGTCCCCAGACTCAGTGGGGAAGCCTCAGCTGCTGGGCTACCTGATGAAGCACCTGACTCTTCCCTGGGAAATGTGGAGGCCATGCCCCAGGAGCCCCGAGCCCCAGAGAAGACGAGACCACTAATTAGGTGGCTGTTCTGGTGTCTGCCCAGACTCCTGCAGACAGATGGGAAGGAGATGGGAATCCCAAATCCCTCTGTCTTTCAGGGCATTTCTAAAAAAATGGTGATGGAGCCTGTCTCTGGCATGAGAGAAGGGGGGCTGCAGAGGGAAAGAGGTTGGCAATGGAGGTGGAGGGAGGGCCCCCTTTCCCCTCGAGAGGAGCGAACACGGAGAAGCACTTCACAGACCTAGTTTTAAGTCCCAGGAGGAGGCCGTGTTAAGCATGGGCTTTGTAGCATGGGAAGAGCCCGAGTCTGGCACGGGAGCCTGGCTCTGGCGTCTTGGTCCCACCTCCTAGTCGCCATGCTCATGTAAAAAATGCCCCACCTACCCTGAGACAGTACAGTGCAGTTGGTGCCAGGGCCTGTCCCCAGGTGCCAGTTTTCATAAGTAACTTCAAAACCATCCTCAGAGGTAAATGGGTCCATGATCCCCATTCTACAGATGAAGAAACTGAGACTCACTAGCAACTCAGCTTATAGGTGGAAGATTTAATGCTTGAACCCCCAAAAGGTAAGCCCTTAGCTACCATTTCATGCGGCCATAGGAAAAGCAAGCTTGCTGAGCACCAGTCGGACCCTGTGGCCTCATGAGATCCTCCTAATGCGGGTCTCCTCAGCCCCATTTTACAGATGGAGCAATTTGAGGGACTGAAATCTGCAGCAGTGTGTGCACGGCCCCACACAGGGGACTCGATTGGATCCCCGGTCAGGCTAACTTCTAAGCTCACGCACATTGCCACCCTATGTGAACCCCAAAGGGTGGTTCCCCTTTCTGGTAAATCACCAAAACCCCTGGGGAGAGTGTTAAACATTCAGACTTCGTTAGTGATGGTCTGGAGAAGGTTCTAGAAACGTGCAGCTTGAAGTACCCCCAAGGTGATTCTAGGTATGAGTTACTTTCCAAAAGTGATGTGTTAGAATTATGTAAGATAATAAAGGAATGCATTGGTAAACATCGATCTGCTATAAAAGTCTGTAAAGCATAATAGTAATAATAACAATGTGCTCATTAATGGCCAGGATATATGCAAGGTTCTGAAGAGAGTCATTCCTGGAGGAAGAGCACAGTACCTGACCTCATGACGCTAGCCATCCAGTAATTGAAATAAAGCATGTTTTGTTTGTTTCAGAACCGAGTTTCCAGTGGAACATGCCAAGAACAAAGGCGCCCATTCATGCTACTGTCCACAGAGAAAGCTGGTAGACTTTCAATTGCCCATGTTAGCAGAGCACAAAGGGACCTAAGTGTGTGGATTCCTTGAATCATCCTGTCCGAGGGTGGGGAAGGGCTGGTGAGTGTTTGAACCAGGATGGAGGTGGCAGGCTGTATTGGACTATCGGCTTAGCGCCCAGACACAAAATGTGATACAATTGGCAAAAGAACATTAGTGGAATTGCTGGTTCTCTGACAATGTATAGAAACCGCCTAGTTACCACCAAGATACGCGAGAAGTCCCAACACATACAACTATAAGCAATTTAGCATTAACTCAAATTGAACTGCATCTGCCTGGCTCCTGTACTGCTTCCCTGTCCGTGGTGATGATGACATTGCATTTTTAGGGACATATGTTTCTCTCTCCTTGCATTGCTTAATTCATTCTACACCTTGCTGGTGTTGCCTGTCAGTCTACTGTAATTCATGGAAAGCCAAATTAAAATAACATTATTTTTGTCCCTGGTCCTTGTTGGGAGCTCTGTGGGTTGACAATGAAAACCTTTTCCAAATTATCCAGTGGGTTTCCCCAGCACCCCCTTGGATATCTAAAGTCTGAAGATCCAAGAGGAGGGTTTCAGAAGCCTGTATTTTTAACAAGGTCCCCCAGGAACAGGTTCAGGAGACACAGAGAGCATCAGAAGACTCATTCACTCATTCCACGATTATTTCCAAAGCACCCCTGTCCCCTGCCAGGATTATGCTAACAGACGAGATCCCCATCCTCACTGGGTCAAGCGAGGACCGTGAAGTGCCATCAACCGTCCAGGAAACGCAAGGGTCAAAGGACATGTGAGCTGCCAAGGAGAACAGGATGGTATGAAGATCAGCCCAGGGCAGGGGTGAGAATTCAGGTGAGCCGGGGGAGGGGAGAGAACTCTGAGTAGGAAAACCACACAGTTCAGGAAGGCCTAGGACAGAGGCAGCCAGGACCCAAGGAAGAGGAGTGGGGTGGGACTTCAGCCTGTCAATCAAAGTGGAGAGGACACAGGGCTCAGGAGGAAGAGGCCAGGCTAGCAAGAGCGAGGGGCTGAGATTTGATCTCGAGGGCAGGAAGTGGCGTGGCCTGAATTTACCACCTCAAACGCATCGGGCCTCCTCCCACACACGGACGGCCCCAAGACGTCACTCTGCAGAAGCCAAGAGCTCATTCTGTCCTGGAATCGCAGGAGGCAAATTCACCAGGAATTGGGGCTCTCCAACCTCCAGCTCCCTCCCTGGTCCCCTCACCCCAGAGGCCAAAGCCTCCTTCAAAGTCGAACAGGTGGTCACAGGTCAGAAAGGGAAAACAGATCAAGGTGGTCCCTGTCCCCCGCTTCCTGCCACCCTGTCAACTGGACGGCAGCAGGAATCAGGCTGTCAGCCGTGTTCTCGGAGAGCAAAGTGATCAAGAGACTGTCGCACAGTCAACTCTCCAGAGGGGCCTGTGGGGGGCCCTGGAGGAACGGACATGCTAGACCAGGCCGAGTCTGCGGGCCACACAGGCTCAGGGGCTGTGGTGATGGACGCCCTCCTGTGTCTGCCCAGCGTCCAGCCTCTTCTTCTGGTTGGGCAGGGCTGACCCCATCCCTGGCTCCGAGGCTGGGAATGGTCCAGACTGGCTGGTTGGGTGTTCGTGTTACCCTGGCCTGAAGATGGGATTCCTCCATTTGGTTTCATCACAAGAAGACAGCCTGCCTGAAAAGGAGGTGACAGTGAACAACTAAGAGCTGAGGTATGGGGAGGGAAGAGTGTGGGGAGGGGGACATGGAGGATGCCATTTGGCCTATGATCTGGCTGGAATTACCAATGGTTCCATTGTATGAAAAATCAAATAACTGACACTTTGGCTAATTCTCTGTGAGCCGGCTTCCTGCGTCTTGCCACCTGGTGTCCCAGCTCTTCCAGGTGCACTTCCGCTTGTTCCTCAAACTCTCGCTGCATTTCCTTTCGGCAAACTTTGGAAATGCAGCCCGTGGAAGTGGGTCTAAAGGGCGACCGGCTCTCTCCCTTCAGACATGAGCAACAGTGGGATCAGAGTGCTGATGGACGGGAGAAATAAGAGCAGACACAGTTTGATTGCAGCAGGCAGGATTCAAGCTAGACTCTTAGACTTTCTCAACTAGGAGCTGGAGCTGGTTAGAAATGCACAACCTCAGGCCCCACCCAGAGTGGCTGAATCCACATCAGCATTTTTACAAGATTCCTTGGATGAGTCCTGGGCACAGTCAAGAGCAAGGCACAAGATACAAGGACTCCTCTGAATCCAGCTTTGATTCTGGGGAGATGCCTGGCATAGCTCAGAGCCCTGTAGCAAAGAAGCATCTGCCCTGGGGGAATGGGGCGGTGTGACCCCCCCAAGTCACAGAGGACCATTTCTGTCAGGGAGAGGGAAGGACTCCACACCCACCCCCCCAGCCTCTCCACGTGTACCTGGTCTCCCTGCGTGACCCACCGTGCTGCGTAACAGGCTCCTAAATCACCCATAAACAGAGCAGCCCGAGTCACAACTCCAAGAAGCAACACGCAATTACAACCGAGGAAATCATTTTTACATTTCATTAGTGCTCCTTAATAGAGACAGTCTGCTCCCAAGTGTGACCGCCCGCCCGGGTGACAGGCTGGACTAGCCACATGCCCTTTCTACAGGCAGCTACGACGCAGAAGTGAATCACCAGGGGAGATTCTGCTTCGGGTCGCCTGGGGAAGGACCAGGATTCCACACTTGGAATTGCTAGGTCTTGCTGATGCAAAATGTCATTTGAGTCTCCAGGACCCCAAGGCTTCACAGAGGTGTCCGGAAAGCCTGCCATGAAGCAGCCTGTGCTTTCTCTAGAGCCATCTCCTTTAACCGTGTTGTGAGGTGAAAGCATGAAAAATTACACCCATTTTCCACCTGAGACCACTGAGGTTCAGCACCCACTCTAACCTCAGTCAGCTGAGCATCCGAGTCTCCCGGCAAACTTTCCAAAACACGCTTCCTGGAAGATTTCAGTTCTGAGGTGGGTTTAGGAATATATATTTCAAAAAAGGTCCTCAAAAAACGACATGGAATTACAATCCACGGAAGGGCTTGCTTTGGGGAATGACTGAACAGGCCATCGATACCTGTCGGGAGCCGATCACAGTGATTCTTGTCCTTCCTACCTCCTTTAAATGTGGCTGTATCTTCATTTCGTGATGTCCTTAGCACCCAGCCCAGAACCTGCCAGAGAACAAGAGCTTCATACGTTATTGACTCGCTAAATGAGTTGAAGAATGGATGGGGGCCCGAGAGGGGAAGTGGGGAGGGAGGGAAGACTCCATCTAGCAGCTCCCAGGGCCTGGCGTGTACCCACCCTGGCACGGAGTCCTCAGAAACTTTCTTTAGATGTCATAGATGCAAGCTGACGGGCACCACCTCAGCAAGTGGGCAGTGCCAAACCAGATGCTTAGAAGGTGCACTAGCACCCTCGCCAGCTGGGGACAGAGTGGACAGGGCCTGGGAGGCTGGGGAGACAGATCTGTGGCACAGTGGGAAGGATGGGGCTGGCAGGGCTCCGCGGGTGTGAGGCATTAACCTCAAGCCATGGTCTATTTGCGGAGAACAGGCCTCCCCGGGCTCATTTGCCAACCTGAATGTCACCCACACTCTCCCGCCTCCCGCTCTCCTTCCCGAGTCGGCCTCCTTTTAGCTCAATTTCCTGCCTTTCTCTCTCCCTTTTTGTTCTCTGGGGCCTGACAACCGTCTTTCCCAGGCACAGGGCTCCCCATTTCCACCTTCCCTAGAAATAAACCAGGAATCTATCCTCTGACCATCAAGAATAGGTCCAGTCAGCCAGACATTAGGCGACGATGCCAGCAACCGTCAGCGCCGTTGGAACGCAGGCTCTTCTTCTTCTGACCCCATGCCGAGCGATCCTTTGCCCATCTAGTCCCACGGTGCCATGGTTGAAATATGAAACGTCTCCCAGAAGCTCATGTGTGGAAGGCTTCATCCCCAAGGCCGCAGCGTTCAGAGGCAGGGCCTTCGAGAAGTGATTGAGTCGTGAGGGCGCTAAACTCATCAAGGTATGGATCCACTGGTGAACCCATATCTCAGTGGGCTCTGGAGCCCGTGAGAACTCAGGAGGGGCCCAGTCAGAGGAAGAGGGTCTTGACGGCAAGCCTCCAAAGGCTGCGTCTTGTCCCCAGACCCTTCCTCCTCCTCTTTCTGTTCTCCTTCTCCATCTCTCTTGCTCCTTATCCTCCTCTTCTGCCGCATCTATTTCCTACCACTCCGACACTTGACACGGTTCTGTTGAAAGATCATCCTCCCTCTTGGGGGCCGTAGGCGTGGCATGTCTCCATGTGCACTTGCTTTTAATACTAATCATCCATATATCCTTAGCTTCAGAGTATAGAGAATACTGGGGGGATTTCCTGGTGCTGGGACACAAAATCACATACAATCAAGTTTAATATTAATACTTAGATGAATCATAAATAAGCAATTATGATTTGCTCATATTTGTAAGGAGCCTGTGATTTCTTTTAGCATACAAATTCTCTAAAAGTTATACATGAGAGTGCATTCCTCTGAGCTTTGATGTGGTGTTTGGTCTTCATTGCTTTCTTAGTGTTTATGATTAAGTTTAAGGATATTTTTCCCACTTAATAAATAAATAGGTTAATCATAAGTACAATTTGTATTCTTCCTCTGTCTAGAGTTTTAGTCTGTCATTGAGTACATAAAATAGAATATTAACTATAAGCTGATTCCTCTCTTCTCTGTTAGTAATAACAAAAACACTCCACTGTTAATAACTAACACTAGCGTTCTTGGAAGGGGTAACTTCTACAGAAACTTAATGACGTATTCTTTCAGGGAAGTTAAAACCACACGGAGCGTGGTGCCCTCTACCTTGCTGGGAACTGTTTTTCTTTTTATTTCAGCCATCATACAGTAAGAACGTGTTTCTTGAATAAGATCATTAATTATACTCTTGAAGATGTTTTACTTAACATTTCCTTGTATTAACCATGAAATGATGTCATCAATACCAAAGAAAAAACATATAAAAAGGTTCTGTGAACAATAAAGATTCAGACTCAGCCTCAGAACACTTGGTGTCTCTGTGTGCTGTTTCTCCACCGCCCGACGCCTCCCACCCACCTCGGAACCCCAACTGCTGCTAGGGCTGGACCCCAGCACTCTTCCTTCTCTTCTTCCCTTCTCCTCCTCCTCCTCTTCCTCCTCCTCCTTCCTCCCTTCTCCTCCTCCTCCTCCTTCTTCTTCTCTCTCTCTCTCTGCAATGTGGTGAGCAGCTCAAATCCACTCCATACCCCCCACCATAATGTCCATCCTCGATAGAAGCCCAGAGAAAATGGAGCCACATGGCCATCAAATGAAACCTCTGCAATCATGAACCAAAATAAATCTTTCTTCCTTGTGTTTTAGATGGAGCTAGCCTACAGGCATACACGATTCTGAACCCTATCTTCAGCCTCACCCTGGCCTCTTCTCTGTCTCACTACGTGAGTAGGATCTCCATCCGGGACTCCACCCAGGACTCCACCCGGGACTCCACCTGGGACCCATACCTGGACCTCCGGCTCTCCTCCACTCTCCTCCTCTGGGTCTCCCCACCTGGGCTGTGGGGCCTCCATCCACCAGTTACTCAGCCATCCTTGACCACATCCCTTCTCTTACTCCCAGAGCCTATTTGTCTGCAAGTCCTGACAGCCTGTCCTTCACAATATACCCCAAATCTGACCCCGCTCACCAGCCCTCTGCCACTACCTGCCCCAGGCCACCATCATCTCTCTCCTGGATAATTCAGGACCCTAGAAATGGTCTTGGGGCTCTTCTTGTTGCCTCTCCACAGAGAGAGCAAAGGAATCTTTGAAGAAGGACATTAGCTCACTTCACCATGTGCTTGAGACCCTCTCGAAGTTCACCATCCGCCCATCATCCAGCCATCTCACTGTGGCCTTCAAGATCCTGCACAACCTGGTGCCAGGCGAGCCTCTTCAGCCATATTCCCTAACCCTTCCTATGCTCAAAACTCTCTTGGATGTTTCTGTCCCCATTATCAACCCCCCTCCCACCTCCCTGGCTTTGAACTTGGCTACTGGCTCACCCTTCACTCAGATATTCACATAGCTCACTTCCTACTTCAAGGTCTTGCTCAAAAGTCACCTCCCCCAAAAGTATTATATATGGCATCTTGCCATTCCTCAGTCTCTCTGGTGACCCTGTCTTATTTACCTTCATAACACCTATTACTTCCTCATTATATTTATTAATGCACGCATTTATTATTTATCTCCATCTGACATATATGAGCTTCATGAGCCGTTTTCTGTCCTGATCTCAGCTGTGTGTCTGGATGATACCTGGAAGGTAGTAGATATTCAGTATGACGGTTGAACAAGTGGCTGAATCATCCCCCCTGCCTTTCCCGGTGACATCTTATTCTGGATAGGAAGTATATTTTCTCCATTAATGTATCTGCCATCATCTTGACCTCTTGCATTTCAACAAATAAACTCAGTAAATGTTTGACGCCGCAGATCACGTTGAGTATGAAGCGTTTACGTTACAGAATTCCGTCTGTTCTCATTTCATTTTCATTAAAAATCAAAGATGCTTTCAGAAAAAAAAGACAAACGGGATACACCCAAAATATGAAAACGAGATAATTCTTGGATGATCGGATAGTGACTCAAGTTCAGTCTCTTCTTGGACCTTTCTCCACTTTCTAACTTGTCAGGTCCCAATCTTCCAGGACAGAGATTCGACTTAGTCCTCTGACAAATGGGAGCACATCTGTCCTTGAAGTGGAAAGGGCTCAAAGGACAATGTCAATATCAGGTCCTCTGAAGACAGAAGCGGCAGTATGCTTTGAGGATCGTCACAGCATACTTAGTGGGACATTGGTGGACAGTGTAGCGTTTGCTCCTTCTTAGCAAAGACATCTGCATGTTATGCTTCGCTGTGATGGGGTGACTAAGGGTGGCAATGTCAAGCCCCTAGGGAGGCAAGTGGAAGAACCAGCAGATCATTAGGCAGCTCACCTATGTGACCACTCACTGCCTATGGGCCAGACCTGACATGTCAGGGCATTCTCCCCAAATGACCCGTCCAGGGAGGACGCAGGCAGCAAGAGCTGGAAGCAGGAGACCAAACCCCTTCCTTTCCTTCAACTCACACCCAGTTTCCCAATGACACCCCCAAACCCCAAATAACAAAGCAACCTTCAGTTAAGTTCTGACAATTTCCCCTTTAAAAACAAAACCGCCTCTGAGAGTCTCTGATATTTTGCCCAAATTGAGCTGAGCGCTGCAGACCAAGAATGACAGCAGGCGCCGGCTCATTAGCCCCGCCTAATGTCTCCAGCCACGGGCTCAGAGAAGAAGGCTCATTGCGCAGCCACCAAATGGGACCTTCATTAGGTCCCTCCTCCCTCTCACGGCCTCAGTTTCCCCATCTGTAAAATCAGAAGAAGCTAGAACAGAGAAGCCAAGAGGCATTGATCTCACATTCATCATCTTGTACAATCCTGTTCTTGGAAATTCCAAAGAAATTAGCCCAGACTTTCATCCCACTGGTAGCAGACGGACCAGGTTCCTTCCCAATGGGTCCAGGCGGATGCAAGGTGAGATCACCACGGGGCAGTAGGGAGCCATCTCCCAGGCCTCTGTTGTGTCACGTGGTGCCATTTATGGAACTCACACCATATGAAACCCACACGCCCTCTTCTTTCCCATACAGAGCGCTGCTCCTATTCTTCCATGCCCCCAAAGCCACCAACACACCTCTCAGTGTGTGAAAAACAATTTCTTTGTCAGTTTGGGCTAACAAGCCGTCCACTACAGCAAAGCAAACTACTTGAACTTGGAAATAAGGTCTCCTGACCTTGGACATCTCTGACCTCTCCCATCAGGGATTTCCCAGGCATCTTCCCTTCCCTTCAGCTACCCACCCCGTGGCTTAGCCTCTCCACCTTCCTTTCCTGTTCAGCCCCAACCTTGCATTTTTATTACTTAAACAGGAAAATGTGTCTTTCACTTTGTTTTGCTGTTTTCTTATAACTTATGTTCTTCAGGTTCTATCTTTTAACACTGAAAATAACCAATAAAATACATCTAAGACAAGGACAGATTTCTCTCTAAAACCTCTGACACCAACTTTTAACAGCTTTGTGACTCCCTACTCACATACCTGCCATCCATTTCTATTTCCAAGCCCGAAACAGACATCACTAATCGATCTCACACTCTGCTACCAGCAGGGTCTCTCTTCTTGGTGGATAGATGTCAGCAGAAATCACCATCAACTCAGCTTCCATGCTAGATGCAAACTCCTAGCAACCTCTGATCCCAGAGGACATCAAAGTGTCTTTCCACTTTTGATAAGTTACTGGAAGGTCAATATTCAGTGAGTAAAATCTAATAAGGTTATTAGAATGAATGGAAATCTTCCTAGTGATCTGAATAGGACATACCTTTGCCTCAAACTTCTCCCATCTACACAAACCTTCATGCAACTCACATTTGATCTCCCCTTGAGTTTAATGTTTGAAAGATTCTGGTTAAATAAGAATAGCATGACCTCATTCTCTGCTCAGAATGGTTTTCTATAGTTCTTTTTCCTTGGCTTGCTTCTCTTCAACTCTGTTGGCTCAGCTGAATGTCACATTCTCTAAAAAGACATCTCTGATACCTCCTTTCCCCCAAAAGAAGTCAGGTCCTCCTCCCCTTACATATATCTTATCACCATTTGATTAAAAATTTTTATTTTTTTACCATCCCACTGAGTTCCACCCCTAGGACTTGTCTGCATAGAGCAGATGCTCACTATACCCTTATTACATGATTAGTTGATTCTTGATCAATTTTTATCTATTTTCTGGAGGGCTTGCAAGACTGAGAGATGTATACTGCATAGAAGATAACAGTAAGATAACGCACAGTAATAATATTACTAATGGAGGACTTCGTGCCCTCTCTGTACATATCATCTCATTTAATTCTCATAACAACATTTGCAAAGACACTGTGATTGTTCCCAGTGGATCAATAAGGAAACTGAAGATCAGCGTAGTGAAGAGGCTTGCCTGATGCTGCTAGGCATCAAGCTGAGATGGAGAGCAAGGCAGCCTAGCCTCGGAGCCTCTGTCTGGGGCTGTCCAATAGGAATGAGACGAGGACCTTAGGATGGGACTTGAAGGTGAGCAAATTTTCCAGCAAAGGCTCCAGCCTGGGAGTCTGAACAAACTGAGTGCCTCTCCCTCCCCAGACACTTCCTAGATCAATGACTTGGGCAAGGGACTTCACCTCTCTGAATCTCAGTTCTCTTCTATACAGTGGGAATAATAATACCTCTGTAATTGCATTAGGAGGACAAGATCTCACAGGCAAAGCACTGATATACTGCCTAATATGCAATAACTCATAAAAAGAGAAAGCAAAATTCTTCCTTCTTCCTGATTCCCCCCCCCCCCGCCACATACATACTTACATATACACTTTGATTCTTAGAACCTTTTTTAAGTGGGTAAACAAGCCAAGTAGAGACTTCTGCCTGGTAGGTACACGTGTTTGGGGGAGAACAGGTTTTTTTTTTCCTCAAATGCCTGCAAACAAAGAAAAATTATTGGGTACAATTAATTGTTCCAACCGGCAGAGATTTGAAAGTAGAGGGGATAAACAGATGCTGCTCTCAGCTCTGTGCTCATTAACTCAGAGAAAGGATTCATTTCCTATGCATGATTAACTCCCCACCGTTGGTGATTTACACAGCAGATGATCAAAGAAGAATTCATTATTCCAGACAGGCAGTCCCTCCTTGGGACAATTCTGTCTCCTAAATTCCTGGAGGTCTATAGTTAGCAACTTGACCCAGGAAGAGGCAGTTTGGTTTTGGTCCAGGTCTCCCAAGGGCTCTAGAAAGAGCGATGATCAAAAGCAGCTCAGGACAAGTCACGGGGCTTCCTTGTGCTCCACGGCTGAAAGGGACCCAGAATCTAGCTGTCCTGGGTCTCCACAATGTCTTGCCATTGCTGAAAGGAAGAGCTGTTCCCTGGAATATATGATCAAGCAAAGCAAGACTCCTATTTAACCAGGAAACCTCTTAGGACTAAAAGAAAGAGCTAACTGCAGAGTGCAGAGCCGACCCACGGAGATTCGTTATGTGTTTATTGAGCATCTACTATGCTATTGCAAATCAAGATACAGTAGGCTCTTCTCCCTACTTTAGAAAGAAGAAGTCCTCCTGGAAGACTGGTTTCCTTCAGTGCTACAGTAGCAGACAAAAGTCCACGGGGCCTTACAACTCCTTACCTTCCAGAAAAGGGAAATGCTACTAAGGACTACGTTTAACCATCAGTGGTACAGCGACCAGAGGATTGAGGACCAAAACTATTTCAGAGAAAGAGCAAAATCTGCCTTTCCTGGTGCTAATCAAACAGCTTTACCCTGCTCCTATGACCCGGGTTTTGTCTGAGAGATGCTGCTAGTGCAGACCCATGAGAGGTTCAGACTAGAAGTGACAATGGAACGGTGACAGAAAGGCTTAGAAGACAACGTTTCCAAATACCCTTCCTGGAACCGGGGTTCCTCTGTGATGAGTTCTTTATTAGGACTCAGAAATTAAAAATAAGAACCACCTCTTAAGATTTTTTTTTCATAGCACTGTATTTATTGGATTGTTAAAATGGTTCTTTATTTTGAAAATAATGCACTTCCTAGCCTTTATCTCGTCTGTGGCTTTGAATGAGTTTCTTTTATGAAAAATGGTGGTGACGGGCCTGTTTCTTTCACAGACTTTTTGGCACAATCAAAAAGTGGCCAGGTCTCTGTCGGACTTCTATTTTATTTTTATTTATCTTGGTTAATGTTACTGGTCCATGAAATCAGGCAGCCGCAGCTATAAATAAGGGCAGATCAGATAAAGCTCGATGGGAGCTCAGCGTGGAGGGCGAGAAGCCTTCCCTCTTGGTGAGATCAGAAAAGCCTTTACCGGTTAGCATTTGGGTTGAGAGTTTAAAGATGGATGGGCTTCTAGATGTAGAGATTGGGGCGAATTCCAGAGGGCAATCCGAGGGTAGGACACAGGGAAAACAAAAGCCCAGGAGTGGAAATGGAATGGGACGTGTTCAGGAAGAGCAAAGAGAAAAGACCTAGATTTACCCAGAGCAGTGGATTCCAAACCTGGGAGCCACCGCCCCCTGGAGGGTTGTGGGGGTATTGCAAGGTATCTGCCTGTGGGCCATCTTCCATAGACCCAGTTGTCCAATGTCTATAGATTGATTTTTTTTTTTTTTTCTTTGCAGTGCTGGGGATTGAACCCAGGGCCTTGTGCTTGAGAGGCAAGCACTCTGCCAACTGAGCTATATCCTCAGTCCCTATAGATTGATTCTTTCCAAAGTATTACTGAATTCACAGACGCACTTTGTCTCCAGATTATGTCTCAATGAAGTATGCTACGATATTGCCCGCTCTGAAGGGAAACTATGCGTTCATTCTCCCTCCACTGGGTAAACAAGTGCTTACTGAGAGCCCACTCTGTGCCAGACACATCCTGCTGGAGGGAGCTGTGACCGGGGTGGGGGTAGGGAAGAGGCAGACTGGGATGATAGCAAAGGTAGAGCAACAGCCAGGCTGGAGAATAGTGGCAAGTTCAATAAACCAAATGTACTGGTGGATTTGATGCTTAATGGTCAGGAAAAGAGAGGAATCAAAACATTCCTAGGATTCTGGCCTGGACGACAAGATAGATCATGATTCCGCTGCATGTGAAAGGTTCGGAAAACACCATCGATAGCCTGAGGGTTGCAGAGGTAGGGAAGGAGGTCACTGGAAATCTTCCTGGAGGCCAGATGGAGAGGGGGAGGAGGACCTTAACAGCCACACCAAAAAGTGTGCCCATGAACCACAGCAGGGTCACTCAGAGAGCCAGCAACTCGGGATCCCTGAGAAAGTGGTGTGGGGGAGAAGGCACTCTATCAACTAACACTTGCTGAGCATGAGGCTCGGCACCCTGGGGGGTGCAAAGAGAGGCCAGGCACCATTTCACTCCTGAGCAGTCAGCTGAGGAATCTCAAGACTTGCAGACAAATGTTCCATTGTTGAACAGAAGAATCATAAAAGAGATTCCAGTGGGGATCTGGGATTCTGGAAGACGTCAGGATTCTTATGAGGACTTCGTTGGTGGTCTCCTGGGCAACATCAGGGCAGGTCTTCCCTGAATTTGGGGGTGAAGAAGTTCATCTTGATTGTCCCTGTACACAGATTTGCAGGGGGTTTCTCCCAGCATCCTCTACTCTGATGACTGAAACGGACCCATTGGTTTGGCTGACCCTGATCCACTTCATCAGCCCAATGCTTCCATCCCCCAGAAGTTGTGGCCATTGGCTGCTAAGTTCACTCCTGCCTAGGGAACAATCACCCTCAGTCAAACAGGACCCATGTCACCCAGAAAGTCTACCGTGGGTACTCTTCTCCACCCTCAGAGCATCCTGCATCCAGTGACCTGGAGTCTATAAAGGTGCAGCTGCTTGCTTTAAGATGGGGTTGATTCTGCTACACAGCTCAACCTCCAGAGCTTCCCAAAGTGACCAGGCCATTGTCCCCAGTGGACACCATGTCCCTGCTTCACTCCCCGCCCCCACCCCTCCTGCTTCCCTTCTCCCTTTCTACTGTGGTCTTATCCCGATTATGCCAGTCATGAGAATCCCACCTCCTATTCTAATTGGATGGGACCCAACCTGAAATGTCACCTTTGCACTCTACTCTCCATCCCGACGCTATTATTAATAATAGCTAACATTCCTGAGCTCCCGCCCTGTACCAGCCGGTTCTGTATATACCTCCCCTTCTGTGGCCTCCCCGGTTCAGAGCCATTACCCCCATTTCCCAGTGAAAACCCCGCAGCCCTGCCAGGTTATCATGTGTGGTCACTTCCCTCTGGCCTCTGAGAAGTGATCATGGCGCGCGAGAGGGCTGCAGCTCTTCCCTTCTGCAGGAGGATCCTTTCCTCCATTGCAAATGCTCCTCTGAGCACCTCTTCCTCCTGCCCGCCCCCCACTTCCCATACCCACCCACCTCTTCTGAAAACCAGTGGTCAATTACATGAGTTTCAGAACTCAAGATCTCCTAGGGCAGAAAATTCAATTTATTTCCATCTGCTCTCGTTTTCTTTCGGAATGCCTTTTTAAAATTGGCAATAAGCACTTTAGTCCTCGGAAGGTTCTCACTCAACAGCGTGTTCCCAGCATGCTTAATGGGTGTGTGTGCCGAGGGGGAGGGGCCTCCCCACCTTCTCTTCTCTGTGCTTAAAATAATTGATGAGCGACGGGGCTGCTCTAGGCTTCTCTCTCCCAAAGCACTGGGCGTGGAACCAGCAGAGTTGAAGGGTCAATACCCAAACTTCTCCCTGAAATTGTGGTGGACAGGATAACTTTAAAAAGAAAAAAAGAGAGAGAGAGGACAGAGATACAGGAAGAGGTGGGGGAATAAATAAAACACATGTGTTTTGTAAGGGGACATTCCTTCTGCCTGGAGTATCTTCTCTCTTTCTCCAATTATTGAACTCTTCCTCCTACATCAAAACCCAGTATAAATGTCATCGACTTAAAGAAAATTTACACAAATCCCCCCTTTCTTCCTGCTGCCTGTGGTCCTACAGAGAACAATGCACTGCACACTCCAAAGTAATCAAGAGCGCCTAGCTGTGAGCTGACTCAGGATCAAATCCTCCCTCATCCCTTGCTAGCTCTGGGACCTTGCGAAAGTCCTTCAGCTTCTCTCAGCTTCAGTTTCCTCATCTGTGAAAATGGAATGAACCCAAGGAGCACAATAGATGCTCAATAAAACCACCTGCCATTAACACTCCCTGCTCTGAATTCCCACAGGCACCATTTTCGAACGGTCCATTCCACTAATTCTCTATTTACCCTGAGAGGCCTTGTTTTGCTAATTAACATTCCACTTGCAGATCTCCTTTTCTTAACTACATCACCAGGTCCCCGGGGACAGGAAGTGCCTGGTATGCTTTCATATCCCACACAGCTATGAGAACAGTGCCAAACACATAATACATGCTCAAATATTTGCTAAATAAATTCTTAAAGCTTTGGCTACAAGTATAGGTGCTTATTTAGCTTGCCAAAGGGACAAATAACGTTTGTATTTACACTCTTGTTTCCAGGACTAATTGATGTGGGTCTTACAATTACAAAAGTCCCTCTAAACTCTCCCCTAATAATGGCAGAAGCCATCAATTAAACAAACCATTAGATATATCAACAATCTATTAATCTACACTTAGTGGTGGGACGTTGGTTGCATTTCAACTGTCTGGCTGGAGTTGGGATTAGGTGGAATATTCGGTTTGGTGTCTAGCTCTCCGCCAGTGCTGTGTGCTCTATGAAATGAAGATTAAATGATAATGCAGTCACTATAAATGTGGAGAGAGATGGAGATCTGCCCGTAGCATCTAACCCAGTTCTTGCGATATTTAAATTCTTAATACGCGGTGGCTCTCAAACCGAGGGGAAGGTAGAAGAGGTAGTGAGAAGGGGGTTTCGGCCCCAGCTCCGCCTCTTGTCATCTAGGTGACACTGGGCAAGTCATTTTCTCTATTTGATCTCCAGTTTTCTCATCGGCAAAATGGAGATAAAAAGACCTGCATGCAGGGTTAGCTTGGGGACTGAATGGGATCCATTCGGTGTGACCATGTGACAGCTGTTCGCACCGCCTCCCCCCCCGGGACACGCCCTCCGGTTCTTCCGTGCGCATTTGCTCTTTCAGTGCCAAGACCGTTCACTCACCACCTACTGTGTGCCTCGGCACTGGAGATGGAAAGTGCCTGCCCCGCGGAGCTCACGGCCTCGGGGAGACAGGCCATCGGCCAAGGCATATGGCCAGTGCCTGCAGGAGGTGGTGCAGGGGACCAGGGAGACCAGCAGGGCCTGTGAGGAGGGGCGGAGGAGGCCACCAGAGGGGTGTGTGCTGGCCTTCCCGCAGCCCTGGCTCCGCGTCCAGCCTCCCTTCCGCGTCCAGCCTCCCTTCCGCGTCCTGTGTGGTCGTGCTGGGCTGCGACTCTACAGCCCGCACCCCGGGTAGTTGTGTAAGATGGGTGGTTCTGGAGATGCTCGAGGCCATGTGGGGTTCCCAGTGCCTCCCCCGCAATGTGCGGCAGCTCCCGACCCATTGGGCGCGCCTGCCCAGTCCCGGGATGCTGGAAACCGCAGAAGGTACCAACCCTGGGAAGGGTTTTTATTTTATTTTTTCCTATACCTACTCTACCTATGATAAAGCTTCATTTATAAGTTAGGCACAATAAGAGGTGAACAGTAATAATACAATAGAACGATTTTAACAATATGCTGTAATAAAAGTTATTTATAACTTAAGAACCCGGTTTCTGGAGACCACAGCGGATGTGGGGATCTGAACCCATAGAAAGCAGGACCATGGATAAGGGGCAACTATGAACCATGAGCTGGTGGGGCTTCAACTCCAAAAGTCTATCCTCTCTCAGTTCAGGAGCCTGGAAGTCCAAGGTCAAGGTGTGGGTAGGGCTGTTCTTCTGAGGACTGCGGAACAGAGTCTGTCCCAAGCCTCTTCCCTGATTTCTGGTGGGTGGCCAGCAACCTGTGGCATCCTGGGCTGGTGGACATGCTCCCTGACCTCTGACATCCTGTTCCCATGTCCTTCTGTCCATGCGTGTGTCTGTCCAGATTTCTCCTTTAAGTCAGGACACCCATCATATTGGACACGCCCACCGCATGCAGTTTTTAGCTGATGGCACCAGCCAGGACCTGTGTCCTCACGTGGCCACATTCCAGAGACCGTGCTGACGCTGGACTTCACCATGGGAATTCTGAGGACATGTGGTTCCAGCCCTAATAGCAGCTCAAGCCTGCACCCTGGTCCCATCACTGCAGGTGACTGTCCCCGTCCCAGGCAGTGCCAGACGGCTCCAGAAAGAGCAGTTAGCTCTCATTTCTGGGTGTTGTCCTCATGCTCCTAGTCACAGCCTTAAGGTACCTGGCCAGAGTTATCAGTACCAGCTGGCCGGGGCCACCGCCCACAGGGACCCTCCTCAAACACGTAGATTCTAAAACTCCAACCTCTCCCGTGCCTTCCTGCCCACGGTATGATTAGCTTTTTTCTGCCCATCAAGGGCAGCCTCTGGGATGGCCTTGTCCCTGGCCATCCCGGTTCATGTCCACGTGGAGTGAAGGGAGGGACTTTCCGACACTCCTACTAGCAGAAGCGATGTGACTTCTGAGACTCAGCAACCAGACTGTGGCCTCCATAGTGGCCTTTCTCTTGCTCGCGTGCTCTGCCGAAGCCGGTGCCATCTTGTGAGCTGGCCCATGGAGACGCCCACCTGGAAGGAACTGAGGGGGTCCTCCAGCCGATGACAATGATAAAGAAGTCTCCAGTCCAAGAAGCTCATGAGGAAACCGAATCCTGCCAATGGTCACCTGAGTGAGCTTGGAAGCAAAGCCACCCCCAGGTGAGACCCTGGATGAGACCCAACCTCAGCTGACCCCGGATGGTCGCTGTATGAAGCACCCCGAGGCAGAGCGTCCAGTGCAGCCATGCCCAGCTCCCAGGTCCACGGAAAGTATGAGATGATGAATGTCAGCTGTGTTAAGCAGCTAGTTTGGGGGTGACTCGTTATCCAGAAATGAGCTAATCCCGTGCCGTTACTATGTGTCACCTCGGTGTTACCCCTTCCGCCTTCATCGTTCAATAGGTGCTCAGCCAATTCCCTGCACCGAATCCTCTCTCTTAAATTAACTGTCGTAATTTCTATTTTCCAGATTAGACATCAACTGGCACAAGATGACTTCTAAGCTATGACCTTAAGGACAGCTGGGGGTTAGCAGAGCCCCAGGTTGGGAAGAGCATCTCAGGAACAGACAACAATGCGTGCAAAGGTCCAGGTGCCACTCATTTGTTAAATCTATTTATTGAGTACCTACTGTGTGCCAGGCCCAGTGCTAGGTCCTGCAAATGAAGTCATGCCTGAGAGGACATAGTCCTGGCTCCGTGAAGATCGCACAGGCATGCTCAGAAGAAGGCATCCATGACACAAACCCTAACCCAGGACATCAGAGACGGCTGCAAGCAACCCAGGCCCTGGCATTGGCTTACTCAGTCTCAGCATGAGATAAGTAACCACCTCTAAGCTTTGGCTTTTTGTTGGCAAAGCACAGATGAGCCTGTCTCCTCTCACGAGTCTGTGCCGTTGATCAAATTGGGGTCGGAGGCTTCAAATCAGCTTTCTAGGGAAGACAGAACTCTGCCGCCATGAAGACAGAGTAGCTCCATTTGAAACAGCCAGAGCTCCCAACATAGATGATCCAAGTCTCTCGCCTGCTTGGCTGCAGCCAAGACTGGGGTTAACAGGATTCAACAAAGAGCCTGTTGCTTGGCCCCAGCCAGCAGGTTGCTGGTCATTGATAAAATACAGGCTGTAATACAAAGAGCAACCTCCTCGCGGCCACCGCCCCATAAATCATCAACCACCAAGGGCTATTGAATTACCTTTGGAAGATGGAAGACGCTGAGCTAGAAGGCTGCTTGATAAGGTTTCCTTTTGAATAATTCGGTGTAGAAAGCAGGGTTTGAGCAATGGGGTCTTTCCACCAGCTCAGCCCCGTCCCGGCCGTCTCTGCCAACTGCTTTCAAGATAAACACGTTTCCTTACCAGGCTGCCAGGCTGCCAGGGCGTCCACGGGGAAGGAAGAAAATGTACGTCCAGGCCCCAGAGAAGTACCTACTTCTGCCGTAGGCCCACGTAGTAGTAGTAGGGGTATTCACTGTTTATAGTCCTACTAATAATAGCTATCATTTTTTATTATCTGTTTCCCCCGCTCATAAATAAACTCCTCGAGGGTAAGGATTTAATATTGATCCGTCCTGGGATACACATTGTCTATATGACCCTCTGGTACATGGTAAGTGCCTTGTGTGTATTTGTTGAATGAATAAATCAACGAATAATCAATTTAACACCGAAATAGCTATCGTTTATTAACACACGCTACATGCCAAGCAATGAGCAAATCAATCACATGAACAATCACGTGAGGTGGGTCCTGTTACTCCCTCCATTTGATGGACAAGATGAAGCCCAGGGAGGGGACGTGACATTCTCAATGTCACGCAGCTGGCGGATGTTGGAGCTGGGACTCAAAACCATGCTCTTAACAGGAGTTAATAAACTTTTTTGGGGGGGAGGCGAGTAAAGGGCCAATTAGTAATTATTTTGGACCTTGCAAAGCCATGTGGTCTCCATCGCAACTACTCTCCTAAGTCCTTGTAATGCAAAGGCAGCCAAGAACAATAAGTAAATGAATGAACATGACTGTATTTCAATAAAACTTTATTGACTCAAACAGGCAGAGGGCCGAATTTGATCCATGGACCATGGTATATGTTCCCCTGCCCCTGCAGTACAGGGAATTGAACCCAAGGGTGCTCTGCCACTAAGCTACATCCCTAGTCCTTTTTCTTTCTTTCTTTTTTAATTTTGAGATAGGGTCTCCTAAGTTGCAGACTTGCAATCTTTTTGCCTCAGCCTCCTGAGCTGCTGAGATTATAGGTGTACACCACCATGCCCACTTACAACCTATACTCTTAACAGTTACACGGCATTTGCTCTTTGCATCTTTCTCCACTTATCTGTTTCTGGAAACTGCATTGGCTTTTCATGGAGTTATTTACTTTATTTAATGCATTTATAATTCCTTTATCACCTCCACTTGAAGAAGTGAGAATTAAGATAAAATTAAGTCTGCAATCATACTGGGTCCATAATCCCTGAATCTCATTAAGAACCTGAATAAATACCCCGGAAGCTTGTGCCTGAGTGATCGTTCTTCTTCTTGTTCTCCTCTTATTCATGTCCCAAAACAGAGAACACAGCCGGATCGTTGGGAGACTGCGTTGGCCAAGCCACTTCTGGTTTCAAGCATCCTCTTTCACTAAGCTATACCATGGTCACAAACAATTCTGTTATTCCAGAACTGAACGAAGGGGCCGCCATTCTCAGGCATGAGACAGAAGGAAAAGAACAGTATTGGGATCACTCTGGACTCCTGTGGTTCTGCTCAGGCATGACATTCACATCTACTGAAAGTCCATTGACCAAAGCAAGTCATGTAGCCAAGTGTGACATCAGTGGTACAGGAAGTATCCTTATCGCACAGGGTGGGACACCAGAAAGGAGACCTCATTGATAGATGGGTCTATTGAGCAGAGAAGGACTCTGACATCTGGTAGGTAGAGGTCAGAGATGCAGCTAAGCATTCCACAATGCATAGGGCAACAAAGAATCCCATTAACCAAACATACCAAGCAAAATACTTTGAATACTCAATACAGATACCACGATGGTTCTCAGTTCCCTCTCCTCCTCAGGGAACACTTGGCAAATGTTGGGAGGCATGTCACAACAGGGAAGACGCTCCTGGGCATCTAGGGGTAGAGCCCAAGAATGCTGTTAAAACTTCCTACTAGGTGCAGGAGTCAGTCCCCAACAACAAAGAATTATCCCACCCAAAACACCAAGGGTGCTGAGATTTAGAAATCGTAATCTACTGTAAGAGGCCCCTGGGCATTCATTCATTCTTTCACTCAGTCATTATTAATCAATGAATTATTGAATATCTATTGAGTGTCAGGCATGGTGCTAGTCCCTGAAGACATAATAGGAGCTAATGTGCTTAAGTGGAATTTATCGTCTACTTGGAGAGGCAGATGTTAATCACAAGTGTTTCATTATGAACTAAAATAAATGAATGGAACACATTCTTTGTGAGTCCATAGCAAACTGCTGGGAAAGGGGTGGAGGTGGAAGGTTAGGGATGTCTTTCCCAAGAAAGGAACAAGAATTCTGGAGGAATCAACCAGATCAAGAGGGGAAGAGCATGCCATGGAGGAGGATCTAAACTGTCAGTGGGCTGAACACACAGGAAGTCAGGTGAGAGGCAGGTGATGCAGCTCAAGACAGCAGGGACCAGATCCCTGGGGATCTGCAGAGCAGCCGAGCGAGCTTGCTCCTTCTCTTATGAACAGTGAGATGCCAGCAGCGGGCTGTAAGCAGGGCGGCAAGCGCCTACTTTGCATTTGGGGCAGATCACTCAGGCGCCAGCTGGAGGAAGCATGTGGGGCAGGGTGTGGAGTGGGTGCAGAGAGACCTGCCAGCAGACTTGCCATCTTCCTGCGCTCAGAGCAGGGTGGTGGTGAGGAAGACAGAAAGAAGGAGGAGGTCTGAGAACTAATTAGGAGGCAGAGAGAGAGAGGCGCACAGGCTGTGGTCTGCATTTCACGGGTGGTTGTGGGTCACTGAGATGGCAAACACTGGAGAAGGACCAGGCTGGGAAAGGTGAGCGGGAAGACAAGATAATCTACATAGAATATGAGCTTAAGAAATGGTTGAGGCAGCCAGGGGCAAATATCAAGATATCAAGAACGGATCGCGGGGCCCAAACCCCAAGGAGAGAAGAGGCTAAAGTTACTCAGCGAAGAATTTTCCGCCTCTAGATGCCTAATTCTCCATGGAAGCTGCTGGGCCGGACCCCAATCTCTGGCCTCATTGTTCGTGGCTGGCTTTCCTTGACTCAACGGCAGTAACCATAACAACACTATGAAGATAGACCCACTTGTCAGTTTCCTGCAGAAGTCATTCATTCACTCCCGGGTCTTGGAGGTTCATGTATCAGACTTAGTCTCGGGGGCTGGCGCTACAGCAATAAACGAGAATAAACAAGGTTATGCTGCTTTTAGGCATTTAATATTTTATGACTTCTTCCTTCAGATGAATTGCTCAAAACAACCCGTTCTTGCTCTTCCGTGTCTAATCTGGAAGAATGCACCCCATCCTGAGGGAAAGGCTTGCTTGCAAAATGAACCTCAGATTTTTTAATAGGATGATAGTATCTCAGCCTCATACGGGTGCGATCCACTTAGCTCAATGATGTCAAATGGATTTCATGTGCCAGCTTTAATTGATTGCTAGTAATTACTTGAGAGTGAGGCTGAGAGTGATTCAGGTGTGGTGGTGGGGGGGACACAGAGCAATTGATTAGTGATGTCTGCCAAGGGTTTGCTGTGAGAGAGTGCAGGGCAATTGATTAGTGATGTCTGTCAAGGGTTTGCTATGGGACAGTGGAAGGTAATTACCTCCTGTTCTGATCTCAGCTCATTTATCATTTTTCAGTATTGATAAATTCTACTTGATAATATTTTGTGAAGGAATTTAGTGTCTATGTTAGTGAGAAATATTGGTCTATTGTTTGTTTTCCTTTTTTCTAATATCCTCATCAGATTTTCTTAGCAGCATTATGTTGCCCTAATGATATAAATTGCAAGTGATTCTCTTCTTTGTCTTCTGAAAAAGTTTGTGTAATATTGGTGTAATTTAGCCCTTAAATGTTTGATGAAATATGCTTGTAGTTGTGAAGAAGGGGAGATAGAGGTTTTAAATGATGAATTTAACTTCTTAAACAGGTACAAGGCTATTTTGATTTTCTGTTTCTTCTTCTGTTCATTTTAAGTTGTAATTTTCAAGGAATTTGTGCATTTCGTCTCAGTTGTTTAATTTAACCCATTCCTTTAGAAGGTGAAGAAACTAAAGCCTAGATAGATCAGGCCACACAGCATATAAGGACCAGAAGGACCAAATCCAAGAACTCAGATCTTCAGACACAGACCCTAGCCGCTCTCAACCTGCCACATCCAGACTTATCCCACCTCTGAAAGCCACAGGGAACTTGTCAAAGGATCTCTCCAGAAATGACATGTACACACATTCTACATAACCATGTGCTACAGTATTTAACATGACCCGGTGACAGACAAAGCTGTCCAAGGCAAATCCACTAAACTGGAGCCTTAGATTTTAGCGGTCTTACCCGCCAAAATCCTGGAGTTCTTTGAGAAAACTCATGTACAGCAAGACAGAGAATGTTCTGTCTGCCTTTCTCTGGGAAGCACCCAAGGCTGCCTCTGTCCTTAGTGCCCCCAGATCAGTGCAGGAAACCAGGCTGTCCATGCTGATTATTCCGGCTGGCATCTGGGTTTGACCATTAGGAGATAAAGTCCCCAGGGACCTCTCTGCCTGGCCTGACCTATTTAGATGTGACATGCCTGATGAGGTCAGGAGTGGAGGTAATGGGGATGGACAAGAAGGCAGGTTTGGGGTGGCCCAGGGGACATGAGCTCACAGGATGTGGCTCAAAACCTTCCTGAGGGGAAGGTCTCTCGAGGGGAGATGCATTGTGCAATCTGACCACATCAGTGCCCGGCTGAAAACTTGGCAATGATACCCTCGTTGCTCACTGTACAGTGCAAACTTCTCAATATCACCCCTGAAGCCTGACCACTCCACCCCTCTTTCTCCACCTAGCTCCTGTCTCCTTGGGGTGACACTGAACTTGTTTTAGTTCCAAAATGGCAACGTGTTCCCTCTCCCCTCAGGGCCTTTGCACAGGCTGTTCCCCTTGATTCAAAATAGGTTCTTCCTCCATTTCTATCTGATCCATCCCACAGGACCCTGGAGGGTCTAATTACTCCGACAGCATTTCCCAGCTCACATCTGTGACCCTCTTGTGTGTTTCCATGGCTCCACGCATGCTCTGGTCACACCTGGGCATTATTTTGGAAAACAGTTTCCTATTATTTGCCAGTATCTCCCGTCAGACTGTGAGATACGGGCCCTCCTCCTAAGCACCCGCTTCCCACCATCAGTGAAAGAAGTGCAGGGAGCCACAGTCCAAAGCTAACCACCGGAGAAGTCCCTTTTTATTTTAAAAATGCACACACTTATATAGGGCCAGGAAGAGGCTGATTGGTTGGGGCATGAAACGTGGTGAGAGTTGATTGGGAGAGCCTTGTTGCTGGGGGGCTGGGCGATAGCTGATTGGGAGAGCCTTGTTGCTGGGGGGCTGGGCGATAGCTGATTGGGAGAGCCTTGTTGCTGGGGGGCTGGGCGATAGCTGATTGGGAAAGCCATGTTGCTGGGGGGTGGGGCGATGGCTGATTGGGAAAGCCATGTTGCTGGGGGGTGGGGCGATGGCTGATTGGGAGAGCCTTGTTGCTGGGGGGTGGGGTGATGGTTGATTGGGTGAGCCTTGTTGCTGGGGGGTGGGGTGATGGTTGATTGGGAGAGCCTTGTTGCTGGGGGGTGGGGCGATAGCTGATTGGGAGAGCCATGTTGCTGGGGGGTGGGGCGATGGCTGATTGGGAGAGCCTTGTTGCTGGGGGGTGGGGTGATGGTTGATTGGGTGAGCCTTGTTCCTAGGGTTCTGGGTAGGGTGTTGAGCAGGATTGGGTGGGAGTTCTCACCAGCAGGAAGAAGTTATGAGGAGTAAAATCAGGAAGAGAAGCTCGGCCAGCGCCTTGTTGACACCTAAGGGGGTGGGGAACCTTATAATCAGTGCCTACTCGATGTCCTCAAGTGTCCAGACACACATCCAACTTACCTTGTCCCGCACTGAGCTTCTGTTGCTCCTGGAACATGCCAAGTGCACCCCAGCCTGGGCGACGTACCATCTCCTGTCCTCTGCATCCCATATCGATCTAGTTAGTGCTTAGGCTTTGTCTCCCCGCTAGAATGGAAGCACCCTGAGGGCAGGAACTTCTGCTCCCCCACCTCCATCTGTAACCCCAGAGTAGAAGTGTCTGGCCATATGGGTGATGGAAAGACTAAGACTCAGGCGCCATGATGGATGGATGGCAGAGACCACCCAGAACCCTTCTCAGAATCATCCCACAGAGGATGGGCCACAGGACACTGACCCACTGACTCCCATCCCTGCTGGGCCAGGGTTGGACCTGGGCATGAACGTCCCTGTGTTTCCAGGTGGGGCCAGAGCTTACGGAGCTGGGGGAGCTGTCCAGCAGAGAGGAAAGGCCAGTCCCAAGGAAAGAAGTCACCAATGCCTGTCAGGAAACGTGGCAGGTAAGGACACAAGAGGGGAATTCTCCCGGAAGAAACTGGAGGCAGGAGCGTGCACGGAGCATGGAGGGAGGGTTCGGCTTTTGCACTTCCTGTGGGATGTAGGGCTCCTTAGCTGAGAAATGAAGAGCTCCTGAGGACCAGGAGGAGGAAAAGCAAGAGTACCGGAGGCCTCCAGAGCCCATTCTGAGTCCATGGACAGTGAGCAGGCCAGCTCTGCCACCTCAGTCCAGCTAACTCTGAGGACACAAAAGGGGGCACTTTGGCATAACGATAAGATTGAAATTGAAAACGGGACTGGGTGTAGAAATCCGGACCCCGTTCACTACCAGTGGGACCACAAAATGGCACCGGTGCTATGGAAAACAGCCTGGCGCTTCCTCAAAATATTATAATCCACGTAGCCTATGATGTCCAATTCCATTTCTGGGTATCTTCTCAAAAGAATTGAAAGAAGGATCTCAAGATATTTGTACACTCACATTCACAGCAGTGTTATTCACAGTAGCAAAAACATGGAAACAACCCAAGTGCCCATCAGTGAGCGGATGGGGAAGATCCATGCCATCTATCCACACAGTGAAATACTATTCAGCCTTGAAGAGGGAGGAAATTCTGACACAGACTGCAACAGGGGTGAACCTCGAGGACATTATCCTAAATGAATTCGACCACTCACAGAAGGAACAACGCTACCTGACCCCACTGAGCTGAGGTACCCAGAAGAGTTACAGTCATCAACTGAAAGCAGCATAGTAATTGCAGGAGGCAGGAATGGAGAGGGGGTGTTCAGTGGATGGGTGCAGAGATTCAAGTCTGAAAAATGAAGAGTTCTGGAGATGAATGGTCAGGGCAGCACACACGCACCAAAAAAATAAATAAATAAATGAAATTACCACCACCAATGTGCACAATTCAGAGTCATCAAGACGGGGCTGAGATGGGGCTCAGCGGTAGAGCATCTGCAAAGCAGGCAGGAGGCCCAGGTTGGATCCCCAGTACCACAACATTTGTAAAGGAGAGAAAGACGACACGTTTTATGTTATGTGCATTTTAGCCACAATAAAAATACTAGGAAACAATGTCCTGCTGACTACTTAAGCTACTTGAGTAACCCAAGGAGATGGAAAAGTTGGGGAATCCAAATGAATTATCAGTAGCGAGAAGGTGAGGCGGAGTTAGAAAGTGTAACAGATTGTTTTTGTAATGGTCCCTGGGAGATATAAAATTTTCTGTTTGTTCCTCCAGGAGAAGTGTTATTGTTTGGGTGTGTGGTGTCCCCCAAAAGCTCACATGCGGGGGGGGGGGCAATGCAAGAAGGTTAAAGGAGAAATGACTGGGTTGTGAGAGTCTCAACCCAATCAGTGAATTAATCCCTGATGGGATTAACTGAAGTGGTGGGGTGTGGCTGGAGGAGGTGGGAATCGGGGCATGGTTTGGGGTATACATTTTGTATCTGGAGAGTGGAGTCTGTCTCTCTCAGCTTCCTGATGATGTGAGCCGCTTCCCTCTGCCACACTCTTCCGCCATGATATTCTGCCTCAGCTCAGACCCCAAGGAATGGAGTCAGCCTTCTATGGACTGAGACCTCTGAAATCATGAGCCCTCAAATAAACTTTTCCTCTTTTAAAATCTTTCTGGTCAGATCTTTTAATCACAGCAGGAAAAAAGCTGACTAAAACAAGAGAAGACTTCCCACTTATACAGGCTCTAGTGGCGATTCCTAAGATCTTGTACAAATCAGATAAAAGTCTCTCTGGTCTGTGTGTCTGGTGTTTATCCTTATGCATACACACACATGCGTGCCCACACACAGGCACACCCACACCGCCTAGAGGGGCCCCGGTGGCTGGCAACATCTCAACACCCGTCATGCTGCTGATCTTGTTGACAGAACACAGGGCATTTTAACAAGAATACTTCCCGGCTCTGCTGAGAAGCAGAGTATCAATAACAATCATAATTACCGAATCTCGGCACTTCTGTTCCATTTTGTTTTAGGAGTTTTAAAACACTTGATGGGGTTTTATTCAGTAGCCTGTGCACACATACTTACCTCCCCTGGGGGGAAAAATCACAATTTCTAGATGCTTCTGCCCAAGTCTGAAATGGCATAATAAGATCCCAGGACATCTGTCAAACAATTCTGTCATTCTGTCTCTTTCATTGATGTACCCCGCCATGCAACTGTCCCGTGAATTTGAGACAGGAAGTCCCTACCAGCTTTACCA